>NC_044306.2:100048262-100372984 GCF_007474595.2 Lynx canadensis
AATTTTTACCCAAAAGCAGAAGAATACACATTCTTCTCGAATGTACATGGAACATTCTCCAAAGTAGATCACATACTGGGTCACAAAACAGCCCTCAACAAGTATAAAAAGACTGAGATCATATTATGCATATTTTCACATCACAACACGATGAAACTTGAAATCAACAACAAGAAAAAATCTGGAAAGCCCCCAAATGCATGCAGGTTAAATAACATCCTACTAAAGAACAAATGGGTTAACCAGGAAATTAAAGAAGAATTTAAAAAATATATGGAAACAAATGAAAATGAAACACAACAGTCCAAAACCCTTTGGGATGCAGCAGAGGCAGTCCTGAGAGGACAATACATTGTAAGTCAGGCTTATATCAAGAAGCAAAAAAGGTCCCAAATACACAACCTAACCTCACACGTAAAGGAGCTACAAAGGGAGCAGCAAAGAAAGCCCAAACCCAATAGAAGAAGAGAAACAATAAAGATTAGAGCAGAAATAAACAACACAGAATTAAAACAACAACAACAACAACAACAACAACAACAACAGTAGAACAGATCAATGAATCTAAGAACTGGTTTTTGGAAAAACAAAATTGAAAACCCCCTAGCTATACTTCAAAAATATAAAAGAGAGGACCCAAGAGATAAAATCACAAATGAAAGAGGAGAGATCACAACTAACATCACAGAAATACAAATAATTTTTAAAAAATACTATGAAAATTATATGCCAACAAATTGGACAATTTGGAAGAAATGGATAAATTCCTAGACACTGACACACTACCAAAACTCACATAGGAAGAAATGGAAAATTTGAACAGACCCATAACCAGGGAAGAAATTGAATCAGTAATCAAAAATCTTCCAACAAATAAGAGTCCTAGGCCAGATGGCTTTCCAGGGGAATTCTACTAGATATTTAAAACAGAGTTAATACCTGTTCTTCTCAAACTGTTCCAAAAAATAGAAACAGAAGGAAAGCTTCCAGACTCATTCTATGAAGCCAGCATTACCTTGGTTCCCAAACCAGACAAAGACGCCACTAAAAAGAAGAATTACAGGCCAATATCCCTGATGAAACTGGACACAAAAATTCTCAACAAAATACCAACAAATTGAATTCAACAGTACATTAGAAGAATTATTCACCATTATCAAGTGGGATTCATTCCTTTACTGATTCAATATTTTCAAATCAAACAATGTGATACATCACACTAATAGAAGAAAGGATAAGAACCATATGATCCTATCAATAGATGCAGAAAAAGCATTTGACAAAATACAGCATCCTTTCTTAATAAAAACCCTCAAGAAAGTTAGGATAGAAGAAACATACCTTAATGTCACAATAGCCCATATATTGAAGGCCCACCACTAATATTTTCCTCAATGGTGAAAAACTGAGAGCTTTCCCTTGAGATCAGGAAGACAACAGGCATGTCACTCTCACCACTGTTGTTTAATATAGTATTGGAAGTCTTAGGTTCAGAAATCAGAAAACAAAACAAAATAAAAGGCACCCAAATTGGCAAAGAAGTCAAACTCCCACTCTTCACAGATGACCTGATACTCTACATGGAAAATCCAAAAGACTCCACAAAAAAATTGCTAGAGCTGATACATGAATTCAGCAAAGTCACAGAATATAAAATCAATGTACAGAAATCAGTCACATACACCAATAGTGAAGCAGCAGAAAGAGATATCAGGGAATTGATCCCATTTACAATTGCATCAAAAAACATAAAATACCTAAGAATAAACCTAACCAAAGAGGTAAAATATCTTTACACTGAAAAATATAGAAAGCTTATGAAAGAAATTGAAGAAGACACAAAGAAATGGAAAACCATCCATGCTCATGGATTGGAAGAACAAATATTGTTAAAATTTTGATACTACCCAAAGCAATCTATACATTCAATGCAATCCGAATCAAAATAGCACCAACATTCTTCACAGAACCAGGACAAACGATCCCAAAATCTGTTTGGAGCCACAAAAGACCCTGAATAGACAAAATAATGTTGAAAAAGAAAACCAAAGCTGGAGGCCCCACAATCTAGGACTTTAGCACGTATTACAAAGCTGTAATCATCAAGATAGTATGGTATTGGCACAAAAACAGACACACAGACCAATGGAATAGAATAGAGAACCCAGAAATGGAGCCAAAAATATATGGCCAACTAATCTTTGAGAAAGCATGAAAAAGTATCCAGTGGAAAAAAGAGGCACATCTTTTTTTTTTTTTTTTTTTTTGAGATGGATCTGTTATTTAATTAGGTTCTTTGTAAGAAATTTAGAACACCAATTTGTGAGGGTAAACTCCATTCGTGAGAGCAAACACAGAGCGGAGGTAGCCCTGAAGCTGAGGAACGGCTTTGATTTTTGGCAGAATTTGCGAGTCCACAGCTTTCTGATCAACCTTTCACTGCTCTGTAATCTCATATTTCTCTTTCTCCGTGTCGAAGATCTCACCTTCCTGGTGTCTGGGCTTACGCAGCTTCTTCTTCTTAAAGTAAGCATCAGTGAGGTGTTTGGGGATTTTCACATTGCTGATATCAATTTTGGTGGAGGTGGCAATGACAAATTTCTGGTGTGTTCTACGCAGAGGAACTCGATTAAGGGACAGAGGTCCAGTCACAAGTAGCAAGCAACTGCTCAGTTGCTTCAGGAAAACCACTCTCTTGCCTCTGTGGAGCCCAGTGAGGATGATCAAAATGGTCCCAGGAGTGACGCTAGCTCGCAGTTTCCTCACAGGCTGACTGAAAGGTTTTTTGCCGTGGCTCAACAGCTTCCGAGGCACATCTTCAGTAGGATAATACCTAGGCATTTTGCAAAGTTTAACCACTCGCAAAAAGATAGTCTCTTTAGCAAATGGTGCTGGGAGAACTGAACAGCAACATGCAAAAGAATGAAACTGGGCCACTTATCTAAATATGAGACAGGAAACCATCAAACTCCTACAGGAAAAAACAGGCACCAACCTCTTCGACCTCGGCCACAGCAACTTCTTGACATGTCTCTGAAGGCAAGTGAGATAAAAGCAAAAATGAATTATTGGAACGTCATCAAGATAAAAAGCTTCTGCGCAGCCAAGGAAACAGTCAACAAGACTAAAAAGCAACCAACAGATTGGGAGAAGATAGTTGCAAATTCCATATTGGATAAACGGTTAGTATCCAAAATTTATAAAGAATTTACCAAACTCAACACCTTTAAAAACAAATAATCCAGTGAAGAAATGGGCTGAAGACGTGAGTAGACACAAGAATAGACACATGAAACAGACACATAAAGAGATGTTCAACATTGCTCATCATCAGGGAAATACAAATTAAAACTACACTGAGATACCACCTCACACTGGTCAGAGTGGCTAAAATTAACAATTTAAGAAACAACAGATATTGGTGAGGATATGGGGAAAGGGGAACCCTCCTGAACTATTGGTGGGAATGCAAACTGGTGCGGCCACTTTGGAAAACAGTGTGGAGGTTCCTGAAAAAATTAAAAATAGAATTACCTTGTGACCCAGGAATTTATCTGAAGGATACAGGAGTGCTTATTCAAAGGGACACATGCACCCCAATGTTTATGGCAGCACTTTCAACAATAGCCAAATTATGGAAAAAGCCTAAATGTCCACCAACTAATGAATAGATAAAGAAGATGTGGTATATGTATACTATGGAATACTACTCAACGATGAAAAAGAATGAAATCTTGCCATTTTCAACAACACGGGTTGAACTAGAGGGTATTATGCTAAGTGAAATAAGTCAGTCAGAGAAAGACAGATATCACATGATTTCCCCCAATGTGGAATTTGAGAAACTTAACAAATGATCACAGGGGAAGGGTAGGAATAATAAGATAAAAACAGAGAAGGAGGCAAACTGTAAGAAATGTTTAAATACAGAGAACAAACTGAGGGTTAATAGGGGTTGGAAAAATGGTTGTTGAACATTAAGAAGGACACTTGTTGGCATGAGCATTGGTTGTTGTATGTTAGAGATGAATCACTGGAATCTACTCCTGAAGTCAAGACTACACTGTGTTAGCTAACTTGATAATAAATAAAAACAAACAAGCAAAAAAAAATACAAAAAAATAATTATTTTATATCTGTATAATAAAAATAAATGAACTGCTGATGCATGCAGCATAAACATTAAAAAAAAAAGATAGCCTTGAATTCATAGACATTTCTTAAGACTGCTTCAGAACCTTTTTCTCTTTTCCCCCTTACAAAAGATAGGTGCAAGAACAACATGACAGTTCAGAGTCTGAGCAGTCAGAAGGCAAATGTAAAAGTCAAATCTCTTAATAATTCAGAAGAAATCTTAGAGGGCTCAACTAATTTGCGTGATGAGTTGAGAAAATTACCTAAGATTTGATAATCTAGGGATCATTCAAAGTGGTTGAATTAGCCACATTAGGCCAGGAAAAACTACTGGAGATTATTGCAAAGATTTCAGTCTTGATAAAAAACCAAGGATATAGGGGCACTTGGGTTGCTCAGTAAGTCAAATAAGTACTCTTAATATTGGCTCAGGTCGTGATCTCCCGATTTTTGAAATCAAGCCCCGTGTCAGGCTCTGCGCTGACAGGCTCTCTCCTCTCTTTGTGGCCCTCCCCCTACTGGCCCGCACGCTCTCTCTCTCAAAATAAATAAACACTTTTTTTAACGTTAACAAATCAAGGATATAAACTGGAACCAAAATGTTGGAGAGGCAGGGGAAAAATAACCTTTCTCTGCATGCTAGGAATCAAGAATGATGAGAGAGTGATGTAATAAACTACAGGGAGTGATCATTCCTCTTGAAAACAGAAGTTACATCCGATGCCTAGACGGGAAGAACTGCACTCTTTCAGATACCACCAGAATGCCACTCAGAAAATTCCTCTCAGCCAGAAATGGAAAGGATAGAGAGCACTTTCTAGGAGGTAGGAATTTATCTGCCAGTGTGTGAGAGTCAAAGGCGAGGAAAGTTCACCTTCTAACCAACTCTCGGTGCAGGAAGAGCCCTTCAGGAGTGCTGCAGTCTGAGACGTGACTGTTCATCCCTGAGAAAAACTGAAGAGGCTAAAGTGGGATCTGATATGTGTCGCCTTCTAACCATAAAATTATGCTTGAAGCCACATTCCTTGCTGAAATGGGTAAGTAAATTAGTTCTTTCTCTAGAAATTCTCATTCCTTATAATGAAGTAAGCCTGGACACCCAACTGTCATTCTATTTGAGATGCAAGAGAGACTTGGTTGGTCCAAGGAGGAAGAGTTCCATCTTTTGGGTCACAGTTTATTGGTAGTAAGTACCTAAACGACACAGATAGGGAATAGCAGGAGAGAACACTGATCCTGCCGACTTAGCCGTGGGGCTGAGAATGTAGCTAATCTAAATGGTTTCTGTGGCTCCGATCAGGAAAATAGAATGATTTCAACCTTATAAATTTAAAAAATAGAATTCCTTTTGATAAATCAATTTTATCAGTTATTTTTTCATAGTGATACTGCATTATAAAACTCATGCCAATCTGACTAAAATTCCTAGTTCATCATCAATGCTAGAAATATTTTGTTCTAAGTGGACATGTAAAAAAATTAGATTTTTGTATGCCAATTTGGTAGAAGTAATTATAAGTTATAACTAATGATTCTTAGGGTTAAAGTTAGGGTTTACAAATTAATTGCAACAATTCTGGATATGACTCCAAAATCAAAAGCAACAAAAGCAAAAATAAACAAGTGAGATTATATCAAAGTAAAAAGCTTTTGCATAGCAAAGAAAACCATTAACAAAATGAAATGGTAACCTACTGAGTGAGAGGAAATATTTGTAAATCATATATCCGATAAGAGGCTGGTATCCAAGATATATAAAGAACTCATAGGACTCAATCGCAAAAAAACAGTTTTATTAAAAAATGGGCAGAGAATTGAAATAGACATTTTTCCAAAGAAGACATACAGATGGCCAAGACGCACATGAAAAGATGCTCAGCATCATTAATCATCAGAGAAATGCAAATCAAAACCACAATGAGATACTACTTCATACCTGTTAGAATAGCTATTATCAAAAAGACAGGCACTTGGCACAGAGTTGTTGCAAACCTGCAGCTGCAGTTGCCACAGTTCTGTCTTCAGTTTCAGCATGTTTCCCAGGGCTCTACGTCTTCTAAGTTGTCTCTAGGAGTTCAAAGCATTCAGCAAACTATAGCAAAGCAGAGCAACCAGAAATGGACACCTGATTTCCATGACAAATATTGTGATGCTATATTAGCTGGTGGAGCCACTTTCTGTGTTGCTGTATGGTTGCTGTATGGGCACATACAGCAACATAAATTGGAATAGAATGGAACGTGTCTCCTGTTAGCAGAGTCACCCCAAAGGAATGGAGAGATCAGCCCAGCTGATATAATACTGAATTGTTTTAAAACCATCTCATAAGGGATAAAAGCACTGTTCACCCATTAAAATACAGCATACTGGGATGCCTGGGTGGCTCAGTTGGTTAAGCAACTGACTCTTCATTTCAGTTCAGATTGTGATCTCATGGTTTGTGGGATCGAGCCCTACATTGGGCTCTGTACTGACAGCACAGAGCCTTCTTGGTATATTCTCTCTCTCTCTCTCTCTCTCTCTCTCTCTCTCTCTCTCTGTCACTCTCTGCCCCTCCCCCACTCTCTCTTACTCTCTCTCATTATAAATAAATAAATAAATAAATAAAGCATGATTGAAGAAATAAAGTACATTTGAATCCTTAAAAAAATAAAAAGACAAGAAATCACGAGTGTTGGTGAGGATGTGCAGCATGGAGACCCTAGTGCACTGTTTGTGGGAATGTGAACTGGTGCAGCCATTATAGAAAACTCTATGGATATTTTTCAAAAAAATTAAAATTAGAACTACCATGTGATCCAGTAATCCCACTCTGGGTATTTAGCCGAAGAAAATGAAAACATTAACTACAAAAAATATATACACCCTCACGTTCATCGCAGCATTTTTTACAATAGTCAACATACAGAAACAACTTAAGTGTCCATCAATGGATGAATCGGTAAAGAAATTGTGGTCTGGAATGCATATTTATGACAACATGAATGGACCTTGAAGTCATTATGCTAAGTGAAATGAGACAGAGAAAGACAAATACTGTAAGATCTCTTATATGTGGAATCTAAAACAAACAAAACAAAACAAAACAAAACCAACCAACCAACTGACCAACAACAATGACAAAAACAGGCTCACAGTTACAGAGAACAAATTGGTGGTTGCCAGAGTAGAGGTGGGAGAGATGGGCAAAATGACAAAAGATAAAAAGATCAATCAATCAATAAAGCCAGGCCTCAAAATCACATAATTTTCTACCTGAATAAGATAGTTTAATTGCTCCTACTACTTTCAGCCAACTCACTCATACACTTACATACTAAGATCCAGAGAAATTAAACAAATTAACCAAAATCTTATAAAGGGAGACATACCAATTACGTTCCTCTTAATTTTTACTCTCTCTAATAGTGCTGAAGTTAAAAAATTCGATGCCCATGACTGTCTTTAGAAAAACATATTCCAAATCCTTGGATGTTGTCATAGTGCAAAGACTGGTATAAATTCCCTGAGAAGTAAAACTTTCAACTTCCACCCACGAGTAAGTGTTCTATGAATACATACAAGAAACCAGTAATCCTGACTCATCTGAGGGTAAAATAGTAGAGAAAGAGAACATGGCAGCCAGGAGGGAAACGGATAAGGTGAACTGACAGATGACAAGATATATAATAATTATAACCTAAGCAATCAAATGAAAAGTATGGTACAGTTTTAAAATTGTCGTTTGGGAAATTTGTTGTCTCTAAATTGTAAAACATAATTTTACAAAACAGTAATTCAATTATATTTGCTCAATGCCTTTTTTTCTCCCATCCAAATAACATTTAATCTTCTGGAAGGGTGCACTTAAAAATCACTAATAACGTCTATAGTGTACACTTCTAAATATTTAATATAAATATTTGACCAAAAAATCATGGTTTACATTAACATGAATACTTATTTTTCAAACCTCTCAAGTCTACAAAGGATTTGAAATAGCTTTAAAAATATCAGTCTTTCAAAATTTACTAAATGAAATCAATAATCAACATAGATTTGTTTGTGAAATTTGAGAAGGGCACCTATCATGATATTTGAGAAAAAGGCTGCAATCAATACTACAATCCAAACATCACTCAACAATACAGTATTGCACTTCTGTGAGTGGGTATGCTAATATTAAGAACTAGGGGTTCAGCTATTCTATTTAAAATGTATAGTGCACTTTGGTACTGTGGTGAATAATTCATCAAACAATTGCTGGTGTGTGTATATGTATATTTGATGTAGAAGGTCATCGTCTACTTTTAGAGGTCTTTTCCCTAACTCCACAGAGCTTTTGAATTCAATTTCTAGAAATACCATAAAATGTCATTGTCCCGTGATGCCATGATCCAGTTTTAATCATTACTATACCTTCGGGTTCTTCAATTAGTCTTGAAGCAAAATACTATGCCTTAAATTTAATTTTTAGTCATTTATATTTCATGCTCAGGCTGTTCATTTAGAGGAATTAAAATTGTGACAAGTAATGCTTGAGCACTGCTGATAATATCTGCCACCTGAGTGTCTGCTCAGTGGGGCTCTGCTAGTAATGCTCCTCAATGCCAACATTTAATTTGTTAACTTTTTAATGTAAAAGAGCAAGACCATTTGGTGGCTCTGTAGAACAACTTAGTAAGCAGCCATTCAGATGTTAAAGGTATTTGTGAGGACTGGGCGCTGTTTAGGGAACAACACAAATGACTTAGGATAAAGGACAGAAATCAGATGTTTCTATTTTCTTGAATAACCTCAAAATTTCTTTCTTTTTTTTAATATTGATTTATTTTTGAGAGACAGCATGAGCGAGGGAGGGGCAGAGAGAGAGGAGGACAGAGGATCGAAAGGAGGCTCTGAGCTGACATCAGCAAGCCTGATGCAGGGCTTGAACTCAGGAACTGTGAGATCATGACCTGAGCTGATGTTGGACGCTCAACCGATTAAGCCACCCAGGTGCCCCTAACCTCAAACTTTCTCAGGTGAGGAAAAAATACGTGAAATCTCTTATCATTGATAGTAATGCTAAGGCTGGAATCACAAGTGTGGGGAAAATTTCATTTGACATTGCTAGAAAAGTCAGCAGCTTGGATCCTTTGTATGAAACTAGCTTGTTCATATTATTTTCAGAGGAGTAATAATTTAATGAGTAAAGCTATTTCTTCAAAACACCTGAGGTTATGCTGCACTTGGCTACCCAACTCTTTTTTTTTAATTTTTTTAAATGTTTTTTATTTATTTTTGAGAAAGAGAGAGAGACAGAGTGTGAGCAGGAGAGGGGCAGAGAATGAGGGAGACACAGAATCTGAAGCAGGCTCCAGGCTCTGAGCTGTCAGCACAGACCCTGATGCAGGGCTTGAACTCTTGAATCACGATTCATGATCTGAGCTAAAGTGGGAGCTTAACCGACGAAGCCACCTAGGTGGTCCGGCTACACAACTCTTGAATCTGCTTAAAACATTCCAAACTTTTGAAATGAAATAACCATCAAATGTTATATCTTCCTCCACAAAAAGTAGTATTACTGGAAGAAATATTTTCATCATATAATAAAATTACCATTATGCAAGATAACATTTTACCTTGTATCTTACCCATCTTAGGAGGACAAGAATATTCTAACTCATAAGAACAGAAATATTATCCTACCTTCAAATTCCATCTAATAAAAATTTTACTCATAGTTAATGAAATACCAGATGTTTTTAATTCTGTATGTTAATTTATTTGGGGATACAATTTCATTAAAGCAAAATTGTGTTATTCCTTTGACTTGATGACACTGATAAAGATTTGTTGGAATAGTTTAGTAAAACTTGCTCTAAAAAAAAAAGAATCCTCTGGAAACTGTTCAAGGAATCAAGTAAGTATAAAATTTACTTTATATATATGCAAACCAATATATCCTGCACCTTTGTAAAAGCTAATATAAGAACTGTCACAAAAATTCCAGTTTTAAACTTTGGCTCAAAAATTCATTTATTCATTCAATCACCAACTAAGTAAATATCTACTATGTGTCAAGTTGTGCTATTTGGTCCATACCTATGAGAGTATAAACATTAAATTAAATTTCTTTCCATTGGTCAAGGTGGAGAACCCCAAATAGATTACTGAAAGTAAGGTATTGAGTAGATTTGAAAATCTCACTTTTAAGGATTTTTCCATGAATAGCATTTTTCTATGAATAGCAAACCCACAAATTAATTAGTCAAAATTATATTTAGGATTATCTTATTTATTTCTTTAGTATAATGTGACTTCATTACTATGGAAGAATCTAATCTTTTCTGAAATCTCTATATTATTTTTAACACAGCAGCTGAATAAATCCCATTTAGCTATTTTCAATTTATATAGACTCTGAATGTGTACTCCTCCCCTTTGTAGGACCCTATCTCAAGAATTGAACTGGTCAAACTCATTATAGAATAAATCTGATGACTCATAAAGTAGTTTTATTTTAAAAAAAGAGAAAAGAAAACATCATAATACAAATGATTGTGGTCACTAAAAATTATCTTGGGATTTATTATTTGTTTCCTTTTATATTCTTACATTGACTTCAAAAATAGTTTTACTACATCTTGAAAAATTTCTTCTGCTCTTTGACATTCCCAGAAAGGAACCGTGGAATGCTCATATCAATAATAACAATAATGTTTCTATTTTAGTTAACTTTAAATAGACAGAATGTCATGTAAACATTAATGCTATTATAATTGCTTAATTTTTAATTGATTCTATCAGTTTTGTCCAAAGACCAGTCAAGTACTTTTTCTATACCTGGCAATTCATAACTCTTCAAGGTAATTCCCTTTATGTATTATATTTGCAAATCAGTCAGCCATTAAATTAATGGCAATTGATTATTAAAAGGTAAATAGTTAAGATAGACAAATAAGAAATCTAAAAATCTCTGACCTATAAATACCTTACATAAACTCGCTCTTATAAATTCCTTATGAATTTATTTTATTGACATAAAAGAGGGAACTTTTTTGACAGTTATAAATTATGCTTACAATTTTCTTGTACTATTCTCCTTACCCAGCTAATTGAGTTTTCTTCCAAAGAATTTAGTATTCTCTCATCTCCCACAACACCTGCTTACTCAGGGGTACCATCTTCTGAATTGTACAGGTGGTGGTACAGAAGGGACAGGGCAGGCCTCCAGCTGGAAGTACAGAACATTTGTGTGGGGCAGGGACAGCAAACCTAACAGCTGATACTTGAAGTGAACACCAAGGTTACATCAACTCAACCGGTTCTGTTAATGAAATTGTGCTGGAGAAGAAATCCTCTCCAATGGCAATAAAATTCAAAAGTATATAGTTTCCAGTCTCTAAATAAGTTATAGAAAAATAAATTAAAAAAAAAAAGTCTAGACCAAACATTGATTGAATAACTACTTTTTATGTTAAAAAAAAAAAAAAAAAGAAAAGAAGACCAAGTTATTTTAACCTGTTTATCAGAGAGCCAAAATAAATGGGAGAAATAGAAATTGTATTCCAATACATTTTGCATCAAGTTTCAGCTGTAGCTCTTTTGGTAAATCTAAAGCCCATCAAAGGTAGATTTATCAAAGAAACATTACCAGGACTTTGTTTTTGCACTCCTGATGTAACACTGTAAACAATAACACATACAAATTTCAAGAGAAGAAGAGACATGTAGAATTCAACATTTATGTTAATTAGCTAACACATAAGCCACTTATTGGTTGTCAGTTGGCAGCTTTAAAATTAAAGGCTAAACTGGAATGCTTTCACATTTTCGTTTTCTTTTCCGTCGGACTAGATAGGCACTAAAAGCAATTTAAGAGGGAATGGTGTAATAAAACAGCAGGTATGTCTGTTGATTTCTCAGGTAAACATCCATAATTGGTAAAGGGTATTTACAACATGAAGCCACTTCCCATTCAATTTCAATAACCTTCTTCAATTGGATGGCCAAGTCTCATTCCACAGGGCTACAACACCTGATCCAAACACATTTGTCCTTCCCGTAGTTTATAGCGACCTACCGGGTTATGTGACTGTGTTTTACAGCAGCAATTGCTTTCTTTTTGGTTGCAAACAATAGAATGCATAAGAGTAGTCACAAAATACTGTTTTCAACCATTCTGAGACTAATCAACTGGGTGGTTACTGCATCATTGGCCTTTCACCTTGATAGTAGCAACTAGCTATGGTGGAAATGTTATGGCTTTGCATTCCACACTTATACAGCTTGCTAATGCAGCAGCCACTTTCCAAATGGAAAATTCTGTGTTCTGAGTGAGATTTTTCGTTTAGTTTTATATTCTCATCAGTAATAGTTAAATGGCTATAAGCAATTTTAACAGTTCACAATCAAACCATTTACGCTGAATTTAGAACACTATGAAAAGTTAGTATCTCTTATAACTTCAGACGGAGGAGCACAAGTAAAATCAGAAAATGTAATTTCTGCAAAACCATAAGTCAAATCATTCCTACAAATGTCACTCAGATGAAAAGGAAAGGATTTTCTGTTGCGTTCAAACAATGAATCTTATTTTCCCCAGTGCAAGAGTCATTTCTAATGAATGGAAGAGATATAGTTGTTCTTCTTTCAGATGAGAGGCCTACTGAGTCAATTAGTGAGACAAATTATATTTAATCACTAATTTTAGGTGTCCAATAAAAGAGAATGCATTGCTTCACCAGCCCAGAGAGATTTCGTCACTCGAGAAAGAGATTGAACAGTTTCAGTTTTCTACAGCAGTGTGCCTCAATTTCAGCAGTAACACAAAACATCTGCCGTCTTCTAGCTTCATTCGGTAACCTGCCTCAGAGCCAAGAGTACATGCCCTTCTGCATCTACTACTTTGTTACTCACAGTGCATACATGTCTGTGACTCCCAGTTGAGCTAGATTTTCTGTGAGGGAAGATCATAGGGTATGACTCTTTGATCCTTACAAACCCTGGACCAATGCTTTCAACATAGAAGGTACTTAGTAAAGGGATTTTGTCAAACAAATCAAACTTGACAAAGTGTGGTGAATCAGAGTACCTAAAAATAAATAATTCACATGAAAATTGGAAATGCTATAGCATCATTTTGTATTTATGCGGTTTTGCATGGTTTTTAAAGTATTGAACCTGGAAAGAGGAACCACAGCTACAGTCTTACAAAATAGCATTCTCTATAAAAATTATTGACTTTGCAGTTCATTCTTAACTTCCCACAGATTGTTAAAGAAATAATAAAGAGGCTTTTAATAGCAGAAAAGCTCAGAAACAGAATAAGTAACACATTTCATTCTTTTTCCATACTCTGAAAGATCCATGTCTTAAAAAATCCATGTGGTTACTATATCACATTCTTCATATGTGATAGTCATTTTTCCTGATTGAGAAATGATACTAATTTATATTATTTCTTTACTTTCTTGACGCTATTTATTTTACATTGTTTCTCTTAGGAAAAAAAAAATCATTCTTGAGGCCCAAAAAGCATTATCCAAAGGCTACCTTAGTTCAGTGACTGCCAAGATGGGAGTCACATTTCATTAGTTGAGCAAATTTGTCCAACATCTGTTTTGGAATTTTCATTTAAGCAGCATTAAATTTCAAATTAAGTATGTATGCCATTGGCAAAGGTTCTCTTGGAAATTTTATCTAGAAGGTAGTAAATATGGCTTTGTTTATTTAGAAAATATTGAGACATAAATAAATTTACTCTGCACATTTTTGTGGACAAAAATTAAGCAAGAAATTCCTGAAATAATTTGAAATCTACACGTTTTCATTCATCAAGCATCAGATCAACATCTGTTACATGAGTAGGGCTAACTGTATACCTGGACTACATAGACATTTTCTAAGAAGTATATAGGCATGGAGACTTTTAAAGAAATCAATTTCCAGATCTTCAGTTTCTTTATGTACCCCATCCTAAACTGTATCCAGCTGGAAATACACCTGTGATGAATGTATCACTTCACAGTTGTTCTTCTCTTACTTTCCACAAGAAAGGGGTATCTCAAACCCACCTTGAATCTCATCAGGGTATATCAAGGTATACAAGGTATACCTCAAGGTAAACAAAACTTCAGAGCACTAAACAAAAGGACAATTCAAAATATTAAAGTCAGTGTGTGAAACTACATTTGTGAAAGACAGAAAACGAAGCCTCTGACCATCAGAAGATTCGTAGACTGACAACTCCTGAATGTGGTCTTTGGACAAAGGTGCCACTTGGAGCTTCTTCAAAATGCAAAACCTCAGGCTCTATTGGGTGAATTTCAAGATCCCCGGGTGATTCCTATGCATATCATTAATGCTTAAGACACATTGGTTTGCAATCTTTGTTTTCAACAAGAAGGAGAACTAATTTAGCCATCAGCCTGTCATTAAAAGCTACTTTCGATGTTAGATCATTGAATGACTTTCGTCACAGAATGTGTAAGTTTTTAAATCATCAAAAATTATATCTTTTGCAACTATTTACATATATAAATAAAACTTATAATTGTCATCTTAAAAATATGAGGGGGCATTTCATTTTTCAAAATCATTTAGAAACTATATGAATAAAAATTGTGAATACCACTACTCTGAACTAGCCTCCTCACTGCCAAAAAAGGGCCACTCAAAGACAGTATTGACTGTCACTTTCAGGAGTGACATCATGGGGCTCCTGGCTGTGTCTCAGTTGTAAGAACATGCAACTCTTGATCTTGGGGTTGTGAGTCTAAGCTCCACATTGGGTGTAGAGAGTAGTGAAATGAAATGAAATGAAATGAAATGAAATAAAATAAAATAAAATAAAATAAAATAAAATAAAACTTAAAAAAGAGTAACATCATGAGGACGGTGTTTGAGAGAGATTCTGGCAACAGAGGAAGGTGAAGAGATGTTTCATATCAACTGGTAAGTAGTTAAACCAGTGATTCTCAATCCATATATATATATATATATATCAAAAATATTTAAAGACTTTTTTAAATAAATAGGTCTGGGGTTGGAACCCCAGCATCTGGATTTCTAAGTAGCTTTCAGGATCCTAATGGGCAATGGAAAGGGTCACTATTTCCCTGAATCTCTTTCTACGTTCATCCCATGTGTTAGAGAAGTGACCAGGCACAATAGGATCTTCCTTCCAGAACCTAGACTCTTTTTTCATGAAATCCTATTACAGTAGATATCTTTATCTCGATAAATTCTGCCCATCTGTCTTCCAGCTGCTATAGTAAGAGAGGGATCAAGGAATATTTCAAGAAATTATGGCTTGATTAATTAGAAGGATAGGCTTTCCTGTAAAGCAGACCTCAGAGTTGTGGGGAGAATAGATATACAATTTTACAATTGTCGAGATGTTTATTGGACATGTAGGTAGAGATGTTGTGTTGGTTGTGTCAGTTAGATATATCAGTCTGGATATCAGGTATTTATAAAGATATAAATTTGAGAGACATCTGCATAAATATGGTGTTTAAGATTTGGGTGAGGTTGCCAAGGAAGTGAGTGTAGATACAGAGTAGAAAGGCTCTGAAGACCCAGATTGCGTTGGGAACGTGCTGCCAAATTAAGTAAGCCTTTGTTCTTATCTTAGGAAACTTCTGAGAAATATTTTAAACTAGTAGTCCATTGCCTTTCTTCCTCTTAAAACACATTTTCGTTGAAATTTTTGAAAATTAGTTTGTCTGATTTTCGTTCTTCAGTCATTTCTTTGTTGGTTCCAAATCTTTTTTTTTTAATTGTATTGTTGACCCACATTATGTTCGTTTCAGGTGTACAACATAGTGATTCCACAACTCTATAGGCTGTGCCCTGCTCACCACAAGTGTGGCTACCATCTGTCACCATACAGCACTGTTGCAATAGCATTGACTGTATTCTCTATACTGTGCCTTTCATCCCTGTGATTAATTCATTCCGTAACTGGAGGCCTGTACCTCCCACTCCCCTTCATCTATTTTGCCATCCCCTCACCCCCTTCCAAATCTTGTGCTTAAATGTTAGTGGGCTATCTCTATCTCTTTCTCTTTCAGCACACAAACACACACGCGTGTGCACACAGGCTTAGCAAGGGACTGCATAGTCTGATTCATTTTCAACAAATATTTATTGAACACTCACTATGTAACAGCAACTCTTCTAAGATCTGAAATACTGAAGTAAGCAAAACAAATAAAATTCCACTATAAAGAATCTTATTCTAGCATAGACGAAAGCTAAGAACATCTATAGGTAAAGTATGTAATATCTTAGATAGTAATAAGACCAAATGAGATATATAAGGCCACAGATGACTGTATAAAATTTAAGGCTTATAATAATCAGAGCAATGGATTGAAGCATAGTGTGTGTTCTATATATATATATATATATATATATATATATATATCCATATACATATTATACATATCTATCTCTATCTCTATCTCTATCTCTATCTATGTCTATGTCTATATCTATAGCAAAACAAGCAAACAAAAATCCCTCATGGATTAATTTCAGAGATTCTTAAAGTAATAACTTATTAGAAAAACTCATCAGCAAAAGTAAAGAATCATTTATCTTACCTTTTCTGTATGAATTGTATTTTAGGAAAACCTAATAGAAGACGAGAAAAAATGTATTATTATTATTATTTTTTTTTTAGAGACAGTATGAGCCAGGGAGGGGCAGAAAGAGGACAGAGGATCTGAATCAGACTCTACTCTGACAGCGGTGAGCCCAATGCGGAACTCGAACTCACAAACCGTGAGGTCATGACCTGAGCCAAAATCAGACACTCAACCAACAGAGCCATTTTTTTAGGAGCCCCAGAAAAAAAAAAAATGTGCACTCTATGGAAGAATTTTAACTTACAAATGCCAAAGGAATTAACTAATTAGAATATCATTATTTTGCAGCCAGGAAGGAAAGAATTCATGTGGGAAATTATCACAGTGCCAAAGGAATTAGTTGAAAGACTGGAAATTTTACAATGGATTGTTCAAGCTGACAACACCTGAATGAAATGATCAATTTAATATCATTATACATCTCCTGATGTCACAGAATAAGTACACAAAGTCACCTATGAAGGATTCTTGCCAAAAGAATTGAACCTGAATCCAATCAAGCCTCTAGACATAAAAAGCAATTTACAGGACACAGAGAGGTAGAGAAGCATAAAGGATACTGTAAGCATAAAGTCAGCTAAATCAATTAGGTGGATCCCTACTTGGATTCTGGATAAATAAACCAACTGCAAAAAAAGATATTTTGGAGTTAAACTGGGAACTTTTTTTTTTTTTTTTAATTTTTTTTTTTCAACGTTTATTTATTTTTGGGACAGAGAGAGACAGAGCATGAACGGGGGAGGGGCAGAGAGAGAGGGAGACACAGAATCGGAAACAGGCTCCAGGCTCTGAGCCATCAGCCCAGAGCCCAACGCGGGGCTCGAACTCACGGACCACGAGATCGTGACCTGGCTGAAGTCGGACGCTTAACCGACTGCGCCACCCAGGCGCCCCTAAACTGGGAACTTTTAATATTTCCTGAGTGTTACATTATTCTAAGAAATTATTATGTTTCTTAGATGTGATAAGTTAGTACAGTTATGTTTTTTAAAGTATCCGTAACCCAATTCAGCAGTACTTAACTCACCTTTACTATCTTATTTCTTTCAAATTTTAATACTTTAAAATTGAGATATTTTAAAGCAAATATCAGATATCACAATGTAAACATTACAAAAGAATTCTGTGTGTACCTGTAAGAGAGAAGACTCTTTTTTTGCTGTAATTATTGAATTTTTGGATTGTTAACTAAAGAGTAGTTAAGAGTTCCTTCATTCCATTACCAGTTTATAGACAGAACTGAGTCCAGCCCCACCAGAACACAAGTTTGGGATTGGCCTGACTGATAGCATTGAATTCAGTGTTGAAGGTAGTCTCTAAAATGGCCTTGGATAATGCCCACCTCCCAATATTTATGTTCTTGTGTGATGCCCTCCCCTTGAGAATAGACTAGATTTAATAACTCATTTTAACTTCACAGAATATGGCAGAAGTGATCAGATGTCACATCTGAGATCAGATTATCAAAGATCGTGGCTTCCATCTTGGGTGCTTAGATTCTCTTTTACTCTGTCAGATCACTGGATACTGGGAAAAGCCAGCTGCTGTGACATGAAGCAGCCCTATAGAGAGATCCACATGAGTGAAGTTGGAAGTAGATCTTCTGAAGTCTGCCCAAAGGCATATGAGTGAGTTTGGAAGCAGATCCTCACCCAGTTGAGCCTTCAGATGACCGTAGTGCTATCCAATGGTTTAACCTCTACATTGGATGGGATAGACTTTAGGCAAGAACCACCTAGTTATATCACTCTGGGATTCCTGAGTAGGATTCTTTCCTCTTCTAGGTTCTACGTATCATTAACCCCACCACCGTTAACATTCTCTTTTGAGAATCTATAACTTGTATCCAGATGTTTGACTCAGGTGTCACCTATATTTATCTTGCCTCATTCTTCTCCTCTATCTTTTCATTTTTATTTTATTTTCCCATCCCACCTACTTACTTTCACTCCGTACTCAGCTTTAAGATTATAAAATTAATTAAAAATTGTTAATGAAAGCTGTTTTAGCTAATAGAAAAAAATGCATCCCCTTATTACTATAATAGGGAAGAGTCTTGTCCTTATTGTGATCAAACTAAGTACCTGACTTTCGAATAATAGAGGGTAAATATTTCACACCTCTGTGCTAGATCAGGCAAGGCATTGTCTTTTTAAAGATGAAAGAGGATATCACTTCCTAGGGGTATTTGTGAAAAAGAGGGAGTAAATGAACAGATTTTTGGCTGTGGGTGTTTTATAGCTCCAGTCTTTAGCTAGCAAATGGGGATTACTCACTCATAAAGTTCAATTAAGATGTTTATTAGGGAGAAATGCAAAACTCTTGCTATTTGGTTGACTACTATAGAAACTAATCTACAGAATGTGTCTATTTTAAAATAATTTTTGGGGCGCCTGGGTGGCTCAGTTGGTTAAGCGTCTGACTTTGGCTCAGGTCGTGATCTCACGGTTCGTGGGTTCAAACCCACATTGGGCTCTGTGCTGACAGCTCAGAGCCTGGAGCCTGTTTCAGATTCTGTGTCTCCCTCTCTCTCTGCCCCTCCCCCACTCACACTCTGCCTCTGTCTCAAAAATAAATAGACATTTAAAAAAATTTTTTTAAATAATTTTCACAGTATTGGCATAGCTGTGTTGTTTTACAATTTCTTGCTGTAATTGCTTTAAAATAAAACTGTATCACGATTGTACAACATCAAGTTGAATGGTATATCCATCTTTAGGAAAAGCGAGACTAGACAGTCAATGCAGACAATACAGAGCCATTTGAGAGAGGGGACTGAGCCAATGCAATGTATCCGTTGCATCGTCACCATCACATGGAGCTTAATCCATGGCAGGAGCTCTTCTATGCAATCTATACTCTTAACTCCTTTAATTCTCATAGAAAGCCTGTTAGATAAGAACTCCTATTAACCCCATCTTAACGTGAGGAAAACGAGATAGAGAGGGACTACCTAATTTGCCCATGGCATTAGAGCTCTCAAGTGTCCAGAGTTCATGTTTTTTATTGCTGCATTATACTTTAATACTCCATTTAAAGCAATATTTGGCTTGCCTAAAATCACTATTGATAGGATCTGAACCAAGAGCAATGGACCTATCACAGAAGAAACCTTTTCATGCATAGCAATACAGAAATACACATGCACACATGTACATGCACACACACAAACATATATATTACTAATACATTCATAGCATATATGCACATATGCTAATAAGTAATATTTTGGTGTATGTTTGATTTTTAAAGATTTGTTGCCAAGAAAATAGGCACTGAGTCATAAATCTCCATATAATATTATAGGTAGAGTCAGAAATGATAAACACTAATTAATGAGAGAAAGAGTTTCATATATTTTCTTAATTAGCATCTTGATTTTTATTTAAGAATGAGTAAACTTTATTTGCTATCTAAGCAATAATTATTATCTCTAGATTTGTTGAAGGAGGTCATTGAGAGGACATGACTGCCAGTTGACCTGCAAGCTAAACCTGGGCACTTAGGGGTTCCTTACCACTCCCCTGCAAACCCCCACACTCCCCACCCCCATGCTTGGAATGTAAACTCCACCCACCACTCTGTAGGGGAAGCTGCTTCAAGAATGCAGCCTTGAGAGAGTAGCATGTTGTTAAGACCATCTGGACTTGTCTGCACCCCATTAAGTTCTCTCTATAAACTTCTAAGATTTTGGCCAACAAATGCAGTGATCTATTCACCTCATGGCCACCCAAGACCACCCTTGTAAGTCCTCTTGCTTACTAAAACTACCACCTACCAATCTGGAGTGCTTACTTCTTTCTTTGGTCTCACATTGCCCTCCACGTTTGGGGGCCAGTTTCATAGGAACTCTTATAGTTGCAAACCAACATGATTATATTTGTAAATCAGGTAAATATTTCTTAATGATATTAATTATTAATTTGTGAGTTTCCAATTCAAAGTATCATTATTACATTTTCATTTGTTTTAATGTATATTTATATTTATAATGGCTTATTCATACTTAATCGTGACTTACAGTAAAGCCTGGATTTTGTTATTAAAAGAGAAAAAGAACACAAATAGCATGCCTTTTATTCTTTCTCCTCTACCACCTTCAACATTTATAAATATTAATATTATTGTTTGTTTTTATTTGAATACTTATTTACAGTGCTTAATAAAGATGATTGCAATAAATGTTAGAGAAACTAGTTTCCTGTTGTAAAGAATTCTATTACTCTCATTCTTAAGAGAGCATGAAGATAACTTATGCTGAGGGAAAAAATAATGCATTGCTTTGAGACAAGATTGTTTCTTATTTTTCTTTTATTATATAGTTCTAAAGATCATTAATAAAGAGAGTAATAGTAACATTATCATTTTGCATGCAGGAAGGCTACCATTTTTGCTAACTGATGAATGAAAAACAGAAAACATTAACAAAATGATTACCAAAGTCAAAGTGAAATTAGAGAATGAAAGTGACCCTTGAGGAGTCTTTCAATGATTTACTGAGTTAATACTAATGATCAAGGAGGGCTCTCTAGTACTGCTTATTTTTTTATTTACAAATTAAGGAGAAATCTTTTTTCACTTGGTCAAGTGTGATCCTGAAATATTTTTTTCCGAGTTAACTTAGATGATTTCTATCTTGCTTTGACGGAGGAAACCTAGTTACTTCTGATTCTGGAAACAAAGCCCTACATTACTGAGCTCCAGAGATGTAAACATAAGCAGCAAAGAGGTTCTTCCTATTATGTAAATAAATGATATTTTTAAAAATCTTAAGTGATAATTTGAGCATAATGCACATTTTACATTTGCTTATACCCAGTTTCATCTGTGAGAAACACTAGGTGCATATAAAAAACCCATTTGGCCAGGCCTGCCACTAAGGCACAAAATGACACACGCACACATCACCAACATGTCTGGCTTCCTCAGTTCATGGTGTATGTTGGGCGCCACGTCCATCCATATCTGACGTTGCCACTTTCTACCCAATTTCAGATAATCTTCCTTCCATCATTTCATGATGATTTACAACCCACTACACTTCTGATGGCCACTTTTTTATAGACAAAAACCTCAGGATTTTTCAAGATAAGCTGTTATATTTAATGTAGTATTTGGATATTTCTTAACAATTTGACATGGGTAAATTTGCACTACCAATTTTGTTCAGTTCCTATTTTTTTTGGTTGTCACTGATAAAGTTTTTGGGTATTATTACCCTAACTCTATTTTTCTCATTAGCTGTGTGCTTTTTAAAATTTTTAATATTGATTTATTTTTTTTGAGAGAGAGAGAGAGACAGAACATGAGTGGGGAAGGGGCAGAGAGAAAGGGAGACACAGAATCTGAAGCAGGCTCCAAGCTCCGAGCTGTCAGCACAGAGCCCAACACAGGGCTCAAACTCGTGAACCATGAGATCATAAGCTGAGCCAAAGTCGGACGCTTACCTGACTGAGCCAGCTCTGTGCTTTTTATTACAGAATTTTGGATAGTCTGGTGATTTTTAAAAATGCATATGTCATGTTATAGTAGAACTCACTGTATTTTGTTGGTGAAAAAATAATTAGAAACTTTTTCGAAGGCTTGTTTCTAGTAAGGCCCTGTGTTCAACAAAAATCAAAGTTGACTTATATTACTGAGGTAGCAAATGGTCTCACAAAACCATTATCATACTTTAGTATTCTGAAGAAACTAGTTGTTACCAAAAGAACTGACAATTTCAGCTGATTTTATAGCAAAAGAGAGATCAAGAAGTTTATCTCATGCTAAAATATACTTATTTTGCTAACACTGGCACAATTTTTTTATGTCAGTTTTTGCAAAAATCTTATTTGTTTGAATTATTTGCATGACAATGACTTTCAGTAATGTGTGATATTTGGACATGTAGAGCCATATCTATAACATGACATGACTGGATAAAGAGAGTAAAATATGAACATGTACACTTATCTCGTATTGGGGAGCTCAGTGATCAAAGCGATACAATGTTAAGGGCATTGGATGACAAATATGAGGCTGGTAGGACCACAAAGATGAGATCAGTTAAAAGGATGGTACAGTGATACAAATGACAAAGACGGAGGCCTAAGATAAGCTGATGGCCGTGGGAATCAGAAGAGGGAGAAATGAAATATATGATGGCAGGGTAGTTGTCTCAGAACTTGCAGACTCTGATGTAGCAGGAAGGGGACAGGAGTAAAATCCAGATGCTCCCAGGTGTTTGGTTTCAAATCCAGTAGCGTGCTGCCACCTCCACATTTCGGAATAAAGAAGCAGCACATATCAGAGAGTGGAAATATGTGTAGGATTAACTCTGGACATGTTGGTTTGGGGGCTTTGATGTATCCAATTGGTGGCATCTTGTGCGCAGATGAATATATATAGGTATGGAGAGCAGTAGACATGTAGAGAAGTCTAGATTGAAGACTAATTATAGTTTGAATTTGAAGTGTTAAACTGGATGAGTTACAGATGTAGAGTGAGAATAAAAGGTCATTGAAGATGAGGCCCTGGCATTTGAGAGTAAAGAAAAGGGACTCTGATGGAGTCTGAACAGGAACAACAAAGGGTAAATGGGTACCAAAAGGTACTTGAACATGGAGGGTGGTGATCCGCACATGGCCCACAGCATCGTTTGAATTCCACACATTTTCTTATACAGACTAAAGGAATAAATATGAAAGAATAAATGGTCAAGAGAAAGTATAAATGATAGAGCAAGGTCCTAGTTGGGGCAGAGGAAATAAAGACTGCACACACCGAGAAATTAACTTTATTTTTTTTTAATTTTTTTTAACATTTATTTATTTTTGAGACAGAGAGAGACAGAGCATGAACGGGGGAGGGGCAGAGAGAGAGGGAGACACAGAATCGGAAGCAGGCTCCAGGCTCTGAGCCATCAGCCCAGAGCCCGACGCGCGGCTCGAACTCACGGACCGCGAGATCGTGACCTGAGTTGAAGTCAGATGTTTAACCGACTGAGCCACCCAGGCGCCCCTGAGAAATTAACTTTAAAACATGAGGGACAGACGTTCCTCTGTGAGGAAAGCCACCATCTGTGGGTCCAGTGGCTGAGCCAGAAGAGCTTCGGATAAGGGAAACCACCTAAAAGGTACTAATTTCTCAGTGAGGTAGAATATGCTGTTTTCTGGTAATAGTGGCAGTGCTCAGATAGGATTCAGAGCTTGGGAAGAGTGGGGAAACGCATGTAATGCCGTGGAGACAGTGCCTGAGAGTGAGTTCTCAACAACAGTTTTGCTCTGGAGTTGAAGTGAGACTGGGACGAACAATTCTGACATGGTCTTGGGGACCACTTTGGCCTTCAGGTTTTTCTCCAATAAATAACAACTTGTGTATACGCTTTATTTTAGAATAATCAAAATAATTTATGATAGGGATTCAGCTCCTAGAATTCAATTCACATTCAGTCAAATCTATCATTAAAGACAGGGACAACATGTATTTGT
Organism: Lynx canadensis; assembly: GCF_007474595.2. Classification (NCBI taxonomy): domain Eukaryota; kingdom Metazoa; phylum Chordata; class Mammalia; order Carnivora; family Felidae; genus Lynx; species Lynx canadensis. Next base: position 100,072,486 of record NC_044306.2, read on the forward strand.
AGAATATTTGCTTTCTTCTTCCTACCCCAGACTTGTTACATTTTGGTAATGGATTAAAGCTGTGGTTTTCTACTTTATTCATTGGGGAATTTTTGTCTTATGTCTAATCCTTTAACAGTTTGAAGGATATAACTTTGATCACGGTCCTAAGCCAAAGAGAAAGTGATGGAAAGTACTGGGGAAACCATTAAAGAGTCAGAAGACCTGGCTTGAACCCAAGATCTGCCATTTACTTATTTTTCATTATCTGCAAATAAATTACTTCATGTATATGAGTTTCAACGTCTTCTTAAATATTGAGAATAGTCCTGAAGTAGTTTGTGGAATAGATTAAATATTGTGACAAATATGAAAGTTTCTGGAACCTAAATGACATTTAACAAAGGTTAATTGATAAGGTGTTTGGCAATCTCCTCCTCAATTTTTCAGATGAAATTTATTTTTGTGAATCAAATCATTTTTGGAATAAAACAGTGTATAGATAAGTAAAGAAATGATTAAATACATAAATTTTATTTTATTTTTCAAATCTAATTTCATACCAATCATGTTTGACAATTCAAGTTCTTGAGTTTTTAAGTAAATATTTTAATTTTAAACCTACAGGAATAGGGGTGCCTGGGTGGCTCAGTCAGTTGAGTGTCCAACTTTGGCTCAGGTCATGATATCGTGGCTCATGGGTTCAAGCCACGGGCTTGTGCTGAGCCCGGGCTCTGTGCTGAGCAGCTCAGAGCCTGCTTCAGATCCTCTGTCTCCCTCTCTTTCTGCTCCTCCCCCATTCACACTCTGTCTGTCTCTTTGTGTCAAGAATAAACATTAGAAAAGAATTTGAACCTACAGGAATATATAGATCTGTATAACATCTTATATCTTACCCTGTTCAGAGTTGTCTGATATACAAAACTTGATTTTACATTATGTAACTGATGTAAAATTAGATAAAATGGGACAAAAATCTTAGGGCTAAATACAACGTTTTCAGGTAAACAATTAAAGAATTTTTTGTCTCTAACATCTATGTAACTTATTTTTGCTTTCATAAAGTATATCAAATATTATGTGGGGATTGTATGTTGGTATGAGCTCTTGAACCCACTGAGCTAATAAGACTGAAATTCCAACAAGTTAGAGACTTACTCTATTTAAATATGTCCACAAACATTTCTCTAATTTTGCCTCCTTCCCTCCAGGGGTATGGTGCTGCTTACCTTCCAATAAAAATGTATTCTTTTATTAAGCTACATTACAGTTTTGTGATACCAAATAAGCTTAGTGAAGGAAGGAAAATAAATCTAATGCCTCATATGTGTGTGTATACACACACACACACACACACACACAAATACAGTCTATGGCCTTATGTTTCTCTATGTTACCTTTCATATATATGTATATACATATATATACATATATATATATATATAGTCACATACACACACATACATACCAACAAACAGATAAATTCATGATTTGAAATCCTCACAGCCTTTAAACCCATACTATAAGGCTTCCTCAATATGAACACTTCACTAAATGTCTAGATGGATGCTAAAAATAAATCATGTGCTCTTTAACCATGGACTATTAAATTAATAGTCCACTTTCTCATATTCTTTTCTTTTCAAAAATTTCAGAGTCTTGAAAGAGGCAGATGGAATGCCAATACAGCAAAATCTATTTTTAATGTGTAGAACAAAGCCAGAGAACATGAGTGTTGATACACCAGATTTGTCAATACAGCGAACAACTTTCTCGATATTCTCAGATATCACACCTCTTTTCCTCTTGGGAATGAAAGCATAGCAAGACTCTGTGGGGGGATCACCCTGCGGACTGAGCAGGCTATAAGAGGGGCAGTATTTTCATCCCACTCTTTGGCCCCAGTTTTCCATGCTTCCCTTTGGCCCCGCTCTGGTCCATTTCTTTACTACCCGGTTCCACAACTTTCTCAAAACTCTAATTTTCCTTCATTTCTGTTTTCCACTAAGAATGTGATTGTCCATGTTAGTCTTATTCAAAGTGTTGTTCCAGTCTCTGTGATTTTATGGAATAAAAATTCATAGGGTGAGTCATAGGGAGTGTAAAAAAAGAGGGAAGTCGGAAATGTGGTAAAGTAAAAGAGAACTAAAAATGGATGAAAGATTTTAGATTTTAAATTTCCTGAGAATTAAAAGAGATTATTTCAGAACTTCTTGCCTAATCATTATCAAAGAAGGGCCTGTTTAGAACGTGGTATTATTTAAGCAAGCTAGGATTCATATGATATATATCATGCTCTGAATGCATATAAAGAAATTTCAAATGCCTTCCACATATTTCCTGACACCCTTAGGTGGAGCATTTCTGCATAAATATTAATAAGAACCTACTATATGACAGCACTCTTCTAATGCTGAGAATAGAGAAACAAATAAATACAAATCTGTACCTTCAAGGAACTTAAAAAACAGTTTGCTTTATGTTACAAAGAAATATTTAAAACTCCAGTATGGGGGCGCCTGGGTGGCGCAGTCGGTTAAGCGTCGGACTTCAGCCGGGTCACGATCTCGCGGTCCGTGAGTTCCAGCCCCGTGTCAGGCTCTGGGCTGATGGCTCAGAGCCTGTCTCCCTCTCTCTCTGCCCCTCCCCCGTTCATGCTCTGTCTCTCTCTGTCCCAAAAATAAATAAATGTTGGAAATTAAAAAAAAAAAAAAACCTCCAGTATGCAAAATCCTCCATATTTTTGAACTCACTACAGAAGGATAGTCCACTGATCTTGCGGACATTTAGTAAATATCATAGACTAAAAGTCTCTCTAACAAAGCCAAGGTCAGGCTGAGGGAGGTGGACAAGGAACATTTTCAGATCTCTGTCGGGAGAGTTTCTGAGAAAAGAAATACCAATCTGAAGAATGTCCTTTCCCAAAGAAAAGACCCACCAGGCAAAGACTCTTTGACCCATAAGTCTGTGTGACTTTTTATTTTCCCTAGAAAATCCATCTTAATTAACTAAGGGTCAAAAGGGTATATTCTTGTTTTTGAAATGCAAAATGGTTAATTTCTCTGCTCCACTTTTCTAACTTTCTCTTGCCACACATTTACAATTAGATATAGGCAATACATTTCTTTCTCTTGGTTTCTTAGACTATAAATATATGGCCAAGGTCAAGACTGAATGTATTTATTCTATAAACATCTAATGTGCTGTGGATATTCCGTAAAATAGATTTACATACTCCATAACTTTTGTCTTTTGTACTAATTAATAGGTTACAAAGAACAGCATCAACTCTTTACAGAATAAGTTTCTACACAATCTATGACAAATTTAAAAATCTTTATAATTAATAGAATATAATGTATGTATGAAGTATAAAAACAAAAAGTACAGTTATGAGGTCCAGCCCACAAGAAGCAGAGGGGATTAAACTGGGCATGAATAGAGGAGGTGGGGACAGTTAAGGTATGTTGAAGCAGATTAGTAAAGTCCTTTAATAAAAATGTGAATTTCACAGTAATGTATTTATCCAAAGGCAGTACTAGGCAAATATTTCTATATAACATGCTTCTATGAATCAATTTCAGTAATACACCTGAAAAGCATTATTTTTAAGTCATATGCTATATTTTAGAGTCTTTTACACTGAAGTGATTAGTAACATATAACATAAAATTAGCAATTCCATAATATAGAAAATATTTTGGTTACATATCTAGCATCTCTATCTTATTTGAACATAGAAATAACTCTTCTCTCCCAAATTAATCTGGAAAAAACAATAGTCATCATCAAAATAGCACACCTATATGAAGTTTGACTGGCTCTGTCTTCATCTGCTTTTTAAGTTCTGGCTTCACACATTCTTTCCGACTGATTCTAGAAGTCCTGTGAAGGTATCTTGCTGTGAGCTACAAATCAATCATCTTGACCATTACTTGGCATCCACAATTCCTTTTTCCCTCTCTGATTTCTGTGGTTATGTCTTCTATTGCTCTCAGTGTGAAAAACTATAACTATGCCACAAAGCTTCTATCACTGCTTATAACTCCTGCTCACGACCCAGAGAAGCTGATGGGGGCAATGTGAAGGTGCCAATATGTACCAAAGGTGCTCTCTCCCACTGTGGTTCGTTGCCAGCTACTCTGGTAGAAGACACCTGGCACTCTTCGTGTCCCATGAAGTAGGTTTAATTGCTTTTTAAATATTTATCAAACATTGTTGCCACTTGCTTACTCTAGCATTCAAGGCTAGTCCGTGGGGACTAGACCAGAAAACAATCTAAATAAAAGGTACTGCACTGTTTTCAGAACCATCCTTCTCTTCTATCATTGGCCCATTATCCTACATTATCCTCTTTCCCTTCCCACAAAGTATGTGAGACTTTCATGCAAATGGACCATGGTTGACCCCCTCCAACACTCCTTCAGATCTTCCTGGGCACACCTAAATCCTAAGAGAAACATAGCTCAGGTTCAAGTGAGGAAATGTGTTACGTGATTACAGAGATTCTTACTGAATCCTTTAAAACAAATTATTATTATTAGTTTTATAAATTATTTTTATACATTTACTAAAATTAAATTTATGTGAATTTTCAGAATATGTACATTGAAAGGTATTTGATGTTTATTGTTTTAAGTTTATTTATTTTGAGAGAGAGAGAGCAAGAGAGGGAGTGTGCACGAGCAGGGGTGGGGCAGAGAGAGGGAAAAAGAGAATCCCCAGCCTGATAGCGCAGAGCCCTGCACAGGGATTGAGCCCACAAACCATGAGATCCTGACCTGAGCCGAGATCAAGAGTCGGATGCTTAACAAACTGAACTACCCAGGCACCCCTAAAGCTATTTAATGTTTAAATGTAAGTAATACCCATCTGCTTGGGTGTCAAATGGGTCAATAAATGTCTAGATTCTAAAGCTGGGCATATGATGGAACTGTGGGTAATTAAAGAGGTTTTGCATTCTACTCGTGCAGGTCCAGTCACACAGATTCCCCCGCCCCAACAGAAGATGTGTCTCATGTTTAAATGGTGCTCTCACCATCAGAAAATCTGATACTAACTAATCCTTTGGAAAGAGTTGGATAAAATTGTCCAACATATGAAGATTATGCTGTGTACTTTACTTAAAACATTATTGCATAAAGCAAAATAAATTATGGGCTGGAGTTTTCCCCTGTAAAATAATGACTGCATTTCCTTAGCATCCCTATACCTTGAATAATAGAAAACAGAGCCATTGACAGCAATCTGAAACTGTGGTAGCAAGAGTTTTGGAAGGATAAAACAAAGATAAAGATGTCCAGAAAGTTAAATGAGTGTTTAAAACTCAGAATACTCTGCTGTATTACTATAACAAATGCATTGTGTTAATAATAAAACACTTCTCTAGTCAAGTACTTTGCTGGTAATTAGGACTTATTAAAAGAAAAAGTCTGCCTTTGTCTTGAACTATTTATTCCTGGGAGTAATGATCCTTTTCCTTTCCTACAATTTCTCATGTCACAGTTATCTACCTGGTCTCACTCTCCTCTCCTATCTTAGAGATATGTAATGCTTTGGAAATAATAGATTGATTGAGAATTCAGAAATTGTGAAAACTCCTGAGTTAGGATGGCAGAAGTCAGACAGTGCCTGATATGCCTCCTTAGAACTTCGCATTAAAATACCGTAAAGACGTTAAAAGATGAAGGAAGTTCAAAATACTTCTGAACGTAAGAATAAGTCCTCTTCTCAGATAACCTTAACTTACTTAAGATGTTTAAGCCCAACTTAAGTAATTTAAATAAAAGGGCAGAAAAAAAGCAAGCAGGCAAACAAACACTTCCCCTCCCCCTGCAACATACACACACACACATACACACACACACACACACACACACACACACACACACACTACATTTGGGAATTTGGGGCTAGGCGATGCTGGGGACTGGGGGAAACACTGAGTTCTGTGAATCCAACCTCTCTTTCCAAAGTGGAGTCCAGCCCCAACCCAGCTCCCTCCCTTTCCTAATTCTAACTTACTTTATAAACCCAGTGAATACAAAGAAAACTAAAATATAATCTCTTTATGGGGCAGCTGGGTGGCTCAGTTGGTTAAGCGTCTGACTTCGGCTAAGGTCATGATCTCTTGGCTTGTGAGTTCGAGCCCCCTGAGTCAGCCTCTGTGCTGACAGCTCCGAGCCTGGAGCCTGCTTCTGATTTTGTCTCCCTATCTCTCTGCTCCTCCCCTGTTCACGTTCTGTCTCTCCCTCTCTCTCAAAAATAAATAAACATTAAAAAAATTTAAATATAATCTTGTAAAATAATTTAGACTTTTATGCTACATTCCCATTTAAGAACATACAATTTCCCTATTGCTTGTAAAAAAAAAAAAAAAACAAAAAAACATCAAACTCTTCTTTAGGTTTCCCACAATCATTCAATTTTCTCTCTTTACTCCTCAACATTGCCATAAAAATTTTCCAGAAATATATGATATAAAATGTAAGCACCATCCATATATCTATCAGTAACTACAAATCAGTGCTTGCAGAGGGAAGCTAAATAAATTGATACGTTTTGTTCAACTAAAGATCTTTTTGGGGGCACCTGAGTGGCTCAGTTGGTTGAATGTCCAAACCTTGATTTGGCTCAGGTCATGACCCCAGGGTCATGGGATTGAACCCCATGAAGGGCTCCACACTAATCATGGAGCTTGCTTAAGACTCTCTCTCTCTCTCTCTCTCTCTCTCTCTCTCTCTCTCTCTCTCTCTCCCTCTCTCCCTGCTCCTCTGCTGCTCCCCTGCTCATGTGCACTCTTTCTCTCTCTGTCTCTAAACTTAAAAAAAAATATGTTTACAAAGATTCTTTTTTTATCCTCTGTTGTAACAGTTGACAAACCCTGAATCTAATGGAAAGTTTCTTTCCCTCCGTGTGCACGTGCGTGTGCGTGTGTGTGTGTGCGTACCTACATGCATCACACATAACCAAACTTTAAACCAGTATATACTAACTGGGATGCCTTCACCACTAGCCTCTTTTGTTTTTCAGAGCTACCTGTGTGAAGAGAGAGTGGTGAGATGAATAATCAACAGCTTAATTTCAAGTGCTATGACCTTTGACAGTTACACAAAATTCCCCTTTTTTCACAATTGCCATTTGTACCGAAACTGAGAGTCACCAAAATGGGTGCTATGATTGTATCCCTCAAAAATATCAAATGTTGCCATCTTTCAAGAGATTGCCATAAGGTGATTATGAACTTTGAAATAAAGATACAAGTAAATGAAAAATTAAAAATATAACTGATCTCTGTGAGGAAAAAAAAACTAAAAGAAAAGTTCAAGAAAAAAAATATTTTTGATTCTCATCAATTTGCCATTCAGAAAACATCATCTCTCCTTTAAAAGTTAAAGTTTCCTTTTCTCCTTAAAATCACTGAGCATTTTCTTTTTTCTTGCTGGAACTTTCAATTCTTGCTTACCCTGCACTTAATTTACCATTCTAGTTTTTATAAGGCTTATAAAATATAATTTTCATACTGGGATTCCAACTATACTTGTAACTGAACTGTAAAAGCTAAGCTTTCAGGTCAGCAAATAAATCAAATTTCTGTGAAATAGAGGGCCTCTAGTCATGACTGAATCTTTGGTTTTCTCCTTGTTTTTGAAAGAGAAATAAAGAAATCTGTTTAGTTATTTTTCCTTTACAAAAAAAAAATCCTAGGATTAGAGAAAATGAAAGGCATTTTAAAGACTGAATTAAATATTAGCAATTCATAGCTATGATCTAGCTATGGGACACACCGCAGCCATGAAAAGAAGCCCGGGCCTAGCATGCCCAGACATTAACTAAACCTTAGGAAAGCCTAAGGCATGAGATTTTAAAGAAATGTGTAAACTCTGTTATTCACTTTTATTCTCTTTTGTATAATTTCATGACATCTGGGTTGATAAAGATGTTTTAGTTTAAAGATGATGGTGATATCATTTAGAGGGCCTGAGCAGCCACTGGGCAGTGTTCCACAGGGTTTCATGGTTTCTCTCCAGCTTTAAAGTCCAAAAACATTCTTGATATTTTCAGCCAGTAGTGATCAGTCTTTCATGAACTAGCTTTTACTATTCAGTTGCACACACACACACACAAAAGTAGAATTAGAATTATGCATTGGAAAATCTCTTGCAGGGAGGCTGTGATATGGGAAGCCAACTTATAGAGGAGATGTTATTTTGTGAACATGGAATCAGAGGAGATGGAATTAGCAGCATGTCTCCATGGCTACTTATCCAGTTCCTTGCTTGAAGCTTTCTTTTCCACCATAGCTTTATAGATGCTGTATGGAATTGATGGTAATTAGAGAATTCATCAACATGACCCTCGAGATAGAGCTCGATTTTGCTCTCCCTGCTTCTTACCTGGGAGACTGTTTCTTAGCCTACTGAATTTACTTCCCATCATCTATTAAGTGCTTAATAGCTCATCTCTCAGACTTTGTAAGTATACAAATAGTAATCTTATCCATCAAAATAAGGTAATTTGAGTATCTGCTATAGAAGATACACCTTCTTCTTCTCCTTGGGGGAAAACATAGCTCTCTTTTCTGTCCAACTAATTCTTCCATTTTTTGTACCATATCTTATCATGTCTGGTCTGCTCCAAAGCTACCTCCCCATCATTTACTTTTCTTTGGCTTCTTCTTTATCCTTTCTGTCTCTACTGGTTATTTTCTTGTATATAAGTTAATTTAACTCTCTTAAACTTAAAAAAAAAAAAAAAATTCTTCCTGGGCCCTTTATTCCCCTCCAGCCAGAATTGTCTCTTTGTATCAAATCTAAAAGAAAAGTGTATGTCTCCACTCAATCACCTCATAATCAGGTTTAATTTTAACACCACTCCATGGAAACCATTCTCTCTAAGGTCACCAATGCTTTCTTAATTACAAAATCCAATGGGGATTTGTTCATTCTGTGGCTTTGTTCACTGGTGACCACTTCTTCCATTTCAAAGTCTTGGCTTCCTTGGGCTCCTCTGAAATGTACTGATTCTCCAATTAACTCAGACCACTGCTAAGGGTGTTTCCTACTTGGTTTCATTTCCTCTGCTGCTCTTTAATTGTCACTATTCCTTACAGTTTTATCTTTGTTCTTCTCTCATGTTACTCATTTTCTCTGAGCAATCTGATTTATTGCTATGATTTCTACTACCAGTCTTTCACTCGTGATCTGGCCAAACTGTTATCTCCAGCTCACCTCCTAAGCTCCAAATCTATGTATTTGGCAGCCTATTTATCATCCAACCAAGTAAGCAATTTATACTAACCATTACATGTTATATGCATGCACAGTTTCAGAGAAATGTGATGCCATTTATCCAATCACCCAAATGAAAAGACTATGTCACTTTTGCAACTTTCCTCTCCTTTGCCTCCAGCACCCAGTTAAGCCCATACATCTCACTGATAAAGATATGGACATACCTTTCATCAGCTCCTTTCCTTTTCCTTTTTTTCCCCCAAGTTTATTTATTTTGAGAGAGAAAGATAGCGGGAGCAGGGGAGGGACACAGAGAGAGGGAGACAGAGAATCACAAACAAATAGGCTGTTCTCAGCACAGAGCCTGCCTCAGGGCTTAAACTCACCACTGTGAGATCACAACCTGATCTGAAATCGACAGTCAATTCAACCAACTTGAGTCACCCAGGCACCCCTCATCAGCTCCTTTTTTCCACACCTGCTGATACTTCTTTAATTCAGTCTTTACCACTTCTCATCGGGACTGTTTCATCACCTTAAGTGGTATTCTGCCATATGTCCTATATGAGAAAACTATTCTACTTAAGTGTTAAGGGGGGAAAAAAGTGATATGTATTAAAATGCAATTAGACAAAATCAGTAAGTGTCATCTTAACATCAAAAACCTTTCAAAGTGCCCAGAAATCTAATTTGCCCTGTTCTGATTGTTGGAGCTTTTTACTGACATCAAGGAATAGAAATTAATTCTAAATTAAACCATCCACTGCTCTTTTATTTAGAGTGGTTCCTGTGTACCCAACTGAGTAATAATTTAAGGTTTTTCTAGCATTGCCAGCAGTCAGTACAAAGTATTAAACAATGGCCTTTGATAGCTTTTCTGAGTCTTCTTAAACTGCCATTAAATGTTCAAAGCCTTACTCCTGTCAAACACTTTCTTTTCTTTTATGTATTGCTAAACCGTGTGTATTTTCTATTGTGTTTTCACTGTAAATTGCAAAGTTAGCAATTCATTTCCGTCATCTGACATTTTAGAGTCCATTTGTCGATAAGATCCAATTTCTTATATCATGTGCTCTGCTCCAGGTCATTAGTTTGTAAAATATAGTGTTTTTTCTCTGAGAAGTCTTATGTTTTAAGCATGTTTATATTATATACCTTCATATCATTGATATGAAATATGTGATAAAGGCTCAGGGATAGTCAATTTCTTGGAAAATATTCTCACAAACATGAAAGGAAGAACCAGATATTAATAATCTAAGAAGTTACTCTTTTCTGAGCTTGAAGCTCTCCTAAAGGGTTGACTTCTCAAAACATTTTACAAGAGTTTGTAAAGATAAAATTGTAAAGGTAAATCTTTAACCTATCTCATCCTAGAAGCACTGTCCTTTGGGCTGATGACACCAGATTCCCAGGATTTGTCCATAGCACAAATAAAATACTTCTCAGCCTGAGAGCAAGGAGCATGGAGGTGAGATCAACCATCCCTCTGTTGGGGGGAGGTGTTCTGCCTTTACAAGTGTTCACAAAGCCAATCTTCACATTTGTAACCATTATTTTTCAGTTGGACCCTTGCCTGTATTTGTATGTAGATTTCTTTGCTAATTTAAAGTATTTCCTAGAGCGAAAAAGCCAAGCAATCCACTAAAGGAACTGAGATTAGCAGGTTGAGTTTATTTCATTTTCTGCGCAAGAGCATTTATCATTCAACAAAAGTGCGAACAAATGAAAATGAGGTCCTATTTCTAAGAGCTCATAAACAAATATAAATTGCCAGCAAAATGGGAAAATAGCTATTATAATTTCTAAAATTGTACATGTGTATGCCTGTATAAACACAGGCATATATAATGTACTACAATTTCTGTCTAAAACAGAAGAATTACTTTCTTTAAAAAAAATTTTTAATGTTTATTTATTTTTGAGAGAGAGAGAGACAGAGTGTAATTGGTGGAGGGGCAGAGAGAGAGAGGGAGACACAGAATCTGAAGCAGGCTCTGACAGATCATGACCTGAGCTAAAGTTGGATGCTCAACCAACTGAGCCACCCAGGTGCCCCAAGTATTTCATCTCTTAAACTGTAATTCTGTCCATTGAAATAGGCCCTAAGGGACCTGTTAAAAGGTGACTGGAAGCAAACACATCCTGGGGCCTACCTTAGGCTTTATAGTTGATATTTTTTTTAAGTTTATTTATTTTGGGGAGAGAGAAAGAGCATGCACACACATGTGTGCACAAGTTGGGGAGGAGCAGAGAGACAGGGAGACAGAGGATACAAAGCATACTCTACAACAGCAGAGAGCCCAATGCAGGGCTCAAATTCAGGAACCACGATATCATGACCTGAGCCGAAGTCAGACGCTTAACCGACGAAGCCACACGGTGCCCCAGCCTTCTGGTTGATATTTGATTTGCTTGGTACTGGACCCCCAAAACTATCTATGTCTGGAAAGTCCATCAAATTATACCCATTACATAAAATAAAGCCCTAAAACTCTGGATTTAATTTTGAGTAACTTTTTGTCCTCAATAATACAGTTTTATCCTAGAATCTGTTATCTAATCTACCTGAATGTTTCTGTTGAAATCTGAAAAAAAAAATAGGTATGAATCATCTGTATCCCAGTCAGAGCCATTAGTTTTCTTGTTTTCCTGGCATTAATGCCAACCTGCCAGGGCTTAGCAGCACTAAAATATCTCCTCTTTCTCAACTACACACTGATTATTAACTTGAGAAACCTAAATACATAAAACAAACCTCTCCCATGAGTACTATTTAACATTGAATCATAAAAACCTAAAAAAGTTTTTAACACTGGAAGACTCTTGTTCCAAATTTTCAAATCTAGTCATCTCCTCTCTTATTAAGCTAAAAACTTCTAGAAGCAACATTTAATTATAGAAGGAAGGGAACTTTTATTTGCTGAGTATCTACTCTGTGCCAGGAACTTTGCACATATTGCCTCAGTTAATCCTCGTAAGAGCTGCAAAATGTAGGTATTTAATTCTGCTTTGTTTAGTAATTAAAAATCCAGAGAATGAAGTCCATGTTATACAATTAAGAAGCAAGGAAGTCAAGATGCCAATCTGGGTCTATCCTGTGCCAAAGCCTGTGTTATTCCTACTTTCCCTGGGTGAAATCTGCACAAAAGAGCTGCTGAGGTTTACAGGATTATTTTTCTCAGGAGTCCGGTGACAACCATGTCTGGATTGGGTAGACCTCATTAGGATTATATGGGGGAAGTGATCTCTCTGTTGGAGAACATGGGTCTTAAATCACCTTCCTGAAGTGTGGGTGTCACATGTGGGTCAGTGCAGACTGAGTTCCTAGAATGATGGGGAAAAGGGCACTTATCTCTGGCCTTTCCATGCTTTCTGGTGAGCCCTTTCATTTCTTTCTTGTCCTCTTCTTTTTCTTGTCCTCCACAGCAGCTGCTACAAATGTCCAAGACTCTAATCTTCTTTTCTCTTCTACTTCAAATAGAGAATAATAGACAGAAACTCCAACTGACTTCTTCTAATCCTCCAACCTCATTCATACAGACCTGTCATTCCTTCTTTTCTCCTATTGCAATGTAAATGTTGCCCACCTTGCTTCTACAACTTTATTGCCCAACTCCTCCTGCCTTCTTGAGACACTCTCTATGATTAACTCACTTTGTAGCCTATGTTCTGGGTCAACATCCCCCGCATAGCATTTATACATTTGGTTTTCTTTTAATAAAACAAATAACCAAAGGGGTGCCTGGGTGATTTAGTTAGTTAAGCATTTGACTCTTGGTTTCAGCTCAGGCCATCATCTCACAGTTCCATGAGTCGGAGCCCCGCATTCGGCACCTCATTGATGGTGCGAAACCTGCTTGGGATTCTCTCTTTCTTTCTCTCTGCCTCCCATTCTCTCTCTTTTTCTCAAAATAAAAAAAAATACAACTTAAAAAAGTACAAATAACCAAAGCCACATCCCCCTCTAGCTACTGTCCTGATTTTCTCCTCTTTTTTATAATCAGACTTTATGAAAGTATCATCTACACTCTCTTTCTCTACTTGTTTCTTCCAGTTGAGTCTTTAAGCTCTTGAAATCGATTTCTGGCCACACTGTTTTACTGAAACTGTTCTGTTCAGGTCACTGACAAGTTCATCATTGTTAAATTCAAACAGTGTGTCTCCATCAGCCATTACCTTCCATAAGCTCAGCTGCCGTTGACCTCTTCCTCCCCCTGCCACATGCTCTTGCCTTGGCTTCTATGTCACTACACACTCTGTGTCACCTTCTCAGCTCTCTGGTGGTTCCTCCTCCTTTGCATTTATATTATGACCTTCCTCTACCTCCATATAGCTACAAGGCACTGGGAGAGATAGATATAGAAAGTGGAAATTTATATAATACTTGTATTTGGCATTAGATCTATGGGACCACACACACACACACACACACACACAACATGAAATTGAGTACTTTCATGAATAAATTTTCCTTGGCAAGAGGGGCTGGTATAGGAGGAATAGAACTACAATCTTTGTTAGAAAAGAGAATAGTTTATAGCTTGGCTACTGCACAGGTAAGAACATTTTAGCTATAAGAAAAAATAAAATCAAACTCCTGCCCTGGGGCTCTGATCTCATAGGACCCATACTGGGAATAGCATGGCTCTCTCTACAGGTCACTCTTCCTCCAAAATGCATAGACTTTTGCTTTCATCTGCATTACCTCAGCGGCCCCCAAACCCACATTCTTATTTTATTGGTTCTGTACCTATTTGGTAGCCCTAAGGGAACATCCCTGGGCTAAGTCATTTCATAATATGCCAATTATTTTTTTTTTTATTATCGCTTTGGTTACAAAATTGCATGGGTTTTGGGAAGTCTTTCCCCAAGGCCTATTTTCCCATAAGCTCTACTATTTTTGGTGTATGACTTTTCAGAACACAAAGATTTTCATGAATGCACCCTTACTGACATTCCAACTATGTCTTTATAAATTTAACACAAATTAAACATAGAGTATCCCATATCTTATAATTAAGAATACGTTTTGATTCTATGTATGTGTTTATTAAAAATTTAGAAAGTGTCTTACTTTGTTTTCTCAATACCCAGTTTCTTCAAACAAGGTCAAGCCCATATTCTTTATTACCTGTCTGCCAGGCCTGAAGCATAAACAGAAAGCTATTTTTTAGTTATATGAGTTATATGGTGAGAGTCTGATAAATCTTTCTTCCCATATTCAAAGATTACAAAAATAGACGAGTGAATTTGAATCAAGAATGCAGAAAAGAAGTCATTGTTGGCTGAATTCCAAGCCAAAGAAGCTTCACTCTCATTTTTTTTTTTTAAGTGATGGAACTAAAGGGAGAAAACAGAAGGTTCAATGAAAATGCAAACTTAATTTTAGCCACACTTTTGTAACATAATTCCTCTTAACATAAAATGAGCACTCAGGTTTAACCTGTTGGTGTCCAATCATCAAGCACTGTTGCTGCTCATTTCCTTAAAGGAGTCCTTCCCATTATCACCCGTCAGAGTTCATAACCGCCCTTCCTTCTTCTCAACTCTCCTTACCTAATATCATGTCTCCAGGTTGAGTTAGTCTTATAAATTCTATTTAGACTCCAGACATTATTAATCCAGATGCATTCACTGACTTTGAGAACTTTGTCTAATAAAATGTTGCCAGCCGATGAAAGGAAACCACTCTACTGAGGGTTTTTTTTTCTCAATTTTTCATGTATCACAACTCATGAGAAAGAGAAGATCTCCGTTCCTTTCTTCCTCCCTGATGCATCATACCAACTTCTCAAAAGAGAGAGTAAATGGGATTTTTTTTCATACCAAATATTATGTAAAGAAGTTAATCACATTATTTTGAA
Organism: Lynx canadensis; assembly: GCF_007474595.2. Lineage (NCBI taxonomy): Eukaryota > Metazoa > Chordata > Mammalia > Carnivora > Felidae > Lynx > Lynx canadensis. The sequence continues at coordinate 100,087,565 of NC_044306.2, forward strand.
GAAAGAATACACCTTGTCTGCATGAGAAGATTGCAGACCAAGAACGAGCTACAGAGGATAAACTTTAGTAGTGGCTTTAACAGGAAAAACGATGACACTTGCCAGGAAACAGGGAGGTAAAATGGTACAATTTGCACGGTCATGGACACATGTGATTACATGAAGGCCAAGCAAGTTAAATACTTCGGTGGTTTGAATGAGGTATGTTTCATTACAGAATTCTACTGATTCTTATAAAATTCTATGCCTGTGTTGATGGGATCAGAATATTTACAATATAAACGTTTAAAAAGAAGTAAAAAGAGTATCTTAAGGTTAGTGTGTTTTTAAACTACTTTTCCTTTCTTCATAAATAAGTTTAGCATATCCTTATGTATGGCCAAAATACTCACATTTTCTTAATTAAAGCTTGGGATGCATTGTCACAACTTCCAGAAACAAACAAATGAAAGAAAAAGAAACAAAGAAAGAAAGAAAGAAAGAAAGAAAGAAAGAAAGAAAGAATAAAGTGGAGTGTATGCATGCATGAGAGTAAAAGGGCAGAACACTGAAAACAAGTACTGATCCAGATAACCCCCCCTATATGTTTCACTTTCCAGAACTCTAACAGGAGCCCAAAGTTTCATCAATGCAATCAAAGTTGTAAACAAACAGGAATTGAATTAAATGAGTTTTATTTTTCACACACTGCTGCCACAAACTTCAGTTCCTGTGGCCCATTGTAATGCTTTGTTTTATGGGGCTATTTAGTTTTATGCTTTTCATCCTTGACTTCTTTAAATAATTTAAATAATCTTATTAATGTTTTAACACATATTAATACAAAATTAGCATTTATGCCCTGTGAGTGCTTTATAATATAAATTATTCTGAATTTTGTCCACTGTAGGTCTTTAGCCATGTTACGTTCATTGGGCAGTAAGTGTCCTATCATTATGAGGTTATACAGACCTTAAGAAGGAGAGAGACCAAGACCAAAGACTTCCAGCAAGATGGAGTCCCAGCCGGCATGGATAGCCTCTGCTAATTTCCAATGAACATGCATAGGCTTGCTTCGTTGATGTGTTTACTGCTACCCTCAAATGTGCAAAATGAAAATGAACATCAGTTATTCCAAAGCTATTTGGAAAGCTATTCCAACCACATCTCAGCAACCCATTCCCAGTCAACCTGAGCCCTGTGGTCAGTCCTAAAAAGTGATCAGCCAGAGGTGCTGGTAAAGTGCATCTGTCTTCTGGCATAGTGTAACAAAGGCCCGAAGACTGTAAAGTGTATGGCCTCTCAGAGAATAAAAAGCACACACTACTGCAAATTACTTCTGCGATTCACCACTGGAAGAATTCAATTATCTGACAGTAATTTGTAAGGAATTGTTCCCAGACCTGATATATGGCCTTTCTTTAAGCTAAACTAAAATCCATCAGAATTTTCTTTAAAATGCTAAGCTTTCCTCAATATATAAATGCTAAAATTACTGCGTATATTTTTGGAAGAGTATAGCTATGATGCCAGGAGGGATGTGAGATTATGTGTGCAAAAGAACGATTGGAAAGATGATAAAACACCTTCAATTCTCTGAGCAACGACACTAAGTGGGCTTTTTGAAAATCTTTATTGCTTTTAATATCTCTATTTGCACGTATACTTCAGCTAATGTGGGGCCACTATTGCAATCTCATCACTAGATCACTAGTTTGGTGGGAAATTTCATTTGCCCAACTTTCACTGAGAGCCACTTCTCAAGCAAAGATGGCTTCCAGCATAGATGTCTGCCTGAGGGACAATGATGCCTTTTCATAATATCTTGGTCTTTCCCGAAATAAAAATAGCTAAGTATGATTTTCTCTTAGTATGTAAAGTCCCTAATTTATATATGTGGGAAATAGTTTAAAAGACATTTAGATACTCACAGCTCTACTAGAATCACCAAATTATATTTGGGAGAATTGCCATAGAAATATTAAAAAAAAAAATACGTTTATTTCTAGAACAAGACCACTGAGTCCACGTTAACATAACTATTTAGTATCAAAATAAAATCTTGGAAATGTTTTTTTAAAAAATCAAACTGAGTGGTGCCTGAGTGGCTCAGTCGGTTAAGCATCCAACGTCGGCTCAGGTAATGATTTCACATTTTGTGAGTTCAAGCCCCACTTCGGGCTCTATGCTGACAGCTCAGAGCCTAGAGCCTGCTTCAGATTCTGTGTCTCCCTCTCTCTCTCTCCATACCCCCACTTGTTTTCTGTCTCTCACTCTCTCTCTCTCAAAAATATACATACATACATACACACTTAATAAAAATCAAACTGAACAAAAATTCTACCAAATCTTGATTTTCTCACTAAGCCAATATATTAGTTTTTCTTCCTGTCATATGAACCTTGTCTTGACATTTTCCAAATCCCCAGCTTAAATTAATAGCACACACAGTTTTGATAAAACCCTAAAAGATTATAGCCAAACTGTCTGGATTTCTTATGCTTCCCCCCCCCCAGCCTACATGGCTCTGATCATTAGAGAAGAATGGATTCCCAGTTTATTGGATACTAAGTGCTGCTCTGCACAGATTCTTCAGAAATTCCAAAGTGCTTTATGATGTGCTGTTATCTAGAAACTCACTACCCAAAATTTCAAACATCCAAAGTGAAATCATGACCCCAAAGGACAATTAAATGTCTCTCAAAGAGACATAACAATCGCAACTGGAAACATAGTTATGAGAACTAGTTACTTAGTTCTTATCCCAGTTTCTTCATGTGTAAAACGTGAATACTACCTAATAGTACTTACTTCACAGCATATTGTGGAGATGAAAATGAATTAATGCATGGAAAGTACTTAGATCACTGTTTGTCACATGCCAAGAATTTTATTAGTGTGCGTGATAACAACAGTGAAATGAGGATTAACAGACGAGAAACCTGACTTTAGGGAGATATGAGGTTGGCTCAGGATGAAGTCATACAGCTGAGCCATGAGTCAAACCTCCCACTCCTCACTTTACGTTCCATGTTCTTTCACTGGTGCCTCACTGAGAATCTCCAAGAAGGCAAGGGATGATGAGTGAGGAGCTATTTGACATAACGGTCATACATTGTACTCAGTAACAGAGCAGGTCAGAGGCATTTAGATGATAAAGTGAAAATTTAATTTGACCACTTTGATTACCTGGTCACTTTTAATACGCTGTATTGTGTATTCAGTTACAGAAGACATTAAAGTATAAGTTCTGCAGTGAGGCTACCAGAAGCAGACAAGTCAGTGTCATCTGGGTGGCTCAGTCGGTTAAGTGTCCGACTTCAGTTCAGGTCATGATTTCACAGTTCATGAGTTTGAGCCCCGCGTCAGGCTCTGTGTTGAGGGCTTGGAGCCTGGAGCCTGCTTCAGATTCTGTTTCCTTTAATGTTTAAAATAAACATTATTAAAAAAAAAAAAGACAAGTCAAGTAGAGAGTTACAGATAATAACAAAATATGAGGTAAAGAATGGTAAGATAAAAAAATAATAATAATAAGGATACTTTAGAGCCACCTAATAGTGGGGGAAAGCATGCATTAAATCTCTGAATAGCCCACCAGTTTGGGACAACACTGCCCTCCCTCCACTCTCTTCTAAATGCATCATCTATAGCTCAATAATGATGACTCACAGTCATTAGGGAACAAATGAAGTACATTTAGTATATTCCGCAGAAGAAAGCCAGGACATTGTTACGCTTTTCAAATATTCCTCAGTGCTCATACACTACTTTTATTATCAACCAGGAAAACAAAAAAGCACACAAATAAAAGGGAAGTTTCTAAGCCTCTATCTGGTATTTTTCTGTTTTGCTTTGTTTTTGTCAACCTCTCTGCTTTGATCTAACTCTATATAATTGAATCTATGGATGTCACTCTCAGTCTCAATGCCTCACCATTTTCAGAGTCAATATTTATCAAGATAGAGTAAAGATATCAATAATCCATGTCCCTCCTCACCATCTATCTCATGGGGCTTAAAATATTAACCTCTTTTCATAGGTCAAGTGGACTTATCCCAGTTATGTCATTTGCTAGTCTAATACTCAGCAAAGGCACTAGAGTAGTACTTCCCAATAGAATTCTCTTAACTGATGAAAATGTTCCCTTGAGGTGTACAGTATTATAATCAGTAGCCACAAGTGCCAGTGAGCACTTAAAATGTGTCTAATGAAACTGAGGAACAGAATTTTTAACTGTATTTCATTTTAATTAATGTAATTTTAAATAGCCACATACAGCTAGCGGTTGTAATATTAAATAGTGCAGCATAGAGGCTTCCTGATCCTAGTGGATATTCCCCAAAATAACTACCTGCCCAATTGCATTGGCTGCAAATGTACTTTCTGTCCCTGTGTGTCACCTATCCAATAGAAAGCTCAAATCCATTATCCCTGAATGGCACTTAAGATGGACCAGATTTTCAGTTAATATATTGATGGTCATGTTACTGGAAAACACTTGAATACACACAAAAGATCTTAGCAAAATATAATGTGTTTTTGAAATACTTTATTAGCCAAATTTTAGAGCAAAAAAGAAAGAAGAAAAACAACTCTTTCTGGATACCCTTAAAACTCAACAATAAGAGGGGCGCCTGGGTGGCTGTCAGACATCCGACTTTGGCTCAGGTCATGATCTTGCAGTCAGTGAGCTGGAGACCGACATCGGGCTCTGTACTGACAGCTCGGAGCCTGGAGCCTGCTTCAGATTCTTTGTCTCCCTCTCTATCTGCCCCTCCCTTGCTCTCTCTGTCTCTCTCTGTCTCTCTCTCTATCTCTCCCTCCTTCTCAAAAATAAATAAAACATTTTTAAAAAGTCAACCATAAGAAAACACGATTAAAAATGAACTAAAGACCTTAATAAACAACTTGGATATACAGGTGGCAAATAAGCCCATGAAAAGATGCTCCACATTATATGTCATAAGGGAAATTCAAATTAAAAATACAACGAGATCCATCATATACCTACTGAAATGGCCAAGATCTGTAACACCAACAACACCAAAAGTTGCTGAGGATGTAAAGCAACAAAAACTCTCATTCGTTGCCATTCGGCATACAAAGTAGTACAGCCACTTTGGAATACAATTTGGAGGCTTCTTACAAATCGAAACTTATTTTTACCATATGGTCCAGCAATTGTGCTTTTGGTATTTACCCAGAGTTGAATATTTATGTCCACACAAAAAGCTGCACACAGATGATTATAGTAGCCTTATCTATAATTGCCAACACTTGGAAGCAACCAAGATGTCCTTCAGTGGGTGAGTAGATAAACTATGGTACATCCAGACAGTGGAATATCATTCAGTGCTAAAAAGAAATGAGCTACAAGCCATGAAAAGGCAGGGAGGTAACTTAAGTGCATCTTACTAGGTGAAAGAAGCCAATCTGAAAAGATTACATATTGTGTAATTCAAAATACTGTATATGATATTGTGGAACAGATTAAATTATGGAGACATTATAAAGATCAATGGTTGTCAGGAAGTAGAGGCAAAGAAGACTGAATAGGTGGACACAGAGAATGCTTAGGGCAGTGAATATAGTCTGTATGATACCATAATGATGGATACGTGTCATTATACACTTGTCTAAACCCATAAAATGTACAACATCAAGAGAGAAGGGTAATATAAACTGTGGACTTTGAGTGATTATGATCAGTCAATGTAGGTATATCAGTCATAACAAATGTACCACTCTGGTGGAGAATGTTGATAATGTATGTGTGGAATCAGGGAGTATATGGAAAATTTCTGTACCTTCCTTTTAATTTTGCTGTGAACTAAAATTGTTCAAAAAAAAAAAAAAAATCCTGGTACCTGGCTGGCTCAGTCAGTAGAGAATGAAGCTCTCGATCTCTGGGTCATGAGCTCAAGCCCCTTGCTGGGCACACTGTCTAGACAGGTGATAGATTAGATAGATAGATAGATAGATAGATGATAGATAGATACATAGATAGATAAAACTAGTCATACTTAAAAAACATAAATAAAAACTGATGATATTGAAATTATCAAATACAGAATAAAAAATAAACATATTTAAGATATTCAAAGAAATAAGAGTATTAGTATAAAGAAAAAAGAAACAAGAATAAGAAATGATACAAAATGATCTGACTTGAAAAAACAAATCTATGTTTCTGGCTTGCCTTGAGAATAAAAAATAACTAAATCTGAAAACACTGAAACCAGCACACACATTGCAACATAGGCTGTAGCAAGGGATAAGCTGTGCCCTGTAGACACAGCTTCGGTGTAGGCTCTTCTGCTGATGCCCAAGACATGCATATGCGTGTATGCTCTGAACACAACAATGATGTTATAAACAGAGAAATCAGTACAGGGGAACTGACATGGAGTAGTCTATGTGGCTATCTATGGAGCACAATATTAATCCTTTACAAATCCTATATTTAAGAATAGGAAACGGCTGACATGAGCAGTAGAGGTAAATCAGAGTAAAAAAAAATTCAAAGGAGCTATAGAAAATGGTGCCAGGAACTGAAGAGAGACAGAAGTCTTTAAACTGAAAAGTTCCACAAAATGCTGAGCAAGATAAATTTTAAACACAAGCACATCATTATCCAAAACACATCATTATGAAATTTCAGAACACAAGAAGAAGAAGATCCTAAAAGCTTATCAGCAATGAAAAAAAAATCTTCCCAATAAAAGATGAAATGAAAATAACACATATCAAATTTACCAGCAAAAGAGAATGCTAAAATGTAGCTGAGTAAGGATTTAAAGTCCTGAGGAAAAATCACTTACAACTTAAATTTCCAGACCTCCCTTGCCTCTGATAGTCTTATTCTGCAAACAACAGAAGGAGTGAGTCGGAAAATGCAAGTCAGACCATGTCATTTTCTGTTTAAAATCCTCCACTGGCTTCCCAGATCACACAGAATAAAAGCCCAACTTTCCCACAGCACAGACATCCCTTCACAATCTGGCCCTTGGCTACTTTTCTATAAGACTGCTAAGACCACTTTCCTTCTCTAGCCACACTGCCCCTCTCACTGCTCCTTATTCAAGTCCAGCATGCTCCTGATTCAGGGTCATTGCACTTAGAGTTAACTTCTGCCCTAGAACTCTTCTTCCAAATATCCAAATAAACAGCTTTCTTATGTGCTTGTGTGTGTGTGTGCTCAACTGTTTCCATCTTAGCGTGTCTTACCTAACTGCACTATGAAAGAATCAGGCTTTTGTCTCCTTCAATCCCAAGTACCATATTTAATTCTTCTTCATCACACTTCTTACCACCTTATATATTACATATTTGTTTTCTCTCTTTCTCTTTCATATCACTAGAACATAAAATCACATCAGCAAGAAATTTACAATTTTGATCACTGCTGTATCACCAGCATCTAAATAATATCTGCTATGCTACATGCCGTGTATTCAATAGATCAATATCTGATGAGTAATGAATAGGAGCTCCGTTTTATGTCTCCTCACCCTGCAATCTAGAATTTGGAGTCCCCATCTATCCCTGCACAGCAGGGGAAAAGAATACAGCATATTGTCCACTGGCTTTTGGGATCTTCCACTCATATATCATCGCCCAAAGCAAGTCATGTGACCTTATGCAATTTCAAGTTATTGCAATTCTACCATATAACCAGCAAAAGAACTGAAATATAAAGAATGACTCTAATTTCTTCAATACAGGCCTAAAAAACAATAGTTTAAAGCAAAATAGAAGGCAGTGGCTTCTAAAAAGAATGACTGCAAAAAAGGCATAATATATTTCAAGAAATAAATAAAATGAGTAAGAACCTGGATCATATTAGGGATATAATGGGAAAAACATATGTCTTTTATCCCTGTAAGAAAAAACAAAGGCAACAGAAACTCTAGGGAAAAGAAATTAAACAAAAAATCCATAGTCAAATATGGATCAAATTAAATATGATTTTGAATAATTGATGGATCATAATTAAAAATATTGCATTTAAACATAATGATAGAGGGGCGCCTGGGTGGCGCAGTCGGTTAAGCGTCCGACTTCAGCCAGGTCACGATCTCGCCGTCCGTGAGTTTGAGCCCCGCGTCAGGCTCTGGGCTGATGGCTCGGAGCCTGGAGCCTGTTTCCGATTCTGTGTCTCCCTCTCTCTCTGCCCCTCCCCCGTTCATGCTCTGTCTCTCTCTGTCCCAAAAATAAATAAAAACGTTGAAAAAAAATTAAAAAAATAAATAAATAAACATAATGATAGATAGTGTCCCTTGAGTAATACCAAAAATGACAGGATAACACCTAAGAAAGAAATATCATCACAGCCCACAAATTACTATATATACAGTAAACCAAATTTACATGGTCACAATATGTAAAGAAAAAAGGTTTTAAAAAATAAATAGCTTATGGTTTTCAATTTTTAAAGTGATTCTAGAGATAAAGCACATAAGATTAGGCTTACATTATAGAACTGAATAAAAATGCTATCAACCCAGCAGTATAAAATTCAATGTAACTTAGATGTAAGATGAAAAAAAGAAGGTAGGGAGAAAGAAATGCCAAAAAAAGATAAAAGTGCCAAGATCCATAATGTATAAATTAAACATCAATAATCCTTTCTGATGGAACAGGAAATAAATTGTTCAGTAATTATTTAAGTTTAGAAAAGTAACAATTGAAAAACTATAATGGTAAAATAACTATGAAATGGGAAATGTGCTAGGGAAGACTAAAAGGGGATAAGTAAACTAAATACACATTAATTATGCAAGAGAAAAGCAATAAATATTTCTAAATTTCATAAAAACCCTGTAGTAAAAATGCATTTGAAAGATACGGAGTTAACTTATGAGAAAATGGAATACTGATATGTTTGAAAACACTTGCCCCCTAAGGAGAAGAACAAAAGTGAGACTAACTTGGGGAAGACAATTCTTGATTTCATTATAAGTCCTTCTGTAATATGCAATTGAAAAGGTGCTTCTATTTTTTCCATAAGAAAAAACTTCTTGAAAAATATAAAATGCATACATTGAGTGTACAGCCCTTTACTCTTCTTCTCATTACATAGAGGAAGAGGAAGTGGATTAGCCAGTTAGCCTAATGAGCCACAAGTCACAAGTCAGTAATTTCAAAGGATGACAACCAAAATTCTAAGTGCAGGGAGTAGGTGGGATGGTGTGTTGCCTGGGATGGACACCTAAGAAGTATAGTGAGGAAGGAGGAGACTAGTAGACCCAACCTATAATTTTGTGTTGGGAAATCTTTAGTGAGATCAGTCAGGAGTTTTAAAAAGGCCGTTTGTGGGAGATATAGACTTACCATTTAAGTTATACCAAGCAATGGAGTTAATATTTAGAGCAAAGAATCCAGAAAAGCTGAATGACTGTTTTTTTTTTTTTTCCCAGCATTGTTAACATACAGTGTTGTATTAGTTTCACGTGTACAATATAGTGATTCAACAACTCTATACATTACTCAGTATTCATTGTGATAAGTTTTGATCAGGGTGTGATCTGTTCTACCATTCTACCAATCTTTTAGATTTGATTAATCCAATGAATTAGGAATGAGAACAGCAGATAAAGGTGACATTTTAGACAAAAAGACAACTCTAAAACGATATTTTAAAAAAGAAGAAACCTGTAAAATACAATTCGCTGGCTCTATCTGGCATCTTCAGAGCAAGCCAATTCTCACTTTTAGTAGCAATGCAATTCTCTCATCCTTACCAACGCCCTTAGTTGGGCCTGATACCTTGTAAAAAGTATTCTTAAATAATGGAGCACAGTCGTTAATTGCATAATATGGCAATATTAAACAGTGGGATAACAAATTCTGTGATTATAAGCAGCTATGTATGCTCAAAAATTAACAAATAATCATGACAAATCGCTTAGCTTAATACTCCCATTTGAATAGAAACAGTCTCAGATCTTGAAAAGATTTATCAAATAAAACATTACATAAAATTATGGTGGCTATAGAAATTATGATATATTCTTAAAGTGATTGTCCCAACCATCACCATCCATGTGTAATTCACCATGATTGAGGGGAATTGTCTGATTTTTAAATAATGGCAATGGCATATGGGAAGTAGTATTTATATGAGTGGGAGAATTCTTCTCTGGAGATCTTTCAAGTTAGAGTATATGACTTAGAAGTCTGTTTCCTCTAGATTGTGTTCTCTCCTGAAGATGAAACTTACAATAATCTCTTCTTCGTGTTCTTATAATTCTGCATCCTACTTACAGCTAAGAGCTCCAGCACACATATAGAGCCCTAGCAATCTTTCACTGGTAAGGGCTTCTCCAGAGAGCAGTAGTCTCCACCAGCAACTGACTGCTCAAGGAAGCCTCTGGTGTGTAATAAGAGGTGGTACAACACCTCGTATTAATACCGTATTCCCTTTTCAAACCGCATTTTCTCTTGGGAATGCCATTTTATTCAGCAGAGTTAATTGAATGCCTCATCTCCTTGCGATGTAATAAGCACATGGGAGAGAGCAATAAAAGAAAATTGTGTCCTCATCCTTATGGAGATTGTAAGAGGGACCCACACAGGATACACGCCATATGATTTAGCCCAATGTCTTAAGAGGATGCCATAGAACTTTGATAGGAATAGAACTTCCAACATTTGAATTAGGACACTTATAAAAATGTTAAATTGTTTTTTTTTTCCTTTGGGTCTGCTGCCTCCACACAAGCACTTCCCAAACTAAACTATTCATTAAAATCATCTGTGGAGCATTTTAAGTGTAAGGATCCCCATGTCTCACCTCCATAGTTTTTTATTTGGTAGTTCCCCAGGTGATTCTGATAATTAGCTAGCCTGGGAACAACTGCTGGAGATAATTTGGGCATTGATAGAAAAACTCGTTTGACCGGAAATAGAGTGACCCTGAAAGGTTCAACATCCTTGGTTCTGTACAAAGAGGAGTAAAAAACTGAGTCTTTATATTTTAAAAATCTGTACATGTCAAAACAGATAAAAATCTCTGCATCTCTCTCATTAATTAACTTGAAATTAGGTGGCTCTTATTTTAAAACAAATTTCTCCACCTTGATTATCTTCTTACTTCCTGCTTTTTTTAATCATATTACCGTAGATTTACACAAAGACTTCTCCCCAAGAATTTCCAAAGGACTGATTGGAAAATATTAAATCGTATATTTATCTATATCAACATACAAATGTGCAACTATCACGTGTGATGTATATAGCAAACCCACTTCCAGTTAATAAAAAAACTTTAAGTTAATAATTCCTTCACTCCCAACAACCCAGGACAGATGCAGAGAAGGAGGAATGTACAGAAAAGGAGAAGGGGAAAAGTGGTATTGTTAAAAGATCATTATGCATTACTAAAAAAATAGTAAAACCAATTTATACACAAAAAAGGGGAATACTTGTTATATAGTAGGTATCAATAGGGGCGCCTGGGTAGCTCAGTCAGTTAAGCGTCCGACTTCGGCTCAGGTCATGATCTCGTGGTTCATGAGTTTGTGTCCCACATCGGGCTCTGTGCTAACAGCTCAGAGCCTGGAGCCGGCTTTGGATTCCGTGTCTCCCTCTCTCTCTGCCCCTCCCATGCTCATGCTCTGTCTCCCTCTGTCTCAAAAATAAATAAACATTATATATGAGGTATCAAATATCTCCTATTTTAAATGATATAAAATGATGTTTTCTCCCCAGTAACCTGTTCTATGTATGCATGCGTGCCAAGATGGAGGGTTTCCACAAAGGTAGTTGTTTGGATCATTGAATGCTGACCACTTCCTCAGACATTCTGGTTTAATACTCATTTTTATCCCCAACACTTTCACGCTTGCTCAGCAGACAGCCTGAGGAAGTAGAAACTGTGCTGTTTAAAACTTCTTCCAGGGGATCATGATGTGATACATTTCATCTTGGTTCCTCTTGAAACACTGGCCTTTGCAGCAAGCATGGGTATGTGCATAAATAACTGTGGAACATAGAATAAACCTTTCTTAAGTTAGCATTATGCAAGGAATCATGGTAAGAGACTCTTTAGAGATAGACAACTTGGTAAAATATAAAATCAATATCTAACAAATTAACATTAGACACATGAAACACAATCCCAAATTATTTATCATTTGATTCAACAGATCTAAAAAAAAAATTGCTCAAGTTGCTATTAAAGTTTCTAATCATTTACTCTCAATTTCTGTACTTGTCCTCTAACGGAGCAACTGGTCTGCAAACCACACTGAAAAGCATGAATTTCATCTATTGTTTATCAAAATGCCTACTGGGACCATCATCAGTGAAGATTTACAGATTCAGGTCTCACATAAAACAATAACAAGATGAGTTATTCAACTCGGAATTGTATTAAGTCACGTGTAAACATTATGGATATTTTACCTGCCAATGCATATAAATAAATAAATATGAAACTTCTCTCTTTCTCTCTCTCTCTCTCTCTTTCTCTCTCTGTCCCTCTGGGTTCCTTTGCCATCAAATTCTAATGCTTCTCTTCTGTCTCCTACACTGATCATTTCTCACTCACTGGTCACATATTTGTCTTTTATTATTTGTAGATTTGATGCCCTTTATTATTGGTAGATTATTTTCTGTCATTAATAGTATAATGATTAGGATGACTTTCAGTTTTTAAATATACTTCTATGGACACCTCTCTTCCTAGCAAAATGCTTATTGTCTGATATAACTAGGCATTCCAAGAACAACTTCTGTAATCTATATCTTTGCCTTTTTTTCCATTTCCTGACATAACCTACCTCCTTTTGGAAGCAAGAGTTTATTCATGGCTGAGATTCGAGCTGGAAAGCCTTTCCCACCGGGCATTGAATTTAAATGTAAATTCAATGCTAGTCCTTGTCTAACACTGCTAAGCCCCATGAGGTGCACACTCTTGCAAGAGCTCGGGGAGTGTCTTAGTTTAATGACGTCATGGTGGTCTCACTAAGCTACAGCTAAATTCAGTGGAAGGAGAGATTAGGAAGAAGAAATTCTAGGGGCATTTGGTGGCTCACTTAAGCATCTGACTCTTGGTTTCAGCTCATGTCATGATCTCACAGGTCTTGAGATCAAGCCCCCACTGGGGCTCTGCTTGGGATTCTCTGCCCTTCCCCCATGGGTTCTCTCTCTGACAATAAATAAATAAACCTTAAACAAAAGAATGAAGAAATTCGAACTAAGAGGACATACACTAAAAAATATTTGAAAGACGATTGCATGAAGATATTTTGAAGGTAACATCTCATATTCATATATTTAATGAGATTGGAAAAAACAGTCATTCTCTCCCTGCATTGTGTTATGTGTTTACGTGTGCCCTGTGCAGTGAGACTTTTCAAAATTCTTATTTTTTAAGGCATTTTATTCCTGCAATACCTCATTAAAATCTAATCATTATTAAGCACAGAACATATTTCTAGAAAAACATTTGTCTTTCTTCCATCTGTTAGCTTACACAGCCCTTTTAGGCCAACCCCTCTTGAAGCATGCACACGACCGACCAACTGAGCTCTCACAACTGCAGAGCTAGGCTCTGCACTGAAACCAGCCTTCTCTAATGACATTGACTCACGGTAGTTGCTTTCCTCGTCCCAGTTGGGCCTCTGCAAAGGGAGGGTGTGATTACAGTAGGAAGTGTCACATGGGTGTAATTCAATCAGAATTTGGCATGTCCCCATCCCCTGCTGGCAATCAGCTCATGGACTCTCTGTCAGCCTTCTGGATCTCTTACTCCACTCGGGCCAAGAGTGTTTATAGTCACTCTTGAGACATACTTGGCAACTGTAGACCCAAGCACCAAGCTGTGAAGTGTGTGAGGCCAGCAGCAACTGCGCCTGTCTGGCTTTGAGAGCAGACATTTTCCTCTTGGGTTTTTCCCTTGCTCTATTTTGTACGTCGGACAGAGGAAGACAGACTAGAGAGAAGGGAACCAGAGAGGTGTTCCATCTGCCACAAAGTCTTGAGGTCAGAGGTAGCATGGTATGAAAATGTATGCATTCTCCATTAACTATGTTGGGTCATAACATTTTTTATATTCCTTTAAAATCTTTTCCCTGACCTCCCTTTGCTCTTTCTTTGTTCTGCTCCTCAGTTATATGGTTTTTGTTTGTTTGTTTGTTTTTGTTTGTTTGTTTTGTGCCCTCAGTGTTTGGCAAACTTTACACACATAGTCACCTTATTGCTTCCGGATTTAAAGAGTAAGAAAAACTATCTTGCCAGTTTTTAAAGACATGTTGTGTACTATTTATTTAAATAACACTGTCGAGTTGTGGCCTATTCATTTTATTGGTATTTCCATATGTCTGTCCCCCTCTGGGAAATGGTCGGAGCACCACAAGATAGGAAAGCAAATATTTGGCAAGGAAACCCTCCACCTCTTACTTACGTCCCCCAAGCATTCATCGCTGTGCATTGCGAACTCCAGCCACCCACATCTCCATACTGTTTTCTGACATGCTCATTCCTGCTTCCAAACTACTGCTAATATATTTCAACTTTGACTTCCCTAATTCAAATAAATTCTCAAAGCACAAAAGCCAAGTCTTTTCTATGACCTTTTCCCTTTACCACATCCATCTGTAAGAGCCTACTCACGTTCAATGTCAGCTCATGGACTGGTGGTCTGATGAAATCTTCCCTGAACACTCTTCATCATACAATATGAATCATCTCTATGCATTGGATTATTGATTTATTGTCTAGAGATCCAGAAACGTTTTTAATTTTAATTTTGATCAGAGGCAGGATTTATAATGGAAAGAATTAGGCTCTGGGGTCAATTATTCTACATCTATTAAATAAGGCACAGATCCTGGCATAAGTCTCTTATCAGTTCTCAAACTCTTTTTGCTTAGCTGTAAAAGATAGCCCTACTTCTCAGAATATTGAAGACAAAAAGATTTCAGTGGAGGTTGTAAATTCTACCAAATTCCAAGTATTATTTATGACTCGCAGTTATTCTAATCCTATAGTCTTAACTATTGGTGTAGGGTGGATTGCTCTGTGAGGCTGCCCACGGACAATCCAACTCTGAGTTACACAAGCAGACTTTTGAACTTGCATTCATGCCTGTACCTCTGTGCACCTGTGTATACTTTTGTCATAGTGCTCTCTGTGCCGTAACCGTGTCTGGTCTTGCTCTTCCCTTTCCTCCCACCAAGGTCTTGCCCAGTACATAGAAGAGGAGCTAAAAGAAGTGCAATTACAGTGAAGGAAGCATCCTGCTGTGTGAGCATAAATTAGGACCTCTTCAACAGACATACAATGCCAAAATGATAATACACTCCCAGAAAGAAAGATCCTCCTTAAAGCAATTTAGTTTGTATGTCAAAGCAGTCCTGATTAAAATAGGCCCAAATAAATCAAGCTAGACAGCACCTTTAGATTTGGCCTTTTGAAATAAAGCATTTGCATGTTATATGGAAAAGTGACATTTTATGCTATCAGAAAACTAACACAACATTCCTCTATGATTTCAGCATAAGAAGATAGACATATATTGTGTCTAGGATATAATAAAGTGATTCTGGAAAAATTGTTTCAAATATAAAAGACTGAGCCCTTGTATTTATACATATGATTTTTTATGATCAGCATACGAATTAATACATAATAAAATTCTTTGAAGAAAGTTTAGCATTATAATTAATATTTATTAAGCATTTCTTATGTGTTAAGTCCTAAGTCCTTTGCATGTGTTAAATAAATAAATCCCTATTTGAGGACACTGAGACACAGGAAAGTTAATTTACCCAAAATAACACAATTAATAAATAAGAGACTTAAAAAAAAAATGTTTCATTGGGGCGCCTGGGTGGCTCGGTCGGTTAAGCGTCCGACTTCGGCTCAGGTCATGATCTCACGGTCCGTGCGTTCGAGCCCCGCGTCGGGCTCTGTGCTGACAGCTCAGAGCCTGGAGCCTGTTTCAGATTCTGTGTCTCCCTCTCTCTCTGCCCCTCCTCTGTTCATGCTCTGTCTCTCTCTGTCTCAAAAATAAATAAACGTTAAAAAAATTTTTTTTAATGTTTTATTATTTATTTTTGAGAGAAAGAGAAAGAGTGTGAGAGGGGGAGAGGCAGAGAGAGAGGGAGACACATAATCCGAAGCAGGCTCCAGGATTTGAGCTGTCAGCACAGAGCCTGACTCGGGACTTGAACTCATAGACCATGAGATCATGACCTGAGCGGGATGCTTAACCGACTGAACCAACCAGCTGTGCCAAGAGACCTTGCTTTTTAACCCAAAGTTCCAACACCAGAGTCCATGCTGCTCTATGATATATTTATGTGAAATCATAAAAACTTAAGTTGCAATCCTTGTTCTGAAACTTACAAATTATATCTCCTTAAACAAGCTACTTAAATTTTGTGTGCTGCAGTTTCTTCATCTCTAGAAGGGGATGATCATAGCGATAGTGCCGATTTCCAGAACTTGCCCTGTGAATTGAATGACAAAATGTATGAAAAGCCTCCTAGACTTTGCCTGCCGTTTAGTTTAATAAATGATAACCTTTGCCTATTATTATATCACAAAATCCTCTGAGACAAGAGGAAGCAAACTGAAAAGAAACAGAAACAGAGTCCTTAAGTTACTCATCTGAAAATCTTTCTAGGCTCCAAGAAGTATAGATAAGCAATTTCCTCCAAGGCTGACCTTAAACATACAGCCAGTAGTAGACAAACTCTCCCATGCCAAGCATCTTTGAACCCTGTCTCCCCTAAGCCCTGCCCTCTGAATGACCCGGCATCGAATGTGAACATTCTGCCTTAAGGAAAATTATCTGTAGATACTGCACTGCTGGTGATCGTGATTCCCTCCATCGACATGTTTCTGATTCTGTATACTTAAAGTATACTTCTATATACTCCATACTTTTATTGAGGAGAAGTGAATTTACCTGGAAGAAATAATAAGAAAAGAAAAAAATTCTCTGGATAGTTTAATGATAGCATGTTGGCCAAACAATGCTTTTTCATATCATTCATTTCTGAAATGGAACTGTTTTTGCTAGTACTGTAGAAAGAGGTAATGATAATGTCATTGACTTTGACATTTTGACAGGCCACAATCTATTCTTTGTTGAGTAAAGGCATCTTTATCCTCAAAAACAAGTTAAAAGGACTTGTCTGTTTTCTATACAATATCTCATCATATGTTATCACCTTCTCATGCTTTCATCAAAAGCAAACTTTTCATTACTGCAAATGGCCTAACATTCTATAATAAAACTACTCCTTCAAAAATAACTCTGTCTCTTAACAGAGTGTAGCACTACCTCATAATTCATTATCAATTAGCCCCACTCTACAAAAGTACATAACTTATAAACAGTGAGTAGACAGCTAACAAACAGAATATGTTTAGTAGAATAAAGAAAAGCAAGTTTAAGCTACAATTGGTGATCCACATACCAAACAATTAGCAGATTGTATGGAAACATATGTTGTGAGAATTATGCAAATGAAGTATGCAAAACGATTAAACTACTAATTCACGTAAGTTTTGTTTTTTGTTTTTTGTTTTTTATTTTTTTTTAATCAGGAGGTTGTGGTGTAGCCAGAATAAAAAAATCAACGGCAATAAGACAAGCAGACAAATGACTTCATGTGGAAGGACAGAACATTTGCCTTGACAACATAATTGGTGAAAAGTAAAACTAAAAGCAACTGAAATTTACTAAGATACAGATGACAGCTAAGATATTATAAGAAAATTTGGAGATTCACATGACAGCCTCCCCTAAAAGCTAACTTATGATTGAAAAATCTAGAATACAGGAGTGGTAGTTTAAAGGTGGTTTAGAAAGATCTATAACCAGGGGTGCCTGGGTGGCTCAGTTGGCTAAGCATTCAACTGCAGTTCAGGTCATGATCTCACAGTCTGTGAGTTCGAGCCCCGCATCAGTCTCTGTGCTGACAGCTCAGAGCCTGGAGCCTGCTTTGGATTCTGTCTCTCTCTCTCTCTCTCTCTCTGCCCCTTCCCCACTCATGCTCTGTCTCTCTCTGTCTCAAAACTAAATAAAAACATTAATTTTTTTTTTTTAAAAAAAGAAAGATCTATAACCATAATGGCAGCTGGGGATGTAAGGTCACTGATGCTGACGTGGTTTAGCCTATTTCCAGCAACTACTGGAGCACTGCATCGTCCAAAACTCATACTTTGCATTCTTTTACTTGATTATGTGATGGCCTTTGTTTAAAAATGCCTTATAAATGAAAGGGAAGAAGTATCTTTTTCCTTAAAAATTTGTAAGAAATACATTTTTCCCTTCCACTGTCTACGATATTTTAAAAAAACTATATAATACAGGTTGTAGGTTGGGTTATATGTGTCAGACACACCTAATGCTAATGCTTCAGTTGCTTATGAGATCTCATGGGTCAAAAAAGAAAATCTAATGGAAGCTTCCAAAATTGGACACATTGCACCCTGGTAAATTTGTCCACAGATATGCCATCCAAAAGGAAAGTACTCTTTGTAAATATAGAGAATATCTCAGAAGGTATAAATTGATCAATCTACTTAAGACTTAATGTTAAAGCTTTCAAATGGAAAAATTAAACAATGAACCATAAATGGCTGCACAGGATCAAAAAATCAGTAGAAAAGAAAGTATTATTATAGTATATAGTATAGTATAGTATAGTATAGTATAGTATAGTATAGTATAGTATTAGTGCCTATATATCAAAGTTGAAAGACTATTTCTTAGCTCACTAGGATTTCATTTTCTTCTTTGATCCTATTAGAACCTATCTTTATTTCTCTGGCAATCAGAATCAGTCATTATCAATATAACATTTTTCTCTCTATGGTTGCCTAGTGGCAAAGAGCAACTGAAATAGATCTGAAATAGATATATTCTTATATTCTTAAATGGATTCTTATATATCTTTAAGAATCCTCATAAAGGTTTCTTTCCCTAATTTTTTTTCAACTTATTCGTAACATAAAAACAGGCCCTAAAATAATGACATCTAAACAGATTTAGGAGCATAAAGAATGTCAGAACTTCTCAGGCATTTCGTCTAAGAATTTGGGATATAAAAATAGTTGAAAACTAATGGACAGTGAGTCCTTAAAGCAAGAAAACTGAAAAAATAATTTAGGGCAAAAACGAGCCACTAAAGAGGATTCAGAGATGAAAATAAAGAGGGTTATTCCATTTCATATCGCTCAGACCTTTTTTATAATGTAGACTTCCCTTGAAAATCAACTGTAGATGTTATTTTTGTAGCACATTTTAGAAATTCTTTATTATCAACTGTTCATATCCAGTGGGGTCATTTTCCCCACTTGAGGGGAGATAATTTCCATATGTTGGAGAGAAATGTATATACGTGGGTCTGTGTGTGTCCTTATGAGGGATAAAAAAAAAAAGAGTGAGAAAAGCTGGCTCCACCAGTGCCCCACTCAACGTCTGGAGGACCATCCAGTTAGTTATCATTTGGAGTATTCCCTGGCCCCACGTGGTCAAAACTTGCTACACTTAGGACTGTCTTGGCCTATGAAATACATACAACATTCTTAGAATGTGTAATACTATCAATACAATAGTTATCTGTTACAATAATTACCTGTTATTTAGCAGAAATATGCTACAGCCTCAAGTGATGCCTCAGTGTATGTCTATATCTTAGGTAGCAGTGACGATAGCATAAATATACCCAGAAAGAACATTTTTTAAAAATCCACTGAAGGCATTTTTAAAAGGTTCATTAAGAGGCGCAATTTTACTCTGCAGTGAAAGTCACGGATTTTGCGCAAAGCACTGCCTGTATGAGGATCCAAGGAGGAGCAGACTCCTAATTCATTAGGCAGTACCTAGGATTAGATACGGCTTTCCAGATGAAACCCAAACCCTTCACAAAAGGGTTGTGATTCTTGGTTTCAGATATCACTAGAAACCACCACACTGTAGCAAGGGTCACTGAAAGGTTTCCTGAGGTTCACAGACCTTTAAGCAAACTCAAGATGATTTTTTTCCAAGGACAGATGCCAAGTTTTTAGTTAGCCTTAGTTAAGTTTCATGTGAACATTACTGGCATGCCAAACCTGGACTAATTAATAATTCTGAGGAAACACCGGATAAAAAAACTTGGAGGTTTCAACTGAAGTCCGTCTATTTTTCAGACCTCCAATTATAAACATTATACAGATGACGCAAAGTTTATTACAGTCTCCAGAAACTGTAATAAGAAGTTTGCATTTTTTTTTTCATTTTATGTGTAGTTGGTGATATCTTTGTCAATATTTCCAAAAGATTACTAAATATCATCTTCCCAAAAATATGTTGGCATATAAACCAATGAAATATTGTGCATTTCCATTTACCGTGTTTCTCCCTTTGTATGATATTCATAGAGCTTCTAGAAGAATAGGAGTCCCCGCTGGTTTCAGTCAGTCTCCACAAATCCAGACACATCTCTAGGATGCAATTCACTAGGCAGGCAGAGGTTCTGGGGCCGTGTCTGTTTACCCACATATTCTACCTTCAAAAAGCTAGGGATCTCCATTAGCAGCAATCATTAGTTTTTACAAGTCTGTTGAAAATCCTGGTAAAGAAAATAAATACTGATATATCTACACTAAAAGGTACAGCTACATTTTTTTTTTAATAACCCATAGAGAACAACTTTCCAAGCCAAATGGTTTTCATGATGTTATTTGGATGACCAATCCACTTCACAAATATTTTCATATAATTAACACTTCCCAAGTACTCTTATACTTTGTCTTCTTTTATGTAGAATAAAATTTAATGTGGTATAATTAGAAGAATATTAAGAATGAAAAATTAACCTTTCAGAAGCCCATTGCTGTAACTCAATTACTTGGTGGATTTCTATTTTCTCTTTCCATTAAACACTTAAATATTTATCATGAGTTTTCATACATATAATCATAAGGTTTGTATCATTTTGCATGAGAGCAGATTATGGTCTCAGAAGATATTTTCTTCTATTTTAAATATTACTTTTTATTTCTAAATATTATTCCAAAGCTAATAAAAATAGGCTTTTCACCCACCACAAGTATAATGATTATTTGGAACTGTTTAAATTGGATTCACTTTTATTTAGATATAGGGTTATACAAATGTCAGATTATAAAATGTA
The DNA here is from genome assembly GCF_007474595.2 of Lynx canadensis. Lineage (NCBI taxonomy): Eukaryota > Metazoa > Chordata > Mammalia > Carnivora > Felidae > Lynx > Lynx canadensis. The sequence continues at coordinate 100,108,687 of NC_044306.2, forward strand.
TTATAGTATGTTAGAGCCCAGGGGCCTCTGAAATCAAAAAGTTTTATTTGAACCACTTTTAGAGATGAGAACATAGAAGATTCTTTGTGCTTACTTGAGTTGAAGTCTCCTAAATCTTAGTATAAAACTATCTGCCACCAAACCACCTACATTTATTCCTTATAAACAGCTAAATGCAAAGGGTGACAATTACATCATGCATGTGACTAAGTGGCTAACTTTTAATGTAATGCTTTTATGGCACTATATATACATATATACATATGTAATATACACATAGATCCCTATTTACATAAAAATATCTACTTGCATGCTTATTTAAATAAATTTTATATGTATTTCTCTATTTTCCCTTTCACATTTCTATGAAAGACAGACATGTCATTTCCCTAGTAAAATAAAACAAAATAATATTCTAAACTTAGATCCAATATCTGATGAACAACCCCTACACTTTATTTTAATTGCTAGATTCAAGTTTCTGTAAGTGGTGCAAGTGGTAGAGACCAAACCAAATCTTGTCTTACTCTCAACATTCTATTCTGTTTAAGAGACGGCATAGTACTATGTAATAGCCACATATCATGTTTGACCAAGTAGCCTCTAGGTTAAATACTCCATACTTGCATTTGCAGCAAAACAATCACAGGAGAGTACAAGAAATGCTCTATAAATTGCAGTGAAGGATTCACCAAAAGGTAAGCTCCGTTCTAAGACACTGATAACTGATTGCCTGAGTGCTCCATCAGTGGTAAAGTTTCATCTGAAATGGGTTATCAGCAGGAATGTGTCTGCAAACCATATAGAAATATCCAGCCCTTGGGTCTATGTGCCCCAGTGAGACCACCAAGGGTCTTCATTAAACAGTTTATTTAGAAAAATAATGTGTGTTTTACTTAAAGCAAACTATTTTCAGCTCGCTTCAATTTTTTGTTATTGCAAAGTCTTTTTCAAAAGTTGATTTACTTGGAGCGCCCGGGTGGCTTTCGGTTGAGCGACCGACTTTGGCTCAGGTCATGATCTCACCGTTCATGAGTTTGAGCCCCGCGTCAGGCTCTGTGCTGACAGCTCGGAGCCTGGGACCTGCTTCAGTTTCTGTGTCTCCCTCTCTCTCTACACCCTCACCCCCACTCATGCTTTGTCTCCGTCTCAGAAATGAATACAATAAACATTAAAAAAAAATGTTTAAGTTGATTTACTTGATTTATTGAGCACTACTTTTGCCCACTTCACTGTACCCAGCAGAAATTGGGGTAGGATATATAAAATTGTTAATATAATTTGCCTATGTAAAATAATCAATATGGGGTTATCAACATGGAATTTTAAGCCTTTTTACAGGACATTACTTTGACATGATTTTCCCTCTCCAGAAGGAGACATGTGGTATAAGATGGGTGTAATTAGCATTCAAAGGGAAAGAACTAGCAATGGTTGGATAATAGGAAAATAAATTGGCATCTGTGCTCTTTGTCCCCATTCTTATAGAAGATCCAGTGGAAGTAATCTTCAGTGTTGCCACCTACTTACCTGCAGGGCCCCGGGGAAAGCATGTGTCTCCGTTGACCGTTTAGAGATTGTGAAAGGCATCTGGCCCTCCCACATGCCTAACCCAATGGTCTGCATGAAGTCTTCGATTTATAAATTAGTCTTTATTAACTGGCCTAATCCTTCACTACTTCATTAAAATGCAAATTACCTTAGAAAAGTAAAAACATTAAACCTTATCAGTGATTTGGAAGTTAGGGCACATGACCCTGTTAAGCTCTCTCAGGAGCCAGATGGTGAAGCCTCCACTCACAGCGACAATCAGCAATACCCTACTCGCTGTTTTAGGGGGCCTAATATAAGATCCAGTCAGTGATCATTTGATCCAAACTAGCTTTTAGCCCCATGATCAGAAAGTGGGAAGCATCCACATACATTTAGATTTATCGCTAAAAAAGACCTGATTATGATCCTTACACTGGAGCTGTATAACCAGCCTCTGAGATGAATTTCTTTGAGCAAATGTCACATTATGGATTAAGATTTAATAAGTCTAAATAGAAACATATTCTAACAATTGTGAGCTAACTTTTAAATATTTCCACAATACAGAATTTACAATAGTATCCTAAGAAAGATGAAGTGCAAAAAGCAAAGTATATTACTCCCCAGTGGGCAGGTAGCACCTGTATTTCTTTTTTGAATAAACTCCCATTGGTATCATCTGCCCATTTTTGAGGAGGGGTCAAATTAATATGTAAGATTTTTTAATATAGATAATCTGAATCCTGGTTTTCTCATTAGGGTTTCAATGTTGTCCCAGGTTAAGTGTTTTTTGTTTTTTGTTTTTTGTTTTTTTTTTTTGAGAGACAGAAAGAGAGAGAGAGAGAGCAAGCAGAGAGAGGGACAGAGGGGGAAAGAGCTGAATGTGGAGCCCACGCGGGGGCTCCATCCCAGTGCTCTGGATTCATAACCCAAGCCAAAATCAAGAGTTGCACGCTCAACCGACTGAGCTACCCAAGCTTCCTCTCAGTTTAACTTTTAAAAAAAGTACTACTATAATATTTCGTCCTTATGATTCCTGACTTGGTATCATACCTCAAAAACCTTTCTACCTTGAAATTATAAAAATTTTCTTAGGGTCTTCAGTTTTTTGAGTGTTGTTAAATGTTTGCTGTGTAAGTTTTAGTCGTCCTCAACTTATTTATATAAATGTAGACATAAAACTAAATATTCAACACTATTTCCTGAATACTTCATCACATCCCATCGTACTCATCCACCACAGTCCTGTAATGTGGATAGTTTGCAGATTGATTGTGATATTTGACAAATTTTGTAATTCTTCTACTAGAATTTAAATCTTGAGTATTTCTAAAGTCCCAAAACATTCTTATTTTCTTTTTTTTCCTGCTGAGTTGTTTGTTTGTTTGTTTTTTTACCAATTTTCTATAATAAATAGTTTCTGCACCTACTATGGTCTGTCTTCATTTACTTTTATACTCTCAGTTTAGAAACAGCTGTGTAATTAGGGCAAGCCAAGATTCACCTTGCTCTGGGTTCTTGGTTTCCACAGAGCTAGCAAAATGAACTGGGAAAATTACAAGATACGACCTATTCTTAATTTCTTCATCTCTGAAACTGACCTACTCCACCTATCTCAAACATTTGTAAAAATGAAACGATGTAGTATAGACCTTAGCACATATTAGTGGCTCAACAGATACCAGGGTCTCTAACTTCCCATTTCCCCCCTTTTATTCCTCTCTTTGCTGATGCTCACTCTGCTTTTTGCTCCTAAATGATTCTATGTAATGAAGACAGGCTGTTCTTTAATATTTTCAGGGCCCAGGACGAGAGTAGAAATGCAGGCCCACACACCGTATGTGTAAATATACTTTTTAGGAATAATTTTTTTTAATAGGCACAAAGGTATGTTTTTTATATGATTGGAAGTTGACAACATCCTGAGTAGTGTGAAATCAATTATTATTGTGCACGTCTATGTGTTCTGTTTGTTGTCGGGTCTGAAATTTTTTGGTCAGTAAAATAATGAAGACTAACATAATTTGAATTACTATGTATTTATCCCAAAAAATCTTTTCTCGCCTTCATTTTAGCAAAATCACCAATTATGATATTATTAGCAATTTTTTTTCGTAATTTCTTATCTTATTAGCAGCAATGCCAAATTAGACATGTATTGGGTGATAAGTAGGTAGCTTTTTTTATTAACTTCACATTTTAAAAAAGATCTGTTCTACTAAAGCAGCAGTTGGAAATATCAATAAAAAAAATTGTTAAACAATACTTTGATTCAAGGATGAGCCTTGATTTACACTTATCATGTCAATGGAGTCCCAGATGGTAACTTTTCATTTTCCCACATAATTTCAAAAATACTTTAATCTTACCATATCAATTGCTGTCACTTAATATCACTAGTTTTACAATCTCTTACAATAATATCTGGATACATACAGTATTTCTTAAGTTCTTTTTGAGGAGTTTTAAAAAGCTAGATAAAACAAGACAACAAAAACAGCAGTACGCTGCTCAATCACAGCTATTCCTGGGACTATATTGGTTATAAGATAATTTCTAGAAAATACGTTGGAGATTACTTGTATATGAATATCTTTATTGATGGCCATGCAGATCTTTTTGTTTCCTTGTTCTAATTTTGTTGTATTTTCATGGAATGTTGCCTTTGCTACATATTTTGCATGCTGTGTATTTTGATTTAGGGGCCAAAAAAAAAAAAAACCTCTTAATCTAAAACATTTAATCTCCCTAAAACTAAAGTAGCCAAGTTTAAATCTCTGAGTTTTCCATAAGCTATTATTAAACTAATAGTTGTAAGTAACAGTTCATACCAAAAAATATGGTTAATGGACACTCAAAATTAATTTAATTTTTCAGTGAAAAACTAACTTCTTTAGTTAAACATCTGTTGTTTCACCTGTTTTTGTGCATCTTGAATCTAGTCTGCTATAATAACAGTTAGATGGTGTTTAAACCATAAATTCAAAGGTTACATTTTATGTGGGCTTTATTAAGAGTTGTATCTTTGAACAAGTCCAGAGAATTTAGATCATAATCTTTGAATATTGTCAATTCTGGCACAGTTGAGGACATGTTTTCTAGCAAAATTTCTAACCACACACTCTACATTGCACGAAGAATGTTCTGACTCTTTGGCCAAATTTTTGGCTTTTATTTGGCTTTATTAACCATGCTAGCAAGCATCATTATCATAAGCTTGCTATCAATGACCTTTTAATAAAAAGCTGAGCACTTAATTTAAAAAAAAATGAATCAACATTACGAAAATTCTCTATAAGGTAAAGATATTCTTAATTCTAACATTTAATATCTACTTGGATGCCAATATATGGAATTGGTATCATACTTTACATTTTACATCATACATCTGCAAATTTGGAACAAATATGAAATGCTTAACAAGGCAAAATGTTCCTCAGTTGTCCTGCTGTGTTTTGAATGACACACAAGTTTGTGAGGGTCTCCAGAACCATTATCTAGAATATGTTGAGAAACAAGAAACAGATATTCAGCACCACTGAGAAAAATGTATTTTAATATAAATATATATGTGTATGTTGTTTGATAGGCTAGAGTTGACAAGTCAATTGATTTATATCTGTTCTTAAGTTATTTTAGTTCCACTGCTCAAATTCTCTGGTCTTCAAAGTAGGATCCTCAGAACTGGCTTTGGTGCACTCTGAACCTCTTCACAGCACTCAGGCTCACATTTTGTTTTAAGGACATAAGAGATTCGGAGGGATGTTACCATGGGGTTCACAGGGTTTCACCCTACCTGCTCTAAAGGCAGTAATGAATCTAAGAACTATTAATTTTCTGGAAACTTTGATGTTTAGGCACCACACAGGCCTATAATGAGAAGAGGAGACAGCGCCTATATGGGGAGAGAAAAGCTATCCCAGACCTCCACGTAGACATCTCATTTGCTAATACTGTGTCAAATGCAACAGAGGATGGAAAATAAAGTTTTCAACAGTGCACACTGTCAACTTGAAAAAAAAAATGTGATTCCATTTGTAAAAAAGGAAAAGAATGGATATTGATTAGGCAATTAGCAGGATCTGCTTCCTGATCATACTGTAAGAAGAAACACAAATGCTTTCCCACATTATTCCAGTACTTCCCTATTAAATCTTTGTCACTTATACATCAAAAGCTATTAGAGGGGCACCTGGGTGGCTCAGTCGGTTAAGTGTCTGACTTCAGCTCAGGTCACGATCTTACCATTTGTGGTTCAAACCCCACATCAGGCTCTGTGCTGACAGCTCAGAACCTGGAGCCTGCTTTGGATTCTGTGTCTCCCTCTCTCTCTGGCCCTCCCCTGTTCATGCTCTTTCTCACTCTCTCTCTCAAAAATAAATAAACATTAAAAAAAAATTTTAAAAGCTATTAGAAACTTTTTTTCACTTTTGATTTTGTCGTTGTTTTATTTCTAATTAAAACGGCTTGATTTAGGCATTTTTATAAGAAAATTAGAAAATTTAACATAAAAATGAGGAAATTAAAAACATCTAAATATGTACTTATCACACTGTTATTTTGCTAGACATAGGGATAAAAATTCATGATTATATCACCAAAAAAATAATAATTCAGTAAAAATCCAGGAAAATGTTCCTATATTAAGTAGATAAAAATAATATCTATGATGCATTTAATTACTTAAATAATTGATGTGACTTGAGAAGGTTTAAAATATCCCCCAATTAATAACATAAATGTCCAAGAATAAAAATAAAATAAATAAGTAGTTTTCCCTATATTATCATCTCTTTGTATATATGTTTCTCCCTAAAAAATAAATAGCCTTATGTTTTTTGATAACATAAAAATTATACTCTTATAAAATATTTATATTTTATACTAAATCTAAATGAGGTATAAAGAAGGTTTAAAGACAAATTAAAATTCCTCAACAATTCCATCACTTAGCAACAATCACAGACACAGACAAGAGATACAGCATTTATTAAGTCAACTTTTGCCAAGGAATGGTTTTTAAAATTAAGAAATCATAAGAATTTGATAAATTTCTAAAATTATAAATCTTATAATAAAAAACAGCAACACATCCTATAACCATGATTTACCTACTTAATTAAAACAAAGATATGTTTTGTGAAATCTTTCATTTCTCAAATAAAACATTCTTTATACATAAGTCCCACTTTCTCGCTAGACCTATAAGAAATTCTTTCATACACTCAAACTCTTCAGACTCTCTTCTGTATCATTTTGGTAGATAAGAAGCCTGTCTTGAAAGCACTTAGTAGCCAATGCTAATTGTCTTTTTTCATAAGTGAACATTGCTCATTTTAGTGCCTCTTATCACCACGTATCCTTAAACCTCTGACAAAAGCCAGACTACCTGTAATTTACATCTTCTTTCACTTTCTAAAGATAATGTGATCACATAGTCTAGGTTTTATCAAGTTTCTCTTGATAAGAATTATATGATCAGTGAATTTTCATATTATTGTGTGTAGGCATATAGATTGTGTATAGATGTGTACTTTTACATTTGAATAAGAAACCAATCAGCTTCCTCCCCCAAAATCTCTTTTTTGTACAATTATCTTAGAAACATATTTTGAGTTTTCAGGCTTTGGGGATGGCAGAAGTAAATTCTCACTTTCGTGCCTCCATTTCCCTCCTTTCAAAGAAAATCATAAACCACCAAGTCCTTCATTAATCAGAAAAAGATGAGCCAGATTTTCCCACTGAGAGTATAGCAAAATGTCATTAATTCCCTAAGAAATCAGAAGTATATCTCTCCTCCAAAGGCAGTAGAGACCTTGAGAGAAGACTATTATTGGTGTATAGAGTGCATAAAAGTCTTGTAAGGAATGTATTCTTCAGGATGTAGAAAGGCAAAGAAAATTAGCAGAATTTATTAAAAGGAAAGGTTTCTTGAAGTCTATGTGCACAGGAATGTGCTAACATGCATTCAATCTCCGTTTTCTAAGTAGACGTGAAGTATAAAACTAACTGAAATTTCAAGAAAACTTGAAAAAATAAAAAATTTAAAAATAGTAAAACTCAAACTGACTGAAGAGAATTCTTGCACATACTATATCCCTAACTCTAAAAGTTTACTCCCTCCCTCCTTTGTAACAAACCTTTCTTTTTTTTAATTTTTTTTTAATGTTTATTTCTTACTGAGAGACAGACACAGAGCATGAGCATGGGAGGGGCAGAGAGAGGGGAAGAGACAGAATCTGAAGCAGGTTCCAGGCTCTGAGCTGTCAGCACAGAGCCCGATACAGGGCTCAAACTCACAAACCGAAAGATCATGACCTGAGCTGAAGTCAGACGCTTTACCGACTGAGCCACCCAGGCGCCCCTGTAACAAACCCTTCTTAGAAATACTGCTACCATTTTGTTTTTGCTGTTGCTCAGTTTTGTTGTTGCTGTTTACACATCAATTATTTGGCTCCAGATACTTTTAACTTTCCAGCAAATTCTTAGCACTCATACCTGTGTGTGTGTGTGTGTGTGTGTGTGTGTGTGTGTGTAATTCATACACATGCTTAAATTTCTTTGGATCAGTTACTTAGAGTGCTGTTTAATTTCATTTATTTCTAGAAATATTTAGTTTTCTTATGGAGCACCAACCAATTTCCCAGAAAAGGGGTCTCTGATCTCCTGTGATCCTTACCAACATGATAAAAAAGAGCTTACAGTTGCAGCAATCTCTGAAACAAAATTCAGGACATGAGGTCTGAAAAATTGTTTGTTTAATCATGCAACTTGTGACATACTATGCATCTTAGAATAATCACATTGTTAAGAGTACAGGGTTTACAGTCAGACATGTCTTAGTTCACATCCCAAACTCCCACCTTACTCATTCCATGGTTTTTCCTCATTTAAGCCTCAGTTTCATCCTGCTAAAATGTAGTTAATAGTAACTTTTTCACAGAATGTTAGTAAAATCAAATGAGATAGTATGCATAAAGCAATTAATATGGTTACAACATAATTTATAGTTTACTATAATTGTTCCTATAATTATTCCTATTACTTTAAAATGGTCATTTTCTGAAATAAGCTTTTCTGGGTATATTTGAAATAAGTAAGTACCTGACCTCTCTTGGCAACTTACATTTCCTTCTCCATCTGAAAGCTTAGTTTGAGGGCTTCCTTGTAAAGTAAAAAATGCTTTCCCAAAATAAAATTCTGAATCTTTGTGTATTCATTTTCTAGAGTGGCCATAACAAAATAGCAGAGTAAATGAAGCTACAAAATTTATTTTCTTGGAGGCTGGAAATTCAAGATCAAGGAACCACAGGGCTGGTTTCTTGGAGGTCCCTCTCAATGACAGATGGTTACCTTTTGCTGCCTGTTCACATGGTCATCCCTCTGTGCAGGCACACCCCTGGAATTTCTTCTTTTATGGACATCAGTCATATGAGATTAGGGCCCACCCAAATGGCCTCATTTTAACTCAGTCACCTCTTTACAGACTTTATCTCCAAATACAATTACAACATTCAGTGAAACTATGGGTTGAGAATTTAACATGTGAAAAAACAAAATTTGGAGGCAGGGCATAATTCAGACCATAACAATTAATTTTGTTAATTTTATTAATTTTCCAATTTAAATTTTGTTTGGGTCATTTTATTGTACTTGGGAAAAATATTTGACACATCCCGATTGCTGAGTTAATAGCAATAACCAGTAACATCCTATGAGACTCCCTCCATGCTGGGCCCATGCTCAGTAATTTACATGAACATTTTTCATTTATGCCTCATTAATCGTCTCTCAGACACTTAATATCCCACTTATGTAAAAATAAAGAAGTTGAGACTTAGAGAATTTAAGCATGTTGCCAAAGTTACCTAGATATGAAATGGAACAGTTGTATGTGAATCCGGTTCTGTCTCTTATGAGAACCTAAGTGAGCCCTTCAGCCTTCCAGCACTAGTAATTCTTTGATTACTAAAGTGTTTCTTCTTTATTATCTGTGCCTCCTTAGTAACAATCCATTAGTTGGCAAAACTGCCTAGTTTGTGTTCTAAGTCCTTTGCCCCTTATAAAAAGTTTAACTGTCAAGTGAAGTCTTAGATGTAACTTTGGGGGATTTTAACCCAAGGGAAGTGAAATCTTATTAAATAAGAAAATACACCATTAATGTGACAATTAAATGTAACATTTAACACTTTATAACAAAGTTATTTTATTTACACTATTTCATTTAATCCTCAGAAAATTTTTTTCAATATACAGTAAAGCCTTGGATTGCGAGTAACCTGTCCTGCAAGAGTTCCTCAGGACGAGCAAACATTTCTAGTAAATTTTAACTTAATAAGTGAGCGATGTCTTGCAATATGAGTAATAGGTGATGCTGAACACCACATGATCACAACTGAGCCAATGGTTCTTGAAATTCGCTTTGATGTACAATTGCTTTGGATTACAAGCATGTTTCCGAAACGAATTATGCTCATGAACCAAGGTTTGAGTCTATATTTTACATTTCTCCATTTAAGTCATAAGAAGACTCAGAATCAAGGGATATGTGATTTTCTCTATGTCACATATCTCATAAAGCCAGACATGTGTTCTGATCCCAACTTGCACAACTTCTATAAAGAATACCTATAGTGATGAATTTCCCTTCATACATCAGGACATAACAATCTTTAATGAAAATAATACTCAACAGACTAGAAGACTGATACATAGTTCAGGACATCTCTTCTTGATGCAAAAAACAGTTATTAATCTAGTGCTCTGTGGCAGAGTAAGGAATGTAGATGACAGATACATTTCATCATGTTCAGAAAAATTTAGAAGAGTTTGTCTTTAAAGACATTAATTCCCAGCAGAGAAATCAGTATATCATACCCTCTTACAAATGGGTAACATAAGTAAGGCCAAGCTCTGGCCAAGTTTTTATTAGCTGAACTTCCTTGTTAGTTTACTTGATTCACACCCTAACGTTCACATGAATTCTAATCTGAAATGTTGGCAAATGAGCCAGCACCTGCCCCTACTGAAAAAAGGCCCATGCTAATTGAAATGGCCTCAGCATCTCCCACTAAGTGTCAGGAATATAGCATCCCACGACATCACAGGAAATGCTACTTTTAATTTTTTTCTTTTTTTTTTTTTTTGCAAGTCAGGTTTACACATTTTATTTTTATTTACACACTTTATTTTTTTTTAGGTTTACACGTTTCATTTTATTTTTAAGTGTTTTTATTTATTTTTGAGAGAGTGTTTGTGCACGTGTGGGGGAGGGACAAAGAGAGAGGAGGACAGAGGATCCAAAGCGAGCTCTGTGCTGACAGCAGACAGCCTGACGTGGGGCTAGAACTCATGAACTATGAGATCATGATCTGAGCCAAAGTTGGAAGCTTAACCAACTGAGCCACGCAGGCATCCCTAGATTTACACATATTAGATCTTACTTTGAACACCAACACATACTATAAAGTAGCCATAGTAAATAATACTTTTTTTTTTCAGAAATGCAGCCACTCTAGTTTACCTGTCATAATTCCCTAAATCATGAAGGCTGTAATGTGTTAGTAAAACATCCTATATTCCAGTACTTTAAAAAAAATCTACCATAAAATGATATTAGTGTATAAAGTGATTTACTTTTCTTATACTTTGTTTTTGGAAAACTGATAACAATTGATGACTGATCAAGTAGATTTCTGAAAGGAAGATACGAAAGAATTCTGTTTCTAGGGATGTCAAAATGATGTATATCATACTAACTCAGAACAATTATGAGCTTTGAATGAAATATAAAAATGTGATCTGAAGGCACAAGAGAGAAAAACAACCAAGAAGAAACTACAGGAAATATATCTTTATTTTTCATTTTCTGGGTTTTTTTCCTAGTTTTATTGAGAAATAATTGGCATACATCACTAAGTTTAAGGGTCTGGCATGATGGTTTGATTTGCATATATTGTGAAATGATTACCACAATAGGTTTAGTTAACATGTATCTGTATCATATAGATACAGTAAAAAGAAAAGAAAAACAGTTCTTCTAACGATGAGAATTTTTAGGGCGAATTCATCTTTTGAAATAGTAAGCGTATTGCTAAAATCAACACAAATATGAGTTTTTTCCCTGAGAACACAGCACTGTCTACACATTTACAAGAAATAAAACTCAAACTAAAAACAGATGTCTCACTAGGTTGATGATTCAGAGGTCAGGGTTTGAGATAGTAAGTGTTTCTTGAAATGGATGAGGGGACATCACAGAGTCTTAAGTTTGCATACAATTTCCCTCATATCATTGATTGCCAGTTAGTTGGGCATGTGTGTGACAAGATCTAAGCAGTCCATTCGAAGAAGCAGGAAGAAGTTTGAAGGACTAAGAAGAGAGTCCAAAAACTGCCATTGCTAGGGAGGCAGCATTGAAAGTCCAAGCTCTGCCAATAAGAGAATAGCAAACAAAATACAATTTCCATTAAAATGCAAGAATAACTATGCCTTAGGAATAAGGCCATGTACGATGATAAAAGGAAAAATCAAAATCAAAATAGACACACCATAACACAACCTAAAAACAAGATTCCACGGGCTCAGTGTAACCAATAGCAATTTATTTCTTCCCTACTAAAACCAAATTCAACACTCTTTAGAGGAAGATAACAGAATTCCAAGTCATTATAACGTATCACTCAAATATCCACTATTTAATAGAAAGTCAGTAGATATGAGAAGGAACAGGAAAATATGACTCATACCTAAAAGAAAATACAATCAAAGGAAAGACTCTGATATAACATATTTTGATATTAACAGTAATGGACTTGATGTGTGCAAAAATTTTAAAACAAATCATTTGAAACAATGATTACCACATGAAACATCTATACAAGATCTAAAGAGTCTTTGGTTTACATAACCACAAATGGAGAAGTTAAAAGAAAGGATCAATACATTTAAAAACAGATCAACAGAAATTATACAAACTGAAGCATGGTGGTGGGAATGGAGGAACATTTTTTTAAAAGATGTTTTGTATAAGCAACAGCCAAGAATTCTTTGCCAACAGATATAACCACCCTACAAAAAACAATCTGAAGGAAGTTCTTCAGGCAGAAGATAAACAGTTCCAAATGGATATTCAGATCTACAATGGAAGACAAAGAGCACTAAAAATTGTAAATATTTAGGTAAATAAGACAACGTTAACTTTTTATTTTATTAAATTATTTAAAATCAGTTAAAAAGAGGAAACATACAAAAATAACAATATATCATGGGGTTCATTACATTTGTAACAGTAAAATATGTGATGAAAATAACATATAGGATGTTATAAATTTCTAACATTATATAGCATTAAAGGCAGATCATGATAAATTAAAGATGCTTATTATAATTCCTACAGAAAACCTCAATTATATGTTGTTCACAGGAGATGACCCTTAAATATAAAGAAAGAGACCTGTCAAAAGTAAAAGAAGGAAAAAGAAGTACAAACCAACCCTAAGCATAAAAAATATTGGTGTTGCCCTAATATCAGACAAAGTCAATTTCAAGACAAACAGTATTACCAGAGATAAAGAAAGACATTTCATAATGTTAAAATGTCAATGTCCTACTGTTAAAATGTCAATTCATTAAGTACCTATAGTAATCCTTATTGTGTATGCAGACCTAAAACACATTGGGGGAAAAAAAACATGATATAATTAAAGGGAGAAATAAATAAATCCACAATTCTAACTCAGGATTTTTTTTATCATTCCTTTTCTCAATAATTGATAGAAAAATTAGACGAAAAGTTTGAAAGTATATGGGAGATTTAGGCAATGCTATCACTGTGACTGAGCATAGGTAGAACACCACACTCAGTCACTGAAGAATATACATTTTTTAAGTGCACCTGCTATGTTCATTGAGATAGGCTATATGCTGAGCTAGAATAGTTACTGATTTGCTTTATAGCCATGGTCATTAGCAGAAATGTCCCAGATGTTGCTTATTGTTTCCCGAATTCTCCTAAATAGACACAGATTTCTGAACCTTCCTTACAGTTTTCTGATCCTCCCTACAAATATACACTTACATAAAAGTGTACTTTTTAAACACAATGTAAAAACTTCTATTATTGCAACCAAAATATCTGAAATCTTTATTTCTTGGGTTTTTTTTTTTTTCCCATCTTACTTAGCAGAGTGGAAAAAATAAATTCAGGGGCGCCTGGGTGGCGCAGTCGGTTAAGCGTCCGACTTCAGCCAGGTCACGATCTCGCGGTCCGTGAGTTCGAGCCCCGCGTCGGGCTCTGGGCTGATGGCTCGGAGCCTGGAGCCTGTTTCCGATTCTGTGTCTCCCTCTCTCTCTGCCCCTCCCCCGTTCGTGCTCTGTCTCTCTCTGTCCCCCCAAAAAATAAATAAACGTTGAAAAAAAAAAGACAAAATAAATTCAGTATTCACAGAATTTATGAGTCTGAGGTTTGTAAAGAAGAATAGTTATTTTCAGTAATCATGCTGCCATGTGATAAAGGGAGAAAGACCACCAGCGAGTTCTAAGAATCAGAGATGAAACACAGGCATCATCGCACCTTAATGAAGTTACATGAACATAGCATAGTAAGGGTATATATGTTATTTTTACCACAGACTAAAGCTGGCAAATTCCATTTAAAGAAATTTTTGTTCCATTTTTTCATATGAAAAATACATTTATATTCTCCAAAGAAATGTATAAAGAATGCAGAGCAAATAAATAAATAAATAATTAAAAAAATAAAAATAAAAAAAAGAATGCAGAGCTGAGGATCAAATTCATAGACAATTCACTAAAAACTCCTACTGTAAATTAGACCCTTCCAGTCATTTCCTGATGCTATTCATTTTTTCCACAATAGTTCTGATTTAAAAAAAAAAAAAAGGATTCTCCATGTGTTGAGACCATTAAGGCTATCAGGTAGCAAGCAAAAAAGAAATCACTTACCTAATGATCCAAGGTTTTTTTCTTTATAAAATTCCTCATAAAATGTCTCTGGCTTTGTCCACATCATAAAATAAAACTGTAAACTTGAGGAAATTAAGCCAGCTAATTCGCACAGGGAAAGAAGAGAGAGAAACTGGTAGGTTGGTGAATTTAAAGACTCAGAGGAGAACACTACAGTGACAGGAAAGTATAGTATGCTACAGGAAACTTACGAGTCTCATGACCATTCAACAACAAAAAGACACTCAAGAAGAGAACATATCAAATGTCATAAACATAAAAGATGGGAAATGTATCTAAAGTCACTTAGTGTCTCTATGTGACAAATATTATACCAGCATATATAGCCCCTCCTCTTTCCTTCTTATCCACCATCCAAATTTTAGGTCTTTTGAGTGCATTCATTTTCCTTAGAAAGCTGCTCTAAGGCAGAAGCTGAGAAAAATCATATATATATATATATATATATATATATATATATATGTGTGTGTGTGTGTGTGTGTATAGACTTGTATGTATATACATATATATCTCAGTGTGAAAAGCAATGAAGCATTGTCATGACTAGAGATTCCTGCTTTTAAAGCATTTCTAATAATAATCGAATTCCTTTTCTTAGTATTCAAAATACAATACCCTAATTTTCAAAACATTAGATCTGCAAGTTGTCAAATGCCCAGATTCATATCAAGTCCACTCATTCTCATATTTCCTTCCATGAGAAATTTCTTAGTATTTTTGAGGAACTCTTCTCTAGTCTATGAATTCTTCCAGTTGGGTGATTCTTTCTCCCACTGCCATTGTCTCAACAGAATATAAGCTCCAGGATAGTGGGGATGTTTTCTGTCTTATTCTTTGTTGAATCCCTCAATTCAAATGGTGACTGGCACCAGAGAGTACAAATAAATATATGAATGAATGAAAAAATGAACTAACGGCACTTTGTGGCTGCTAAACTCTCCAGATCACTTGACATATCTGTGTGGCCTACAGGAAGTTATCTAATCTCTTTCCCTTTGTTTCTCTAGCTGTAAAAAAAGAGATAGTAAAATCACCTCCCTCATAGAATTATTGACAATTACAATGAGTTGTCCTTGTTGTTAAACTCAATTCCTCACAGATGTTTACTCTGCGTGTCTACAGCATTGTAGCCCTTAAAATTCAAAGCAAAGATGAAAGAAGACTATATGCATTATTTTTATTTCCAGAATATCTGGGTTATAGAGGGTAACAGATCATGTGTCAGGTACATGATCAATAGCACAAGTTACCCCTAGGTCCCACAGGAACCTGACTTAAAATCCCAAGATCCCTACCCTGTTCTTGACAGTTGCCATCAGGCATCTCAAGAAAATGTAAACATGGAATCCAACCACTCCTTAGTCTTCAGCTACAAAACAAGAAGAACCTGCCTCCTCTATAGTCAAAGGTGTGCTCAATGAAGAATGGTAGGAACATTCACTTTCTCCAGGAAATATTTCTGTTTTCCAGGTTCCTCCTTCCAACCCAATCCCTAAAAGATAGTCTGATCCCCACAGCCTCCTAAAAGAAATGCGAAGAACAATTATTTCCCCCAAATCTGGCTTATTAAATCTTAAATAACACCAAGTGTAGAACCCCAAATAATCCTGTATAATTCAATTATTGGAGAAAAAAAAACTTAACAGATGGGTTGGTAGATTTAAAAGCTCTGGTGGGCAGATTGTCATGAGAATACTACAACACACCCATGTGACAAATAGTTCTGACAACAATTATTCACCATAAGAGAAACAAAACAAAAAATAAAGTGGTCTAAATGATTAGTTGCCCAACTTAGATACTTAATTGAACACTTAAAATTTTAGTCTAAAATCTTCATTCAAATGTGTGAATTATTTTATGTTTTTCTCCAAGAACAATAAATGACTGTGATGACCATTTGCTTTACTTTGTAAATCTAGCAGACCCAGCCTGGTAAATTTCCTGAAACAAAGGGTGTATATAACAAAAGTAAACAAAATCTGCACCTCCAGGAAATGAAAACTGATAGCAACCCTCCAAGGAAGCTCCCTCACAGAAATAATAATAATATTGATGATAATGAACTATTATCCTTCAATACTGGGTACCTGGAACATTTATAGCAACTTTTCCTTCCCTGTGTTCTTTTTTTTATGTGTATTTATTTGTTTTGAGAGAGATAGAGGAAGTGCAAGTGGAGGAGGGGGAGAGAGAGAGAGAGAGAGAGAGAGAGAGAGAGAGAGAGAGAGAATCCCAAGCAGACTCTGAGCCCGATGTGGGATTCAAATTCACAAAACCATGAGATCATTACCTGAGCTGAAACCAAGAGTCAAATGCTTAACCAACTGAGCCACCAAGGTGCTCCTTCCTTCCCTATGTTCTTACATAAAAGCGTATTTAGGCAGATACAGACTTTAGGAGCTATTGAAAACATATCTTGGCCAGAATGGGTAGCCACTGTGATTAACATTTCTCACTAAGAATCAACTAGTTTTTTTCGACACAGAGTCTAATGAGAACATGATAACCTAAGTGGGGAATCTTGTTAGTCCAAAGAAAACTGATAAAAAAAATCTTGGGGAAAAGGAAAGCGTTGTCCTTATTTTGGAGAAGTGGAAAATGACATCAAGTTGGGGTAAGGTCTCAGCTAATGTGTGCTAATAAAGCAGGTTCTCTTTGTACTTCTATACTTAGAACCAGAAGATGTCTAAACTTGAAAGGGAGGAGTAATGAAGACTTAAGAGGGGGTGTTCCTTTGCGGTGATTAAGTTGAAAGTGAAATAGCCTCCAGTTAGAAATTCCTGATATAAAATATATTTCTAGTGCTGTTGGAAAAATCATAAGCCACACATAGCTCTGGTAAAAACACACCAGTGATTCCTTGTGAAATATACACCGCAAGAATTCTCAGACACAGTGATACTCTGTAAATCCATCTGTGTTGACAAATTAACATCAATGGTGAAAGTAATGTTTTCTCATACTGTTTAACTACATAGACAAAATGATGCAATAATGAGTGGGTATGATTGCTGCATGGCCAGGAGCATTAGTCAGACTAGCACCAGCGAAAATCAGGTCTCGACTGAAACACTCAAGAACTTGGTTTCCTGACAGGTGGAAGTGTATAGTCAGAGAAGGGTATGGTTCTATTCAAACTGCAGCCCAGTGCTACAAGTTTCCAAGAACTCTAGGGGGTGGGGAATTTTTCCCTTGAGTTTTCTGAAACTTTAAACAAACTGGTATGAAAGTTTTATTTCCTTCAATAAAATGCCTAAAACTGTTGCATTTAAAATGGGCCTCTATCACATCTGAACACAGAAATGTAGAAAGAAAAAGGAAACATGTCATGTCAACAGAAGGCTAATGCCAGGGACACTACCTCAAACTTTGTGCTAACGATTCACAGAGGATTTTCCTAAGGAAGTTTGCATCTTTGTAACAGGGAGCAATAATCCTGTGGGACTCGAGGTACTATAACTTATTACTTGAAGGACGTGTAACGGCTTTTGAATTTTAATAAAGCACATTATCACTACTATGTTCTTTCACACCAGTAAGACGGTGGCATGTCAGTGAACAGCACAGTGGAAAGATTTTTCTGAGTGTTCTGGGCAGCGGCCAAAGCCAAGAGAAATTTGACACCCCGTAAAGAAACCTGGGCCTCTGTGCTTCCAACACTCTGGCAAAAGGGGATTCCTAAGTCATATTTCTAATTATAAACTGAAAGCTTTTGTCCCCTGTTAAAGGAATGTCCTAAGTTGGTGAACAGGTGTGGCAAGCAGATTTTGGAATGAGGCAAGAAAGGGGGAGGAGTCGGGGCCTCTGAAATCCTACCACTCAGCAGCTGCCTCCTCCACCTAAATAGAAACCCAGCCCTTTGTGGACACTGAAAACATACTTGGGAATTATTGAGGCGTGAACTAATTTTCAGTGTTAGGAAAAAACGTTCTAGGAAAGTAAGAGTATTGTCAAAATGATTAGTAAGTGTTTTAACAGTAACCAAGAGCAGTAGTGACCAGCATGCTATTCTGAACAATAGAACCCTTACCACTCTAGTCAAAGACAAAGTGTAGCTCACACATGCGAATAAGGTTGTGTGTCAGAAGTTGGGGCTTTGAGGTCGGCAACTGGCTCCTAGAAATTGGGAAGTCCAGTCACTCTCTCAAGTTTAGCTGCTAGCCTGGGAATTCGAGAAGCTACTTCCTGAGAACTGCTTTCTTTCTCTTCTTTCTTTCTTCCTTTTTCTTCTTTCTCTTTCTTTCTTTCTTTCTTTCTTTCTTTCTTTCTTTCTTTCTTTCTTTCTTTCTCTTCTTTCCATTGTATTGCAAATCTATTCATTCACTTGATACACGGAATCAAGATAGAAATAAATTTACTTATATTTACTCTTTAATTCTATATTACTTTTATTCTGCTCAACCTTAGGGCTCACTTAGCCCCTCTATAATGTCCTTCTAAAGTATCAACAGGTTTAATTGTCTTGCTTCTGCTGAAATTGCAGGCATAAATAGATTTTAAATAAAAACCATGAAAAGATAATTAATAGACTACTTCATAATTTTATAATTATAAACTAAAACAAAACCGATGAGGAAGTTTTTTCCCTTGAAGTGTTGCAAAACTAATATGCTAATATCCACAATAAAAACAAATGCAAAAACTTTAAAAAATCAGGTCTCTTACTGAAGCGGACTGTGTCAATTCAAAATAGAAATAACTGGCCACGAATCTAGTCATCGTACAGTATTAGCTTTGTTGGATTGCAAGAGTTAATATTTGTGTGTGTGTGACGTTCCTTCCCATGGAAGCCAGAGTGAGTTCCACTGCATTCTCTTTGAAAATTAAATAGCTTATTTCACTTAGCATCACACTCTCCAGTTCTATCCACGTTGCTACCCAAAGCATAAGAGACTCTTAAAAACTGAGAACAAACTGAGGGTTGATGGGGGGTGGGAGGGAGGGGAGGGTGGGTGATGGGTATTGAAGAGGGCACCTTTTGGGATGAGCACTGGGTGTTGTATGGAAACCAATTTGAAAATAAATTTCATATATTGAAAAAAAAAAGAAAAAAAAAGAAAATTAAATAGCAAATGCTCCCTCCTTCCAAACCAAAATCGTTTATGTATCATAGATGGTGGTTGTCGATTTTTTTCTCCACCCCAAAAATTGCTGGCCTACCATTAATCTTTACTCTGTGTTATCATCTTTCTTGTGGTAGAACAAATTGAAAGCCTTAACCCAAGCACCAGTTTTCCAGAATGCTCACTATCTTGGTCAGAGCAGTCAATGCCACCTGCTTGGGATCCATTACATATATATCGACACGTCATTGCTGTAGGCAGCAACAACAATACATCTCAACTGCTTTATTTCATCTTGGAAGAAAGGGGAGTTTCTTATAGGACTTACAAAATGAATAAGATATATTCCTCTGGGTAGGAGAAAACAGAGCGACAGATAAGGTGCGTGATGGAAGTGCACCATCCCGAGACCCATTTCGCTAATATTGGCTCCTATGCGGAGAATGTGGCTCCGAGCAGCAGCTCTCAGCACTGTTGCAACCCTTTCACAGACCATCTCTGGCAGCTGTGTTGATAAGGAGTGTTCAAGGCGAGCAAACACAAACTTTAACATCCACCGAGGAGTTGTAAATAGTACACCATTAATGCTCTAACATCTGCTCGGTAAACAAGAGCACTCTTTACAATTCACCTTAAAATGTTGCAGTGAAGAGCAGAGACCAAGTGTGTTTACATACAGAGAGACTGGGCTTGAGAACTATTTATTATTCTTCTGGGTAACTAAGCAGCTGTTGTGATTAGTGCTTGACCTTTGGGAAAGGTCTTAACCTGGAGCAACGGAGACAGTTGCTCTGCATTATCAAACCTGCTTCTCTGCCACAGAGTGTCCTTCTGAGAAATAAAAACAAGGTTCACCACGGAAGAGGACCGTTTCTGCTGACTGGAAACCAGCAAAACATCTTAACATGATTGCAGGCAAGAATGGTATAGCCATATCATTCTAGCTTGAATGATTGGCCCACATCATCTCCTCCAGCCATAATCGAAGTCTTCTTTCCTTTATCCAGGAAAAGAAAGATAACCTTTCAGGATATGTCATTTATCCCCATGCTTATTTCATTTCACCTCACAAAGCAAAATTAAAATACCAGTGTTATGCCAACTCAGCATTTTCTTATATC
Source organism: Lynx canadensis (assembly GCF_007474595.2). Lineage (NCBI taxonomy): Eukaryota > Metazoa > Chordata > Mammalia > Carnivora > Felidae > Lynx > Lynx canadensis. Next base: position 100,129,394 of record NC_044306.2, read on the forward strand.
TCATTCACAGTTTATAATCATATAAATTGACTGCAAAAGTGGTGAGGAAAATATTACGTTTCAATATAGTTCCTGATGAAAGATTTCCAAATGTCTGTTAAGAATAGTTGAATAACAATCCTTTCACATGACATTTTTTTTTTCCTTTTCTTTTAATACATTACTTTGGAATGGATGGAATAGTTAATAGTTCAGAAATGCATATCCTGTAGCCAGGAGACAATAGAACTCTAAAATTTCCTAGCTCTGGTACCTTACATAAGTGATTTACCTTCTCTATTCAAGACTTTCTTTCTCTGGAAAATGGAAAGAATAAATGCATTTGTTCTCTAAATTGGTGTGAGGATTAAATAGGTTAATTACGTGAAGCAATTAGATTAGTGCCCAGGACATGGCAAAACACTCAATACCCATTTAATCTCATTAGCTTCTCTCATTTTGAAATAAATTGCCATCAGTATGCTCTTATTTTTTTTTTACTTTTAGAGAAAGAGTACACACATCCAAGGGTGGGGAGGGAAGGGACAGAGAGAAAAGGAGAGAGAGAATCTTAGGCAGGCTCCACGCCCAGCAGGGAGCCCAATGCCAGCTCCATAAGGGGCTCCATCTCAGGACCCTGAGATCATGACCGGAGCCAAAATCAAGAGTTGTATGCTTAACAGACTTAGCCACCAGGCATCCCAATATACTCTTCTTAAAGAAAGGATATCTGTGTCCAATTTACTGACTATTGCATTTAAACAAAAAAGAAAAATGGAATTTATAATTCTTGACTAAGGCTTCCTTTAACACAAAAGTTAATGTAATACTGAGTTGAAAATATATGTCTTTACGTTCATCAAACTAAATTACACTAAATGGTGAATCACGATGTTGCTGCTAAATGGTGTATTAAAAGATGATCCTTAGGTTTTACAGCAACATTTTATAGGCTTTGGGGAAACTTTACTAAGATTAAGCAACATTGAAAAGTCAAAGAAAGCAACTGCTAGGTTCGGATAGTTTTAAAATTTGGTTTACATATTGATGTGCATACGCAGGCATTCATGTAGTATCCAATCTTACTTACCCGTTAGCTTAAAATAGCCATTTAATAAGGATTTATTTTTCTTCAGGTTTTCTGCATGAATAAATAGTGGTGAGATTCAGAAAATACTTTTCAAATTAATTCTGCATCATAACACATTGTGTTTAAAAGAGAGACGCACCACGCAGTTAATAATGTGAATCCAAAATCAATGGAGCAAAAATGGCGAGAAATTGATGCATATGCAACTGATTGTAAAGACCAGTGTGTCACAGTCAGTCCCTGGAGTTGGATTAAGTATTGCATTTTAAAAGTAGAAATTATAAATTTTTATTCCTTAATAATTTACTATTTAGATTTTCAGAATCATTCTATCAATAAGATGTTTTTGGACACCAGAGCAATGATGACTTACAGATAATTTTCTGCTTTTACTTTGTTATCTCCAGAATCATTAGAGACCAGTTGGTGCCTTTCCTGGCTTAGAATTGATTTTACCATTACACCTTTCAAATATTGTGAGAAGTGGCTGACTAAAATGAATGACTATTCTGAAACACCATTCATGTTTATTTTATAGTATTTTCTTTTGTTATTTTCAAATGATTTTGTTTCCACATCTTATTAACTTGCAAAACAGATTACAAGCATTTTACTCCACAGTTCTCACTGAGAAAAAAAAACACAACCTGGATTTTATTTATGCATAGATTTGTTGATTGAATCCAAAAATGGAAGGCTCCTGAAGTCCATCTCATTCAACCACCTTGATTTGCCAATAAACAATCTCTGCTCCAATCTAAACCCATTCTGTGATTTAAAAAGATGACTCAGAAGCATGATCCAGAAGCACTATCATACCTCAAACCCACAACATCTCCATTCTGGGATGACCCACAACCCTCCTCTCTGCACCCTCCTCCACTTTTGGCATATCTTCAGGTCTCCTTTCCTGTCCAGGCCTTTGGGTACCAGGTCCCTTAGCTACAGGATCAGCCCAGTATTCCCCCTAGCCTGGTGGGGTCTAATTTCTCAAGATACAGTCGAGATACAGAACATTTCTGTCACAAAATCAATGGTGTTACACTAAAGTCATGTCTGCCCTCCTCACTCCCTTTACCTCCAATCCTTAACTCAGCAACCACAATCTGTTTTCCATTTATTTTTTTTTTATTTCAATAATGTTCTATATGGAATCATACAGTAAATAACCCTTTGGAATTTTTTTTTCAGTCAGCATAAGTCTCTAGATTTATCCATGCTATTGCATGTATCAATAATTTGTTCCTTTTTACTGCTGAATAGTAGTCCTTGATATGTATGTTCCATGTGATGCTCAAGCAACCATCCGTTAAAGAACATCTGGACAGTTTCCCACTGTAGCTATTATGAATAAAGCCGCTATGAACATTCCTGACAGGATTTTGTGTGAACATAAGCTTTGATTTCTCTTGGATAAAGTCCTAGAAGGGCAACTGCTGGGTGTAGTATGTTTAGTTTTTTTGTGTGGTTTGTTTTGTTTTGTTTTAGGAAAATGCCAGTTTTTCAATGAGACTATACCAGTTTACATTCCCACCATCAAGGTGCGAGTGATTCCATTTCTCTGTATCCTCGCCAGCATTTGGCATTGTCAATATTTTCTATTTTAGCTATTATGATAGGTGTGTAGTGATATTCTGCTGTGGTTTTCATTGCATTTCCCTAATGTTAATGATATTGGACATATTTTCAGGTACTTATTTACCATGTGTATACACTCTGGTAAAGTGTCTGCTTTAAAATATTTGTCAGATAATTCTATCTTTGTCATTTTGTTGTTGGCTTCAATTGATTGTCATTGTTCATTTAGGTTGAGATTTTTTTTATTTTTTGTAATGCTTACTTATTTTTGAGAGAGACAGAGACAGAGCCCAAGCGGGGGAGGAGCAGAAAGATAGGGAGACACAGAATCAAGAGCAGGCGTGAGGCTCTGAGCTGACGGCACAGAGCCCATGCAGGGCTTGAACTCATGAACCACGAGATCAGGAGCCTGAGGTGTAGTCACACACTGAACCAACTGAGCCACCCAGTTGCCCGGGTTGAGATTTTTCATGTTCTTGGTATGATGAGTGATTTTCTATTGAAACCTAGACACTTTGTGAATTACTAGATTCTGGGTCGTCTTTAATCCTTCTTTGGCTTCCTCTAAACTGCTCCAGTAGAGCAGGGGGAAGTGAAGCCTCATTAACTGCCAGGCAGTGGCGGAAGTCCATCTATGTCGACCTACACTGACATCCCATAGGGAGAGGCACTCACTCCTGCTAGGCAGGGAGGAGAGTTCCAGATCCTCAATAGGCCTCTCCTGATATTTCCCTGGATGAGGGGGAGGAGTGCTTCTTTTCTGCACCCTCCCTGGCCTCCTCCTCTGACATATGGTGGGTGGGAGGTGACCTGCTGTTGCTAGGCAGTGGTGAAGATCCTCTAGAGATCTGACTCTCCCCCAGGCTTCCTCTGACACCACCCGGGCAGGGAAGGGCAGGGGTGCCTCCTTCCTTCTAAGAGTGGGGATGAAAGTCCAGGTTCTGCAGGTAACCTACATGGACATTGTGCAGGTGGAGGCTTTCATCATCTGCTTTCCCACTTAGCCTTCTTTGACACCTGGAGGGAAGCAGATGAGAGGGCTGGCTCTCCTGGCAAATGTAGGCTTGCCACTAGACTCTTTCTGCTGTGGATAATGATAAGGCCTCTGATGTGGTGTTTGGCTGGGATGGAGTGGCTATTGTCTAACATTTCTCTCTTGTAAGACTGAGGCCTTTTACCTAAAGAGAGCAGGTTTATTGGAGAGGCTACTGGCTTCTGGAATATACAATGGAAAAAAAAAAAATCAAACCAGGGAACTCTCCACCGTGTTATTCCTTGAGTCCCAGGGTCCCAAGCTGGTCCAGTCTGCTACCTTTACTCCACTTTTCATTCTTCTTATGTTTATTTTACAGGCATATAAATATAAGTATATATAGCATATAAATATGTAAAATAAACATAAGAATTAAAGTATATAGACTTATATTTATATATTTATATGTATATAAAATAAACATAAGTATTATATATAATACTTTTATATATTTGAATTCTCAATATGATATTTGAATTATTTAACTATATCTAATACATAAAATTATATATAATACATATATGTATGTATAATATATATGTAATTTTCCAGGGTTATTAGTTATATTTAGTGCAAAAAATAGGGAAAAATACATCAACTCTATCTCCGAAGAAGCAAAAGTCTTAACGTGAAATTTGAAGATTTTTTTTCCTGGATCTTTCTCTTGGAGATGACAAAGATTTCTCTAATAAATAATGATGGTCCATTTATTTTTGAGCAAGTGCTATTCAATATGAAATTTTGGAATATTTATAAAAATGCCTCAAAGTAGGAAAAAAGAGATTGTGGGTAAGTTAACTAACAAAACGTATTTTATAACACTTTGTCATTGCACTATACAAATCGGTTTAACAACAAAGATAATTCAAAGCCTCTGAGGAAAGGAAACTTAGGGTATGGTTCCAGTTCAATTTGCTGATGGATTTCAAATTTCATCTTTTTGGCGACATTTGTCCTCAGAATAATTTTTTACCTCTCAGGGTTCCAACTGAACATTAACTATGTCTTGAATTGTGGAGTGACAGCCTCAAATGTCTTCTGGGGACAAGCAGAAATTGTGTGAAGCATTGAGTCAATAGGGGATGGTAGACACTCTAATGAAGAGCAGTAGCCACCACCCTGGAGCCTGAAGGCATTTGAAATCAAATAAATACCATCACCACCATTATGATGAAAAAAAAATACTACTTTATGATCGCTGCTCTCTTTACACTTCATCAAAAAATAACATTCATCTCAGATGAATATTTTGAATTAAAAATGACTTCTGTGTCCTGCTTGATGTCTCTCATGACCAAGAGCCACACAGAAGCCAAAAATCTCATTCCAGAATGGAAACTAGGACTGCTACGAAGGGATGCAAAGAAATAATGTGACCTATAGCTAGGAGCTACCTTTATGCAGAAGCTTTATTAAAATGTGTATGTTGGGGCGCCTGGGTGGCGCAATCGGTTAAGCGTCCGACTTCAGCCAGGTCATGATCTCGCGGTCCGGGAGTTCGAGCCCCGCGTCAGGCTCTGGGCTGATGGCTCAGAGCCTGGAGCCTGTTTCCGATTCTGTGTCTCCCTCTCTCTCTGCCCCTCCCCCGTTCATGCTCTGTCTCTCTCTGTCCCAAAAATAAATAAACGTTGAAAAAAAAAATTAAAAAAAAAATGTGTATGTTACTTTGGTTAGAATTTACAAATAATAGGCAAATCAGCTCGTCTACTTTGTTTGTTTTTTTTTTTTTTTTTGGACCCAACTTTCAGAAACTGTCTATTTTCTATCAACCTTATTTCCATTTTGTTTGCCTCTATAGAAGAGCAGCTTAAGACCACTCAGTGGTTGTTCCTATCCATCCCGTGTCCTGAGAAGTGGGAACCGTAGACCACCTGTCTATCAAGGCTCTTCTGCTTCTTGGGAGACAAAAAGGACTTGTGGGGAAATATTGTATTTTTTTGTTATTATTTGATGATCAAGATATAGAATAGTTAAAATGGTAATTCTCAAATTATTTTCCAACAAGTAAGCCCAGGTTTAACTAAGAAATAGTATTGACAATAGTATATTGTTTATATGTTTACTTTTAATAATAATAATATAATGAACGGAATGATAAAGAGCACGTGTCATAACTACATTTTATTCTCCTCTGGATTTTTAGTTTATCTTCCCCTGGATCTTTCTTGGAGATGACATACAGACTGATCTAAGAAAGGCTACTAGCCCATTTATGTCTGAGCAGGATTTAATCAGAAGTTAAATCACCATCAAACCATAGACCCTGAAGGTTTACTTGGTTAGACTTCCAACCAACTCTAGAAGCTCTCTGTCCAGGATTTGCAGATTTTCCTAGTATATAGGTGAGCAAAGTCAGTATCATGTGGGAAATTTCTCTGAAGCAATACTAGCTTCCAATACTAGCTTCCACACTACCAGGTAAGCTTACCCCAGAGACCAAAGAATTGGAATGTTTATAAACCCATATAAATGCTCAAATCACACTGTTTACTAAATGAATTTAATCACACAGGAAGAGACAAAAGAAGAGAGGTGGGGTGAGGTAACACACGTAGGTTAGCATGCAGGTCCACACTACCTTGATCTAGAATTACACAGAGCTCCTGTGGTCTGTTTCTCTTTCTGATGCATTAGGTTCCCCTATGGCAGGCATGGTTACAAGCAGCAGAGCAAGGGGCCCACAGACAGAAAGTTCCTCCAGTCAGTGATATACACACATGCTATCAGAGATGCAGGGACAAGTATACGAAGCTACCACAGTAGCTTGTCATCAGCCTGCTGAATAGCCATGGGTTTTTTTATACTTCTTGGATAGAGCACATGTGGAGTCAGAACAAGTACATATTAAGTGTCATCAATGGGTGGCTGATTTAGGAGTGAGATGGCTCTCAGCCCAGAAACGGCAGGACCAGCCCATTGTTCCTTCTATCTCTTTCTATCATCAACCCTTCTGTTTGTTCTGCCATCATCTCTGTTGACTCTATTTGTGGCATGTTTCACATGTTATTAACTCATTTTTTATACTTACATCAATTCTGTTCCTATTTTACAAGCTACTAGCATTTTTATTATATATGTTTACCATTTATTATACATTTTGCCTCTAACCCATAAGCTACTGGCTTTTATACCATGTAAAATTCATATTTCTTATAAGTCTACCACAGCTTGTTTGTTTTTCTTGTCTTTAGTGAAGAGTTGAATATCCTCAAACAATACAGCAAGTTCAGATCATCTTAGTGATCCTTCTCAAGCCACATCAGGCAACACCCACAGAGACCCATTCAAAGGATCACATTTTAAGGAAATCAAATGTCAATCCAAGAATGCAAATTCAGAGACATTAACATATACATCATGTAATATGTGTGCATATTTAAAATATATTTCTGATTTGTACCTTAATTTTTTACTTTTTGTATCTTAATATTTTACCATATTAATGTAATGGGGTCTTCTAGGGGCATTATATAAAAGGCACAGCCAAGACAAGAAATTAAAGTTGAATCCAATCCTAAAGAAATAATAGTTTAATCTTTTTGAAACCCTCATATCAACTTACGCTCAGTCTCAAGAAAAAGAAAGAAAGAAAGAAAGAAAGAGAGAGAGAGAGAGAGAGAGAGAAAGAAAGAAAGAAAGAAAGAAAGAAAAGAAAGAAAAGAAAGAAAGAGAAAGAAAAGCAAAAACTAGGTTGGTGAACAGTTATATTTAAAAGAAGATAACCTAGAAATTCTAGAAATCAGGGTCTGCTGTCAGTAAGAGATATCAGGGGTAGAAATCTGGACTTCGATGATGTTTACTGCAAATCTTGTAACATAATTTTAGAATAACCATTCATCTTTAATCTTGACTATCTAAATTTCACTGTAAGAGTTGGGCTATTAACAGATGGCCTACCTGATTATATTTCAACTTTGGCTAATTGGAACATTTATATGACATTTTAAATATTTAGCTGAACAATCATGAGTTTATTTTTAAAATGAAGTACAATTGTTCTTCTCAACCATTACTATGATTTACATAATAAGAGAAACTGTTGGTGGAAAATGTTAACATAGTATTCCTTTTTTATTCATGATTATTTTGTTTCTGTATAAAATATAGGGCTGGGAAGTGTATTAATTAGTTATGATATCTGAAACTGTCATCCAAATTGTAGAGTATGCAAACTGAAATTGCAAAATTAGGAAGTGCCTACTGAGAACAAAATAGCAAGCAAGAAGCTTAGGGAAACATGGGAAGAAAATTTTAAGCAGCAAAAGAACTTCTGGAAAAATACTAAACTTCGGAAAGAATTTGGAAGATACACTGTATTTCAAACTAGCAGATTTTTATCAAGATTTGACAGAGTAGTCATACTTCAAAGTTGTGGAATGGACTAGACTATATGCCACTAAAGAAATTCTCAGGAAAAGCAGCAATGGCAAACAAACAAACAAAGAAAAAATACTTCAGCAAATGAGTTCATGGCTATGTGCTTGGTGAACACTGGCCAAAGGAGTACCTTCCAAAGACTAATGACATCCTGAGATATGATGTGCTATGCGGTCATTCCTTCCTGAGTCCTGATCATGGTTCTATGTAAGAGGTGCCATTTGGAGAACTTAAATTTTCTAAGCTTTAGGTTTCTTATCTTGACAACATACATTTTAAAGCCAATCTCAAATTTTTGTAGAGTGTTAATTTAGATAATATGCAAAGGACTTCATTTTGGTTCTTTCTGGATACCTTTTATGGGTTAAATAAAATTTAGTATATAAAGGCATAGAAAGTGGGGCGCCTGGGTGGCGCAGTCGGTTAAGCGTCCGACTTCAGCCAGGTCACGATCTCGCGGTCCGTGAGTTCGAGCCCCGCGTCGGGCTCTGGGCTGATGGCTCAGAGCCTGGAGCCTGTTTCCGATTCTGTGTCTCCCTCTCTCTCTGCCCCTCCCCCGTTCATGCTCTGTCTCTCTCTGTCCCAAAAATAAATAAACGTTGAAAAAAAAAATTTATAAAATAAAAAAAAAAAAAAGGCATAGAAAGTGAAAGAAGAAAGTCATGTTTCTGCTGTTCTTTCTGAATGAGGTCCGTAGAATAGAAAAGTGACAGAAATTTTAATTAGTCCCCAGAAATGTTATTTCTTATAGAATTAGATGAGGGAGGGGGTCAGCATTCCTTTGGGTAAATTCATACAATATTCAATTTATATTTTGCAATGTATATTTATATAAAGGAAAAGTGTTCACTTCAGGCTTCTTCTATACTCATTTATTAAAGTAATACTTATACTGTGCCGATAATGTGCCAAGTGCTGTGCTAGGTTTTAGAGATAAAAGAGGGAAGAAAAGACAGGACACAATGCCCTGTGATTTAGATTTTTCATCTAAATTGGGAATCTGCATCGAGGTGGGGCTCCAGAACTTTTATTCGTGAACAGTCAGTATTGAGTTCAAAGGGATTCTTGTAGTAAAATAAAGATGTAGACAGAAAATGAAACAAATATAGTATCCAGAAGAAACCAAGGGGCCCACTAACCATGCATTACTGAAGAGAAATTCAGCCCTGACTACCCTCTCCCATGGCATTTTCAGGGGACGCCAGGCTTCCTCTTCCTCTTCCTCTTCCTCTTCCTCTTCCTCTTCCTCTTCCTCTTCCTCTTCCTCTTTCTCTACCCTTCCAGCTGGGTCTAGGAAATTTAGAGAGGTAAAGTGTTCCCTAGAGCTGAATGAAATGTATAATTTCTGTTTCTTTCTTTTTTCCTTTCTTTCTGTCTTTCTTTGTTTTCTTTCTTTTTTTTTTTTTTTGTTTTAAACATGGATTTTCTGGCATTTGTGTTCTATTCCATGTTTTCAAGGGGTTTCTGAAAATTAAAGCTGAAATTGCATGGGCAATTCAAATGAATTTCATGGGTGCCCATGGGCACCATGGGCACCCCTAGCTGGGTCAGTTGGTTAAGCATCCGACTTCAGCTCAGGTCATGATCTTGAGGTCCATGGGTATGAGCCCCATGTAGGGCTCTGTGCTGACAGCTCAGAGCCTGGAGCCTGCTTCAAATTCTGTGTCTCCCTCTCTCTCTGCACCTCCCCCACTTGCACTCTGTCTCTGTCTCTCTCTCTCTCTCTCTCTAAAACATTAAAATTTTTTTTAAAAAAATGAAATTGCATGAAAGTACAAGCTAAACTTGAGACCCAAGATGGATTCCATGGGAAATGAAACTGCCCTCAAGGATGCATTAAATAAGAAAAAGTGCTTTCAATTCTTTGGCTACTTAGAGTTAAAGGTATTAATTGGAAGATATGATTGATTTCAAGACTACATATTTCCAAAACCCTTCCTTGTTCCGACAGTCACTTTGTTCTCTCTCTGTCTCTGTTTCTGTCTCCCTCTCTGACTGCTGAGCTGGAACATTGGTCTCCTCTTGCCTTTGGGCTGTGACTTGCGCCACTGGCTCTCCTGGTCCTCAGGCCTTCAGACTCAGACTCACACCTCCGGCCTCCCTGGGTCTAGCTTACAGATGGCAGATTGTGGAACTTCTCAGCCTCCTTGATCATGCAAGCCAGTTCCTTACAATAAAAATCTTTATATACAGATACAGATATACATACATTTATGTCCATATATAAATATCCTGTTGGTTCTCAATACATAGTACCATAATTTTCAAGCCTAAGCTAAACTTGACAAAATGTATTTTTTTTTCTGTGACAAGGATCCATGTCTCCAGAGATAGTATGATATGACCTACACATGTTCTATGTTTCTAGGTGTTATCACCATTGCCAAAAAATGTCCTTCTAAAAAGGTGGTTGGGATAATTTAAAAACTCATTTTTGTTTTTTTCCAAAACCTCATTTTTAGAGGATAATAAAAAATAGCACTTTCATGATAATCAGGTATATAACACTAAAATGAAACAAACCATTTATCATGAATGTTCTTCCAGCTAGTTTGGATTCTAAAGATGTGCTAATCTGTCCACTGAAACTTTTAGCCTTCTTCAGCAGAGACAGACCTCTGGTTCTAAAATTATTTTCAAAATAAAAAGCTCTGTTGAATTTGATTTTTATTTTTAAAAAGCCTTGCACAAAAATGAAAAGAAATAATGTTCAACTGGAATGTAAATAAATACACATAAGCCCCATACTAAGTTGAGGAAATTATCAAGGTTTGAAGTGTTCAACACTACAACGTATAGTATGTGAATAAAGTACTGTGAATAATATACACACATGTATATTTAATTTTAATTGATACAATTTAAATAGGCTTCCAAGTTTGCAAAAAGGTTAGGAGAGGTGAGATTATTAGCTAGCCTGATAAAAATATAAAAATATACATTCATAACACAATCACTAAGTATCCCTTGCACATGATGTAACCCTTGTTTGCACATTATGATTCTGCTTTGAAGATTCTCAATTGAAATTTTAAGTTTCCTTAACTTACAGTCCAATTGATACTTTTAAATTCAACATACTGGTTGGAAATCTAGGCAATAATATGCCTCACATGATCAATGTATATGGAATTCTTTCTCCGTCATGGAGCTATAAAGCGGGCAATAATGTGGGCTCTTCTCTCCCTCTTAGTATTCTTCTGCTTAGTTTAAGATGGTGTCTAAATGTTAACCGATGTAGGTTGAAATGCCAAAGAAAAGACCCAGGAAAAAAAAAAAGAGAAAAGAAAAGAAGAAACAAACTGTGTCAAAAAAGAACAGTTTAAGAATTCTCTGAAAACTCACCTTAGATTGTTGGATGTTCAAGGAAAGAAAGAAATATGTTAAACTAATGAGTCTCATTAAATTACATGCAGTAATTCAGTCAAAATGATACTCAATTAGTAACCAGTCCTCATGTACCAAAGCTTTGAAAACCCAGCTTTGCCCAACTCAATGTATTCAGGTAATAAATTTTACAATTCAAAGATTTATATATTCCACCAGCTGGCAATATATATCTATTTAGCTATTACTTAGGATGCTAATCTTTCTGTCTGTGCAATGGCTTAAGCAATTAAATGATACATGTTAGGAGTCTTTAAAGCATGACATAATTAATTTTTTTATTTCTACAACTCTATTCTTTCATTATATTTAATTTACTTTTTCTTCATTAAATCATGGAACACATGCAAATTGTAATTACAATAATTATGTTTCTATGAATAATAGTAAATCTATCAATAATATTAAATTTGTCAATATAAGTTTCTTTAGAATCGCATTAATTAAACAATTAAAAGATTTTCTACTGTAATTTACTGGGCTTAAGGAAGGCATTTTTGTGAAGAATTTTTTTTGCTGTTTGGAGGAGATATGTAATATTAATAAAAATGAGCTATAAAGATAATAATTCAGGCTTTTCCAAAAGAAAATCTTATTATAGTTAAAAATGTTTATTGCAGGGGCACCTGGGTGGTTCAGTGGGTTAAACAACTGACTCTTGGTTTCAGCCCAGGTCGTGATTTCATGGATTTGTGGGTTCAAGACCTGCATCAGGCTCTGCACTGGCAGTGTGGAACCTGCTTGGTACTCTCCCGCTCCCTCTCTCTCTACCCCTCCCCTACTTGTGCTGTTTCTGTCTCTCTCAAAATAAATAAACTTTTAAAAATGTTTATTACATTTTAAAGAAGAAAAAAGCTTTCAATGAAAAACATTTTCTTCTTCTTGTTTTAAATGTTTATTCATTTTTAAGAGAGAAAGCATGAATGGAAGAGGGCCACACAGAGGGAAACAGAGGTTTCGAATTGTACTCTGCTGGCAGCAGTGAGCCTGATGTGGGGCTTGACTCAGGAACTACTGTGAGATCATGACCTGAGCTAAAGTCCGACACTCAACTGACTGAGCCACCCAGGTGCCTCTGAAGTACATTTTCTATATGCACTTATTACAAAAACAAACTATCAGACCAAAAAACATAAAAGTTATCTCTCTTCAACGTGCCCCTTCTATGCTTCCATCTCTAACAATACTGCTGAGTGATGTGGTCTCTGTTTTAATGCTTTTCTGACATGTAAGTAGCTACCAGACAGCCCATTCTTTTCTCTGGCAGCAAGCAGTAGGATCTACTTATGATAGCAACAAGGTGAGAAAGGGTGAAATTAATTTTATATTTCCCCTGGAGCCCTTCTCTCCTTATTACCAACTACATTTCAATTGATTGACTTTTTCTGACACAATGAAGAATTAATAGCACTGATAACCTTTCAGAAGACAACATAAAGGATCTTTACCTATTTTTGAAGTATAAGGAAATTGCTGGTTTCCTGAATATGATAAAGCCAGACCTTCCAAACCTGACACAGATGATAAGTTTTCTATTTGTCTGTAGACCTCTCGACTCTAAGCACAAGACTGGAATCGCTTGGTATATTTTCTCCTTGGTAATCTAGTAGTGTTTTTCTATCACCAATGTGTAAGCCTCAAGGGAAATAAGTTTCAATTATTTGCAGACGTCTGAGATGAGGAGCAGATTTTATTAAAATTTAGGTCTTTGACTTCTAATTAAAGAGTGATGTGCAAATTGATAATGTGACTTTCAAGACTTTATTCTCTTTAACTTTGGCCTATTTCAATGAGATCTCCTTAACTCTCCTGAACTGTTAGCATTTCCTTGAAACAGAACTTAGAGAACACAGTCTATAGACAGAATTTCTCTGTCCATGATCCAACTTAACAAGTTCTGGTTTCCTCTAAAAGGATTTCTTTCCACCATGAATGGTTATCACCAGGGATAACCATTACTATAGAGATTACCACCTATATAAATAAGCAATAATTTTGAAACATTTTTCTTTCTAATATCGCTTTCATGATTTAGATACCTTTGTCATTTATTTTTTTTCTTGATAAGAAATTAAAGATTTAGACTTAAATTCTCCATAACAATAGGAGGACCAAAAGAGACTTAGAATAGCTTTTGAGAATTAGTGTCCACAGACATTGCTGCAAGCAGAAATTAATGAAACAGATGCCAATTTTCTCTAGTTGTTCATTCTATCGTACTTGGTGTAGCTAAAGCTTCCACAGATACGTAATAATTTGGTATCAAAGGAATATGAGATAATTTTTCATTGCAAACAGGAAGAGGAAAAATCAATTGAAAGACAAAATGCAAGCAAACCTTCAATAATAGATCTTTATGAGGTTATAAACTACTTTAGTCAGTTATACTCTGAAGAAGTTCATCATTCAGCTCTGGGGACAACATGCTAACATTGAACTATGGTACCTCTAAGAATAAAACAACAACCACATTTCCCAAATAGCTTTATGTGCTTCCTGGGGTTTCCTAGTAACCAGAAGAGGCTATCAGGAACACATTTATGTGGAAAGTAGGCAGGAGAATAAAGAGGTAGGAACTTGAAATGAAATATCCCTACGGTGTTCATGTAGTAGAGCTCAGATATAATTCTTCCAAGACAAAAACTGTTGGAATATTTAATTTTCAGCTCGTGGGAGCAAAATATGCTAGCTGTATGATAACCATGCTGTTCATTTTTAGCTGATTTCATTTCAGTAAGAATCAGGCTGTCCCATTGGGTTACATGCTGGCATTGCATCAGATCATGTTTTTCTGTTTACCAGAATAAGCAGTTACTAATCTAGACAAGAGCCTTACATGGAAAGGAAATTTATCATACTCAGCAACACTGAACTTCACATTTAGAAAAAGCACCATTTTCACTGTGACTTATGTGAATGATGATTCCCCAGAGATAGTACATTATATAGCTTTGCAACTGCAAATGTTTCAGCAAGAATAATACACATAATAACATGTGTATTTATATAGATAGTGCTAAGGAAAAATCAGATAAATGTGGAGAGTTTATTGTGTTATCCTTGTAACTTTTCTGTAAGTTTGAAATTGTTTTAAAATAGAATGCTTCTGATCATCGAATGATGTTATTGAAGAGATAGTATAAAGACACTATTTCTGTGTAAAGACACATATAACCACCACCAACAAAAAATAGTAGCAGACAACATCCAGAACTCCTACCATTAAATAATTAAAAAGTTTAAAAAAAATAGAAGGGCACCTGGGTGGTCAGTCAGTTAAGTGTCCAACTCTTGATATCGGATCAGGTCGTGATCTCCTGGTCATGGGATCAAGCCCCGCACCAGGCTCTGCACTGAGCTAAGCCTGCTTGGGATTTCCTCTCTTCCTCTCTCTCTGTCCTTCCCCCACTCTCTCTCTCTTTCTCCTCTCTTCCTCTCTCTCTGTCCTTCCCCCACTCTCTCTCTCTCTCTCTCTCTCAAAATTAATAAATAAAAACTTGTTTTGAAAAAAGTTAAAAAAAAAAATAGAAAAATGAGGAAATGACCAAAACAGTCAAAAAAAGTAAAAAAAAAAAAAAACAAACTGGGGGGCCTGGGTGGCTCAGTTGGTTGCGTGTCTGACTTCACTTCGGGTAATGATCTTGCAGTTCGTGGGTTTGAGCGTGTGTCTGGCTCTGTGCTGACAGCTCAGAGCCTGGAGCCTGCTTCGGATTCTGCGTGTCTCTCTCTCTGTCATTCTTCCACTGGCGTTCTCTGTCTCTCTCAAAATAAAAAAATAAATATTAAAAAAAAGAAAGTGGGGCGCCTGGGTGGCGCAGTCGGTTAAGCGTCCGACTTCAGCCAGGTCACGATCTCGCGGTCCGTGAGTTCGAGCCCCGCGTCAGGCTCTGGGCTGATGGCTCGGAGCCTGGAGCCTGTTTCCGATTCTGTGTCTCCCTCTCTCTCTGCCCCTCCCCCGTTCATGCTCTGTCTCTCTCTGTCCCAAAAATAAATAAACGTTGAAAAAAAAAAAAAATTAAAAAAAAAAAAAAAAAGTAAAAAAAATCTTCAACAGGGGCGCCTGGGTGGCTCAGTCGGTTGAGCGTCCGGCTTCGGCTCAGGTCATGATCTCACGGTTTGTGAGTTCGAGCCCCGCATCGGGCTCCGTGCTGACAGCTCCGAGCCTGGAGCCTGTTTCAGATTCTGTGTCTCTCTCTCTGCTCCTCCCCTGCTCATGCTTTGTCTCTGTCTCTCAAAATAAATAAAAAAACATTAAAAAAAACACACACTTATAAAAAAAAATCTTCAACAAAAGATGAAACATAAGTGAAAGCAAATGCATAAATATATATATACAACCTTCATATTTGGAGAAACAGAAATTTAAAACGAAGTTCTGATTCTCTACCCACCAATTTGACAAGGTTAAAAATTGACAATAAACTAGTGTTGAGACTATGGTGCAAGAGGATTCCCTATACAATGCTGATGGATGTGTAAGTTGGTATAAGCCTTTGGAAAAAAACTGGAAATTATCTAACAACATTCAAGATACATGAAACCTTGGTCCCCATGTATCTACTAGAATGTATGTTTTCAAAGAACTGTACAAGAAGATAGGCATGTGACTGTTTGTGGTTTCTTTGTTTGTTATAGCTAAAAATTAGCAAAATCCAAATGAAAAAGAATTAACATGAGCTAAACAGTTTAACACGGTTCATCTTAAAAAGATAGATACCTTTGAGGGGCACCTGGCTTGCTCAGTTAAGCATGCGACTTCTGCTCAGGTCATGATCTAATGGCTCATGAGTTCGAGCCCTGTGTCAGGCTCTGTGCTCAGTTCAGAGCCTGGAGCTTGCTTCAGATTCTGTGTTTCCCTCTTTCTCTCTGCCCTTCCTTCGCTCATGCTCTCTCTCTCTCTCAAAAATAATTAAACATTAAAAAAAAGATAAATTTGAATGAGAAGAATCATGTCAGAATAATATCTATGGTATGATAGCATTTATACTATGTCCAAAGCATGCCATATTGGGAAAATGCATATATGTTATATTTATTTATGTTATATATTATTCATATTTTATATAATTCATATATATACATTCTAACACTTTATTAATGCTATAAAGAAAGCAAGGCATTATAAAACACAAAATTCAAGTTCATAGTTAACTGAAGATGAGAGCTGGTTTTATTTGGAAAGAAATACACAAGGAATTTTAACCATACTAGTAATTCTATTCTATAAATTAGATTATACTATATATTTAGGTCTTGTTATTTTTCTATTATATTATGTAGTAATATAATTTTGTTATTTTTCTAGTATATCATGTAATAAAAGATATTATAGTATATAAAAATGTTTTATGATTTTAAAACAAAATAAAATTAAAATTCTTCAAATGTTCTATTACATCTCTATTTTATCCTTTTGGATAATGACTCCTAATAAGCCATTGGAAAATATTTATCAGATTAGAGAGAGAAATAATTTTATAGAGTCTGAACATTTTTTTAATCGGCT
Source organism: Lynx canadensis (assembly GCF_007474595.2). Taxonomy (NCBI): domain Eukaryota; kingdom Metazoa; phylum Chordata; class Mammalia; order Carnivora; family Felidae; genus Lynx; species Lynx canadensis. The sequence goes on from NC_044306.2 coordinate 100,146,344, forward strand.
GTATTTTCTTTCTTAGATTCAAAACTTTGAATAAAATATTAAACACCTTTTATGTCAAAGATGAGAACAAGATCATTTTCATATTGTGTATGTGTCCATTTAATTCCTATGTTATTAAAAATATTGAAAACTTGGAAATAATGAAAAAGATTCTGTGTGATTTTTCAATATCTTATAAGAACAGTCTCTAACAGCCCCACCTAACAACCCCATCAGATGCTCTAAGAATATGTAACTTTGTACAACTTACTATTTACTTGGAGTCCAATTTTGTAAAGTTGGATTTGAATTTGTAGAAGAGTGATAAATTGCAAATAAATGTTGACAAGTAGAGATGCAGATGTTTTCTACACCATAAGAAAAAAAAAAAAAGATTATGGTTTTGTGGCCTTTAGGCCATTAGTCAGTTCTGAACCTATGATAGATGCCTTTTCCTTTTACTGACTGTATATTTTAGTCTTGTGTACCTTCTTTTGAAGCACCCTTGTTGTCTCACTGCTTCCTTCTCTGATTTGTGAAATACATGTTTGACATATGCTCAATATATGTGTCATTGTAACGTTTTTCAAAAATTATTATTTTAGCCCCATAACAAGTACCTAAGCACTGCAACTTACAGACAAATTGGCTAATGATATCCCTTCATGTGTCACAATAGAGTCTATCAAAATGTGTTCTGTATGTTTTAGTGGCAGTCAAAATTTTAAGAAATTCTGAGTGAGCCAGAAAATCCATTACCACACAGGAGGTTCCAGTTCAAAAAGTATTATTTACAATCTAAATATACCCAGGACAAAGGAGAGGAAAACTGCCATGATTGAGAAAAAGAGTTAGAACACAAGGTAGAAATCAAAGATGATACAATCTCTATTCTTTTTTGTTTTGTTCTGTTTCAGCTTGGGTTGCTGTTGTTTCCCAAAAGCATAAAGAAAGCAGTCAGTTGCCGTCTAATCTGAACCAATGTATCCCGAAGTAATATGATAAAAAACATGCACACTACACTGACAATGTAATATTTTTGAAACTACTACTCCAGAGTTTTTGGAATGCAAATATTGTTCTTATGGTACTGTATAGACTTTGTGAATCAGTTTCTGTACATCCCCCCCCCCATGACATTGTGCTTAAATCTTCAAGAGCAGTAGTAAATAAATACTGCATGTTTTTTTGTCTTAAAATATCCTAGGAGAACTAGCTAAAGTAGCTCAGCTTTCTCTTACTGTTTCAAGATTTGAAGGAATATTACACTACAAAAAAGCAGATGACAGGTAATACCTTGTTATCTAATTATTAGCAACCTATTCCATCAAATTCATTCATTGATTGATTCAACCTTTAACACAAATATATTGGAGCGCCTGGGTGGCTTAGTTTGTTAAGCGTCCAACTTTGGCTCAGGTGGTGATCACCCCATGGGTTCAGGTCCCCCCCTTGGGCTCTGTGCTGACACTTCAGAGCCTGCAGTGGATTCTGCTTTGGAATCTGCTTTGGATTCTGTGTCTCTCTCCCTGCCCCTTTCCCACTCACACACTGTCTCTCTCAAAAAGAAATATTAATGAACTTTAAAGCAAATAGAGTACCTCTAATCTTTGAGTAGAAAGATTACAAAACAGCCTTGCCTAGAAAGGACTTAGGTCTGTTGGGGAAAACTGAAAACCAATCACGGTATTTAACACTTAGAAAGAACTGGGGAATGAGCTGTTTTGTAAAATAAGAATGTAAACAAAATAGTAAAACGAGAGAAATAAAACATTGCACCACAAATCACCTTTCTTTATAAGCAATTAGGATTAAAAATTGTCATCACATAACAAAAAAAATAAAAAAGCTATTTTTTAGTTTTATTGATAATAATATGCAATATGGCTGTTAGAGACTGAGTTAAACTAAGTGTAGTCATCACGTACCGGTGGTGATAGGAATTAATGTAACTTTCCTGGAGATAAATTTTGTAATATGTGTCAAGATTCTTAAATTTGTCATCATGTTTCATTATTAAATCTAATTTAAAATATTCTTTTTTTAAACTTTATTTAATGTTTATTTATTTTTGAGAGAAAGGTGGGGCGGGGGGAGCAGAGAGAGAGGGAGACACAGACTCCGAATCAAGTTCCAGGCTCTGAGTTGTCAGCACAGAGCCCGACAGGGCTGGAACCCATGAACTGTGTGATCATGATCTAAGCCGAAGTCTTGACGTTCAGCCGACTGAGCCATCCAGATGCCCGTAAAATATTTTTTAAGTAAATACTCAAATTCATGTGCATATGTATGCATAAATATATTCATTCATCATAGTTCTGTTCGTAATCACTTATATGTTCAGCCTTATGGGAACTGCTAGGGGAATGATAAAACATTCATACTATGAAATATTATGAGATATTAAAATGCTTTCACTGTTTTTAATGTCACATGACATGTTTATGTCAAAATATTAAGTTAAAACTTTATACTCAATTTGAATTACAGATCTGTTTCTAAGAACATCGAAGTCCAGGGGCGCCTGGGTGGCGCAGTCGGTTAAGCATCCGACTTCAGCCAGGTCACGATCTCGCGGTCCGTGAGTTCGAGCCCCGCGTCGGGCTCTGGGCTGATGGCTCAGAGCCTGGAGCCTGTTTCCGATTCTGTGTCTCCCTCTCTCTGCCCCTCCCCCGTTCATGCTCTGTCTCTCTCTGTCCCAAAAATAAATAAAACGTTGAAAAAAAAATTTAAAAAAAAAAAAAGAACATCGAAGTCCACCAAGTAGTATTATCAAGTGTGAGCCAGAGTATTTGTTTTTATTTTCTTAAAACCTTTCTGTATTAGCCATATATTTTCCACTTGGAGAAAATACTAATTTTATAATCGGAGAAATATTTTAAACATAAAATAGTCTATTTTTCTAAATATATTCTAAATTGAATATCTAAATATTCTTTTAAAAAAGCAAAACTGAAGAGACATTCATGCTTTGTCAAAATCTGTTGAATGCACGCATGAAGAGTTGCAGGAACAAATGCATCTATGGATGAATGACTTAATGAATATATTCAAATTAGTTACAAAACATGTCTAACAAAGAAACAAATGTTTCAAAGTAGAGCTAAAGTTTTTCTTTATACTATGTAGGAAAAAAAAAAAAGGCGAAAAGACTTAAAAAGAACACACCTGGTAATAGAGGATGGTTTTATTCAATCTCAGTAAATAAACCAGTTCAAGGACTTTGGTGTTCAAAAGCAAACGAATGTTTCAACTTTAGAGATTCCTCCTTATCTAATGACTAAAAAAGAATACCAGCAAGGATTATGCAAACAGTGAAGTTAAGGTACAGCTGACATTCAACCACTCTGCACAGATAAGGCCAAAACACTTGTTAAAATATTTAAGTACTTTCATTCTGGTTGCTTGGAGGCCCCATGTTCCCCTGCCCCCTTTCAATACTGTTTCTCCTCCAGGACTTTCCATATATGACCCTGAATAACTCAAGGATTATTGCCCAGCAGAGCAGGGAACCTATGAAACGTTGCCCTAGTCATAGCCAACATCCATCCTGATTAGTGTCATGTATTAGTGTCATGTATTAAGTAATTTAATTTTACCTTGATTTAAGATTAAACCTTGAAATTTTTCTACTTTTTAAAACTCTCTAAGACTTTTCCTAATTCACACTAACCTCTAACTTGTCAAATGTAGTTTTGTTAGTTTTGTTTTGTTTTCACACTATTACCAGGACACTAATCTTTTAATAGAAAAATAATGTCCATTAAATTATTGGACATCGTCCAATTCAATATCCATTTCTATCTTCCAATTAATATCATCCAATTTCTATCTTCCAATTAATATCATCCAATTAATATCTTCTCTACTGAATAGCTCTTTTGAGTTTATTTTAGTACCTTTTTTCTAAGAATTTTCCAAATGTGGAAATTTCTTCTTTAAAAAGCAGTATCCATTATTTCCATTACATAATACCTTTCTTTTTCAATGTAATTCTTTATTCAGTTCAAATGCATTTCAGTTCACCTTGCCTCCAGCCTGACTATGGATGGCTGTATTTTCAACTCTCCTTAATAGATGCTTCTTGGAAGAACACAATATATGTTTCAATTCTGACCCATTCTGTCTTCCTAACTTGCTCTATATCTAGTCATAATTGGGCACCCTTCCCGTAGAAAAGTAATTTTTTCTCTAGTCCAACTTGTAATTTTTTTTGTTAACATTGTTCAGGAAATTGTTTTGATATTGAAGCTTATAGCACATATCAGCCAATCTAAAGAAAAGCTGAGAATATTTTAAGCAGTTTCCCAAATAATTTCAACCTCTCTATTAGTCAGGGTTCTCCAGAGAAACATCGAGAAGCAAAGAGGTGTGGTGAGGGTAGGTCCTGAAGAAACCCAGCATTGTCTTGCATGGCGACTGCCTCAAGGGAGACCATTACAATTTCTTCAAACAATGCAGGATTAATACCTTCAGAAAGGTCGTAGAGATGCCTCTTCCTTTTCTTTTTTTTTTTTTTTTCAAATTTTCATTTAAATTCTAGCTAACGTCCAGTGCAATACGGGTTTCAAGAGTAGAATTTAGTGATTCATCACATACATAGAACAGTCAGAGCTCATCAAAACAACTGCCCTCTGTTTTCTTTATTTTTTTAACATTTATTTATTTTTGAGAGACAGACAGAGATAGAGCATGAATGGAGGAGGGGCAGAGAGAGAGAGGGAGACACAGAATCTGAAGCAGTCTCCAGGCTCTGAGCTGTCAGCACAAAGCCCCACGTGGGTCTTGAACTCATGAACTGTGAGATCATGACCTGAGCCTAAGTTGGACACTTAATCAACTGAGCTACCCAGGCACCCCAACAAGTGCCCTCCTTAATACCCATCACCCATTTAGCCCATTCCCCACCCACCTGCCTCCATCAACCTTCAGTTTGTTCTCTATGGTTTGCTTCCCTTCTCTCTTTTTTTCCCTTCCCCTATGTTCATCTGTTTGTCTCTGAATTTCCACACATAAGTGAAGTCATCTGGTATTTGTCTTTCTCTAACTGATTTAGTTTGCTTTGCATACATTCTAGCTCCATCCACATTGTTGCAAATGGCAAGATTTCATTCTTTTTGATGGCTGAGTACTATTCCATTATATATGTGTATAACGTCTTCTTTATCCATTCATCAGTCAATAGACATTTGGGCTCTTTCCATAGTTTGACTATTATTGCTAGTGTTACTATAAACTTTGGCGTGCATGTGCCCCTTTGAGAGGCACCTCTTTCACTGGCAAAGAAAACTCATTAGAATTTAGAGGTTCAATGTTGCCAGCTTCATCAAGGTCTTCCCATATGTTTCCATTTCAACTTTCAAGATACCATTCCTTTCCAGTTAATCTCTTCACTCAAACAGTAGATACCCTACAAAGCTAGGAACTGAATATATGTTGTAATTCATTGAGTCACAGGATGTTTCTGGATTTTTCTTGTTTATTCAATCATCTCAGTCATGCTGCTACAGGAGATAAGGATCTCCTTCAAGGCACACAGAGAAGCCTTCAGATCATTTATGTGATGCCTTAGCTGGGAATTCGAATTCATGAACTCATCCTTTTCTTTCCTCATTTTGTAGCAACATTAGGAATAACCAGACAATCTCACTATATTCATTAGTTTGCCAAAACTGTTTGAAAATATATACACAATCACCTAGATCCTTGCTTCTCATAAGTGCTTGGTTAGGAGTATCCAATTCTAATAGTTTTTTATATCTCTATTGCCAGATCATGCCATTGACTACCAGTGCTCTCTTTCCTACAGGAAAGTCATTGCCGTGTTTAATCAAATTAAAGAGCCCAGAAACCCCAGAACCAATTCAGAAACATCATCCTTAAAATCCTCTTCCTCTAGAACCGCTTTCAGTATCAACAGTTTTGTTAATCAGGGTTCTCCAGGGAAACAGAACCAACAGAATCTGTGTTTTAGATAGGTAGTTAGATGATAGATGATAGCTAGTTAGTTAGCTAGTGACAGAGAGAAGAGATAGAGAGATTGAGATTGACTCATTATAAGGAATTATTCATTACAGGATTATGGTGGCTGAGAAGTCACAAGATCTCCCCCAGGCAAGTTGGAGACCCAACAGAGTCAATGATGTGGTTCTGGTCCAAAAGCTGGCAAGCTTCAGATTTAAGAAAAGCCAATGCTTCTGAGGGCAGGAAAAGATCAATGTCCCAGCTCAAGGTGTCAGACAGGAAGATATCCCACTTACTCACAGGAGGGTTGGCCCTTTTCTTCTATTCAGGCCTTCAAGAGATTAGATGAGGCCTAGCCACACAGGAAAATCAATCTGCTTAACTCAGTCTACCAATTCAAATGTTAATCTCAGTTCATGAACACCCTCAGAGACATTCCCAGAATGTTTGGCCAAATACGTGGTCAAGTTGACACATAAAATTAACCATCACAACCACCCAGGTTCTGTTCTATTTTTTACTATCTAAATTCATGATCAAAATAACATTGAGCTAATTGTGCATGTGTAATGATTTTACCTGTGTCAAACTGAAGCCTTAAGTGATCTCTCCAGGCTTTGGTATAGTTGATGCTTATGGACATGGGGCATGGGTGAGTAGATGAAATGTGAAGGTCTGAAGCAGCTTTTCTTTATATTAACAAATTGCAAAACAAAGTCAGCATCAATGTCATTGATCATCTAATGTCATTGCAAAATACATGGTCTTTTTGTAGTGGTTTTATGACTTGTACTGGATACTTTCAAAAAGATTAAAATAGTATATTAAAGCTTAGTTACATTTTAAAAAACTGGCAAAGGGAATAAACCCTCAAAGATCACATAATACAAAGCAAATAATACCACACACAGAATATAGACTATATGTATGATTCCATTTGTACAAAATTCAAATGCAGAAAAACAACTTTCCGATGGCAGAGGTCAAAGAGTAGTTATTTTCTAGGAGTGTTGACTCTGAGGAGGCTCAAGGGAGCTTTCTGGGGTGATGGCGATGTTATGTATATGGATCTGGCTGGTAGTTACACAGTTGCAACACTTTATAAAGAAACTTAAGATTTGCTCACTTCACTGTATACAAGTTATACCTTAATTAAAAGGTTTTTTTTTAAATCATGATATTTTCCTAATAAAATCTTTTCTAGGTAATCCAAAATATGTGCTAAGAATGGAGTTGGGGTGGGGTGGGGGAATAAGCAAGCAAGCTAAAACAAATTCTAGACAAAAGTAAATCAACATGTTTCACCCAGAGAAGGTGAGCTCTGCAGACGAAATAAGATTCTCTTTAGAGAAAGCCAATACCTTAATCAGTATAAAATCTTTATAGTTATCACTGTAATAGTATTCGTGTGGGTTTTCCCTGATTTTTCATTTAGAACAGAGGCTGTTGCATTCTCCTGTATTCTCCTTAGGAAGGTTTAAGGCTTCTAGAATAAGAAGCACTACGTCTTTGCTACACCAAAGAAGAAGGAGAAGGAAAAAGAGAAAAGGAAGGAAGGAAGGAAGGAAAGAAGGAAGGAAGGAAGGAAAGGAGGAAGGAAGGACGGAAGGGAAAGGAAAAGTTTCCCCAAATCTAAATGTGTGGAATAACACTAGAAAAAAAATTATATTTGCAGATTCTCTACTTAAAATTTTAAATTATTACACACAACTGTTCTCAAAAATTTATCTTAGTTTACTAAGCATTTAACTTGTATCCTTTGCTTATTTCTCGTAGCCATTGTGATACATTGAATAATTTCCTTTGTCAATTTATCTCTTAAACACACACTTTATGACAATTATAAGAAAAATCAGACGTCATGGTTTTGAGGGAAAAAAGACAATATGTTTTTACTGGTTTTATCAGGCCAGACAGATGAAGGTGAGAAATTCCAAATGAACAAAACTACCCTTCAAATTCCCCAGTACTGTCTTCAACTTGCTTACACTTCTAAAGCCTTAAGAACTTGATTTGCATTTTAAAGTGTTTGCTATCTCTGTAAATATGTAAACAGAATGGCACTGAGACTAGTGGAAGAGAGATTAAAAGAGGGAAAAGAGATTTGACCCCCAATATTATCCATTAATTGAGACACCTTGAGTAAGGATAAAAGCTATATTGTCATACAAAAACACTGATGACTTTAATGGCTGTCATAAGCGCTTTACAAAGATTCTCAGAATTAATTTGCTAATGAATTTTCTCTCCTCATCTCATATAGGTTGCCTCCACATTACACATCTTTCTAAACCTGGAGGGGAGATAGCTTTCCCTATAGATATGACTTGTTCCCATCCTTGTGTATTCTCTTCTAGTCACCCTGTCCAAATAAATAAAATCATTAGTGACATCGATCTATGCCTTTTTAGTAAAAGATGCTATGTTTCCAAGTAGCCCTTGCTCTGCTCTCCAGAGCATGTGTTTTCTAAGCTATTGTGTGGGCAAACTGCTAGAATTCAGCAGTGATAGCTGCACCTGGAGTGCCCCTCCGAGGTCACGTGGTTGGCAGAACCTGTGTGATTTGGAATCCCTACTGCCAGGCATTGCTCTGGGCCCCATCTGTAGCACATCTCTTGGAAACATCCTCACTTCCCTACGTGGAGAAAGAGGAGACAGATTACAGGTGATTCTTTTCAGATCCTGGAGAAAAAAAAAAAAAAAAAAAAAAAGGACCTCCAATAGTTTCAGCTTTTACTATTAGGATTACTATTTTCTCCTGCAGCTACATATTGATACATAATCCATAGTGATATTTTGAAACTGAGTTTAGACTAAGAAGCAAACTGGTGGTCACATTTTACTTTCATGTACTCTGATATGGCATCGATTCAGATATCCAAGCAAATTTTTAGTTAACAGAAGATCACAGTTTGATGTAACTGTACACATTTCGAGTAAAGCAGCCCAAATCTAGAGAATATTGTTCAGATAGTCCCGTGCATGAGGAGACCAAAGAAATGATATCTTTAGAGGATAGGATGGGAACACCTGAAACGTGATTAATTCCAGGAAAAGATTGCTCTTTTCCCCCTTCTTCTGTAAACTTTCAGGACTCTAATACTGCTTGCTGCCAAGTGGAAAGAGACACCAAGCCTGCTTCAACTGACCTAGAAAGTAGAGAGGTGGGCGAAACTGCTGAGAAAGCAACAAAACACAGAAACATGTTCTATGTGTTTCTCTGATTAGAGTTGAGAAGAACTCTCTATCAAATAGCCAGGAATCATCAGAGAGCAGTAAGTGCATCATGGTCTCATCCGCAGGGACTCATCTTGTATTAACATGAGAGCCTAGGGTTTGAACAAAAAAGGAGAAAAGGATCGGTCACGTTTGACTTAAAATTTCTCACTTTTTGAAGTTACTGATAAAATGCTCTGTCAAGTTCTATAGTAAGATTGATTTAAAGGACCAAAACATAAATTCTCAGGAAGTTTTGTGTGTCTTTTGAAAAATGCCAGGAAGATAGTAAGAGTCTTGATGAAAGTGAAAGGATTTTTTCAAGACAGTGTGGTACTTGTATCTCTTCTTCATACAGAACTTTTTGCCACATTTTACCTTTCAAAAAAGATATGAACAGTGAGCAAATTGTACTTTCCAAGTAAATTTTCTTTAGGGCAGAATAAACGATTAATTACTCTGCATAAAAATAGATGTGTGATATATGTGGGGCCCCCAAGATGATTGTTTTATAATATTATACAAAGATACGGTTTGTTGTTGTTTTTTTTTTTAATCTCTGACAGACTAAATGAGGGCTTTTATTGGCTCAAACATATCTTTTCTCTTTTTACACAACCTAATTAATATTTGTTGGTATACTGATCAATGTGAAAGAAAAAAAAAATCTCAGAACTGGAGGTTTTTTTCCCAGAATACTTAAGGCAGAATTCTGATTTTTCAGAGCCTAGGAAATGCCCTTTGAATGTTGAAATAAAGCTAGGAAGAAGTAAGTCCTGTTAAAGCAATTTTTCTATGAAAGTTGCTGATGACTAGGTTTAAGTGTTCCAGGAACCGGACTCGACTCTACCGGGTTTCTCCCACCCACCTCACCTTAATTTAAGACTTGATAACTACAAAATGTTTTCTAAGTGTGCCCTATATTCTCCTTTATCCCCTTCAGACCTACTCTCCACCTTCTCTACCCTCTTCTAGCACTGGACATTATAGCTTCTATAATGTGTATCAGCCAAATTCCCTTTCCCTTTGGCTTCTGGTCGGGTTTAGGCAACAGGAGGCACATGTAAGCAATCAGAGGAAGAGAGACACGTCAGATATTTATTCCTTTGGCCGCCTACCTGTTATCCCTTGGCCAGACACCAGCCAATATCCTCTAACCAGAGCCACACGTCCTCCTGGGCACTCACTCTCCCAAACCACTCAATGTGTCTGGTAACTATTCAACTGGTAGTAGTGTTGATTTCCTCTGGTCCTCACCACATTTTACAAAGAATTTCTTGATAGAATTCTCTTTAGTTGTCCCTTCCGAGTGTACCATCTAAACATTGGCTGGTCCCTGATCATCACATTAAAAAAGGCTCCACACGGTAAAAAGAGAACTACATAGATCTTATTACACAGTTAGTATAAGAAAAATTATATACCATACATTTCAGATAATATGCCATGGGCTTCTTGTTTCTAATTTTCTCCTTAGTCAAGTAAGATTCAGTTTCTCTTTCTTTCTTCTTCCTCCCCCCTTCCTCCCCCTCCCCCTCCATCTTCCTCCTCCTCCTCCTCCTCCTTTCTTCTTCTTCTTCTCTCTCTCTGTCTCTCTCTCTCTCTCTCTCTCTCTCTCATTCTCTCTCTCTCTTTCTCTTGTGTTGCTAGGTGAATAATCTCTGGGCAGAATTCTTCATTTTCTTAAGCTTTACAAGTTTTCCAGTCCTGTATATTAATAGCAGATTTTATTAATTCTATTCTTAAGGATGGGTGGGAAGTGGCTTCTTCTAATTTTATTTGCAAAATGCCTGTCACTAAATATTTATAACCACAGAACTCACTATTCTCTCTCTATTTGTGTGGTCCTCAAGTTTTTCATCTTTCTCTAATTTTAGGGTTCTACATTTCTTCAGTAACCACTTCTGTGTTATTCCAAGATGCTCTGATGAGAAACTGTGCATCAGAAGAATAATTTTTCCAATTAGAGAAACAAGCAGAAAATAGTTTCCTTTCCTACAGCACCACACCAATGCACATTCTAATGGCCTTATTCTAACCGCCACCTCCCACACCTGCTTCCTCTGGTAAGCAACATAGATGACCTACACTCACTGATTGCAGAACTGTGATTTCATTTTCCACACTCAGAGTTCTTGAATCACATTGGTTTCATCTGTAGATGGTTTTTAGCCTACAGTTTATTTTTAATATTCTGAAATAAATATGTTTTAGATCTCCCAGGAAACAAGTCTCAGAAGTTGGTACATATACCTCATACTGTTTCCTTGGTTCAATTCTAAGGGGAGCTAAAAGCATTGCTTCCTGCTCCGGCCATACTTTCGAGAAGTTGCACTGAATGAAGAGAACAGAGACTATGCTTTTTACAAAATATGATGAATCTCAAATGATGAACAATATTGTATATGCTTTGGCATCGTTACCTCGTTGGAGTTGTAACCACAGAATTATCTAGATGTCTTTCACCTGGTACATGAGGCCATTTTCATGAGATAACCGGTTCTTATTTACTTCCATTTGAATACATTGCTGTTCGATCCAGAGATGTTTTTCAACAGTTCAGCCTATGGCTTCCTATATAACATAATTGCTGAGTGTATGGAATACAGGACCATAGCAGAGTTGGAAATCATGTTATATTTCGGTAAGGATCCAAGAGCCACATGGATTCAGATTGCACTCCCTGAAACCAAAATACTTAATGTAATGTATTCACGAGAATGAAATTTCTGTCACAAAACTTGCCCATAAAGTTAATTGGAAAACACTGTATTATGTTAGCTATATAATTGTGTGCTAGTGTGTGCATGTGCACAGTCTGATACATGTGTGGTACTATACAAGGCAACTCACCAGGAATCATACCCACTGGCCCATAAACAGTTACAAATAAAATTCTGTCAAGATGAGCACCAGGATGATAGACTCTCTTACTCATTTTTCATTTTCTATGGTAATTCTATGGTAATTCATTTTCACAGGTAATTCTATAATTTTAAGATTGAACATTTACTTTAGAAGTAATGTTTCTCTTTACAGATAGTACTTCTGTCTATAGCTATTCCAGAATGATGAATTCTCAGGATGCCTCGCCAAATTCTATTACCTTTGTTAACCATGAAAACTGAAAACCATTCTGGTTTGCACACTGATCAAAAATTAAAAACAAAAACCAAAACTTTGTATATTGTTTGGTAGCGGGTTTTCCTTACTATACGAAACCAAGGAGAAAAGTATGAGCCCTTTAAAGGTTTTATGGCTTTGTGGTTTTAAAGAGTCAAGGTGATGCTGGAAGCAGGGGCACCCCTCGTTGCTGTGACGCGGCACACCGCAACGCGCTCCCGAGAGGCAGCACCCCCGCTGGCTGAGAGTGGGAACTGCAGAGCTGACCACGTCCTCACTGTATGACCTAATTCAGTTCCTTAACTGCTCTGAGTAGCAGCTCCTCTCTCTAAATCGGGGATAATTAGAGTAGCTATCTCATAGAGTGGTCACCAGTAACCATTTTAAACTCCTTAAAACCGTGCTATGTACGGGCTATGCAATTGGTTAATTTCTGATTTTGAAGTGATATTCTCTCTCTCTCCTATGCTTGTGAGATTGGAGTCCTGACAATTTCCACCCAATCATCATGGCAGCTAATGGTAGCCAGAGTGCTTCTGCATCTAAGTCTAGACTTCTAGGGTAGCCATAGAAAACATGGTTGGTATTTCTATCACGTTTTGACAAAGTTTCATGTTGCTTTTACGATTCAAAATGGGGACCCTTATGAAGCAGTCAGCCAGATTCTTGACTCTCACAATAATTCGTCTTGGCGTAAATTCTTTAAGTTCCTCCCTTAGCAAAGTGAAAGCCTAAGTCACGAGTATACCTGAAATATAAAATCAGTAATGCTCTTCCTCTAGGCCGGCAGAAGAGAATTTACAATTATCTCAGCTATCAGAAAAATGATACCACTAAGAAAATGTGCGTGGCTCTTTTTTAGTTGTTATTTAAAACATTAAAGAAAAAGAAAAAGGAAAATGTTTTCTTTGCCCCATAAGGGAGGAAAAACAAATTCCACGGTGTTCAGAATCTCCCTTTGGAAATATGTGTTTCATGGAGTTAAAATGTTCCAATGATGTTGTTTTGAGATCATTTGGCCTGTTTTTCATCCTATGTCACACACAAAGAATTCTCCCACATAGGATGAGAAATTGGCCATCAGGTTTTCAACCATCTGCTTTCAGACATAGTTTAAGCACTTATTTCTTAATAGCTTAAAAGTCCCCGAACAGATTCCCAGACTATGTGAAAATAGGATAATTCTTAGAAGATTATAGACAGCAGAATCTGGTCTGTCTGGGTCTAACAGCATTTCAATTGTCCTGATGGCTAATTATAAATTTGTTAGGAAGTCAGGGGGAAAAAAAAGCAATTATCAAGAATTTTTCACTATTTGGAGACTGAATCAATACACAAAAACCATTTTGGAGATTATTGTATAATTTAATATGTGTAAAATCTCAGCAAAATACCTGACTTAAAAATCCTAAATACTTGGATCATACATAGCTTATTTATTTTGGGGATTTGTAGTCTGGAAGAATTTCTCCTTCAGTAATAATAATAATAATAATTCAGTCAGAAATAGCTTTTTCTCCAAAAGCAGAATTAATATACATTCAATCATGGGCACATTATTACTTTAAATAATTTAGCTTACCTGCTATTGTCAGCAACATTTATTTTATCCTTTAGATGATAATACAATGTTTGTCAAGATTCCTGAAATCTTGATATGAAAATTGCTCTACTTTTGCATATAATAAAAATATTATGAAAATAATAGAAAAATTAGCATTGATTGAAATTTATTGCTCATGTGTAGCTGGTTCCTTTGTTCATGTAATAAAATACATAAGAATTAGTTGCTTATTTCTTAATGAGATCCATGCTATCAAGTTCACATGAAGCATTTTTAACACTATACTATTTTGCATTAAGTATTTTATATAAAGCTAACCCTTTTTTTTTTTATTTGAGCTTCTAGCCATACAACAAAGATCATAAATGCCATGGCTCGAGAAGAAAATATTCATTTTTTTTTAACATTTCTGAATGCAAATATAAATTCACTTAAGCACAGCGTATTTCTGGATACTCATAATGAATCTAGTCTTGAATTATACAAGTGTCAACAATTTTCGAAAGCAGTAACTACAGTGACTACATTCCACAACGTGCACATATAACTTAAAACCTTTAAAGGAGCTAATAAAAAAGATTATCTCCCAGAGCAAGTTCTTATTTGTTCTTCAGATCAGCCAAAAGCCAGTTCTGTAGTTGAGCGTTAAGCTCCTTAAAGCTGGGTGAAGAGGGCAAGTCTAAATTACAAATTATCCCTATGTTTTGGCAATCCCCTTTCTCCTCTACCTTAATCGTAGCCATTTTTTTTTACACTAAAAATTCTAAAGCTTGTCAGTGACAAATAGAACAACATAACTAAAAACTTGGCCTTACCCTTTCTTTTACTGAGTGTCACACAAGTGACTCACTGCAACTTTTGTTTGCTGGTCTAGTGAATGTGAACTAAGTCAATGGAATAAATAAAATGTTTGTTAATAAATCTGTATCTCCGGTCCTAACTTCCCATATGAACCACGGAATTGTAATTGCATTCCAATATCACTATGAGATGTCTCTCCAACTCTAAAATCTGTAGTCTAACATCACTTTCTCTTGCAAACGAAACACCTTACTTGTCTCCCAGGCAAGTGACTTTGATTCTGACTTTCTTTTCTTTTCTTTTTTTTTGGGGGGGAGGGGCTTTATTTAGTTTAATTTGCCCCCTCCTAACTTTCTCATGTATACTAATCAAAAAGTCCTATTAATAGTCCCTTTTGTAAATCACTCTCAAGGTTATACCATTCCCACTATCAATACCTGAGTTATACTCTCTATTTCACACTTAGCTTATTATAACAGTTCTGCAGTCTGCTCCACATTCTAAATCATCCAAATATGACTACTAGGTTAATCATTATTAAAAACAACTAATATGTGGGCACAACTTCAACGTGGCATTCTTCTCTAAAACAACCTAAATTATTCTCAAGAGCGCAAGATTTCAATTCTTCACACTAGAACCAAAAATTCTTCATTAACTGATGCCCCCTTCCTTATTATAATTTACATCTTATTCCTTCTCTCATGAAATTTTCCTTCGAGCTGATATTACCTATACACTCAAGCAAACACCCTCATCTGTTTGACCATGTCAAACAATACACTGGGCTAACACTCTACCTCTGCTATTCACAGAGTCTGGAACATCTTCCACCGTGATCTTCACCAATTCATACCCTCCATTCTTTTGAAAGCCTAGCTAAACATGTACCATGTTTAAAATTTCCTAAGCACTCAATAAGTATCAACTGAATAACTATCAGTTGAATGATAAAGTACATTTTCTTCATAATAACAAAATTTCAGTGGATTAAAACAATACATACAGATAACTTACTTAAGCTACATATCAAAATTTTTAATGTTTATGTACTCATTTTGAGAGAGAGAGAGAGAGAGAGAGAGCAGGGGAGGGGCAGGGAGAGAGGGAGAGAGAGAATCCCAAGCAGGTTACACCCTCAGAGGGCCCAAGACAGGGCTTGATCCCACGACCGTGAGATCATGACCTGAGCAAATATCGAGAGTCAGAGGCTCAACCGACTGAGCCATCCAGGAGCCCATACCACATATCAATTTCAAATCTACTGGGGGACCTGCTCTACATTATTCTCAGTCATATATAGGCTATAGGACCTTATACTATTTGGAATATACCTTTTTGCATTATGGAAAGAAAAGAACATGGGAGATCATACATCAGCTTTTATAATCTCCAACTTGGAATTGGAATACATCACTTGTTTTCACATTCCAGCCCTAATTATAAGACAGCAAGATTGTGAAATCCCACTATTTGTCCGGCAGTGGAAAATTGGAAATATCACTGGGTTTCCTTGGGTGCCTTGAGATTATAGATTGCAAGATGATCTTAAGTAGGGGATATTTTCTTTCTCTTCCTTCACTCTTCCCTACCTGTATTAAATGATACATATATAGTCAGTTTCTTCCTGTCCTCCTCATCAAGGGCCCTCACATTATGCTCAGATCTCATACTCATAACTTGAAGCTTCTAACCTATTCTAAAATTGAAGTTATCAGAGAGCCAGTCATTGAACAAGCAAGCAGCCTGCCATACCCGGTTCTCAGCTTTTTATGCTTCTTCTAAGAATTTTAGATACAGAGCTTGTGGCATTCATTAGTGCAGTTAATCCTCTTTCCAGGAACATGATAGAATTGTACTTCCTGGGGCCAAGTGATGAGTGTTAGCTAATAACTTTTGGCCCAAAGTGGTATGTCTTCCTACCAGGCCAGAGCATACAGTTGCCGATGCAAGACCTTCTAGAGTTCTTCTTTGGACCTGGATGCCAGCACATATAGAGACAGTGGCTTCTTTGTCAGCCTAGGTCTAGAATGAGCACAGACACCTTATCAACCTATGGTGCACATGTAGCTGAGCAAGAAATAAGCTCTCATTGTTTTAGTCCGATATATGGTGGAGCTGCTTGTCAACAGCATAATCTAGGCTATACTGACGAATACAGAACTTATAAAAGCTACAGCTCAGGAGCAGCATAAAAGCTTTTATCTTTCTCATGGAATGTTGCAATCAGGAGCTGAGTCTGGCGCTGGTCCCCTGCCGGGCATGGTGCATTTGGGATCCTGTTTCTCCACAGAATTGAACTCTGGCTGCCTTGTTTGCTTTCGGAGCCAGATCCCAGCAAGCCCAGACTACAGCTGTGTGTTTCTATTCCACTTCTGGTCCATAAAGATTCTTATCTTGTTTATGGATACTTCTTTTGATGTTTTAAAATTATTTTACCTATCACTGCCCTGTGCTTAGCCTGGAAAGAGTGCTTGGTGAAACAGTGCCACTCTTTCTCCTCAAATGATCTTAATGGTTTTAAATATCAAGTTCTCATGTGAAGCCAATAATTTGCTAATACTATGATAGAAAAAATATGATTCAGGATCCAAATCAGGATTTCTCAACCTGCATCATTGATATTTTGGATCAAATATTTCCTCGGGTGGGGTGAGGGTGTATTGTACATTGTAAGATGTTCAATAGCATCCCTGGCCTCTAGAGTCCAGGAGCCACCCATATAAACATAAGTTCTGACAATCACAAATTTCTCCGGCCATTGACGAATTCCTTTGGGGAAGGGGACAAAATTCACTACCAGTTGAGAATCAATGACCTAAAGGTAACTCCAAAAGAAGAATGAAGAAAATTCCCTGAAAAAATTATTCATGTAATTATTAAGTATAAAGTCTCTTTAGGTCATTATTTGAGGGTGTGCAGATTTGTATTATAGATCAGGTATGCATGTGTGTGCATGTTTACTGAAAAAAAAATGTTATATCACTATTTCATTAAGTATTTTACAAAGAGAATGAGCACTAACCATTCAGGACACTGCGTGTGAGGTACCTTATGTCAGTGTCGTTCTGTTCTCATTAGGGTGGACAGCTCATCTCCCTTTGCCTGAGACTTTCCAGTTGCAGCACTGACTGTCTTTATCCCAGGAAAGGCCTCAGTGCCAGGTCCTGAGGTGGTTGGTCACCCTACAGGTAAGTTGAGCAACACTCCCAGTTTATGCTTTGTGGAAAGTCCACATTATCCCTAAGAATTCTGTTAAATCCTAAGGAAAAGCTATTTCTCTAGCCACTTCTTGTTCCTATTCCCTGCTCTTCCTGGATTCTTTTTTTAATCCTGAATCTTGAGTCTCTTCATTCATCTTCTTGCTGGCAGTTAAACAAATATGGACTTTATATTCTTTCTTCTATTTCAAAATAAAAGACAAGGAAAATATTCAAAAGGTCTTCTGTGTGTGGCATAATCTACCAAAGATTTTAGAGATTACGATATCACAGAAACATTGACTAAAATAGGATGTCATATATTCTGGATTATATAACTTCCAGAGCAAATCCACAGTACTGCACATCCACCGTGGCTCACACACCTTCTCTTTTCTCTCCCCCTTTTCCTGCTTATTCTTGACCAGAGTAGGTTAGCTCTTGGATTTATTTCCCTCACTTTAGGAGCTCATCTCTTTTTTCAGTAACTTTATCAATGTTTGTTTCTATGCATAGACAGTTATCTTTCTCGGATGAATTCTGGAATGTTTAGTAAGATAATGTTTCTTTGACCCTATCAGACACGGGATGGGGATTTGGAGGAGAAAGAAGAATGTGTCCTATCTGGGAGGTTGCAGAAGACTTTCTTGCCATGAGAGGAGACAGGAAAAGAAAAAGCATGGCAATGAGGTGATGCTGGGCTATTTGGGGGACCAGCAAGTATGGCTCTAGAGAAGAATCTGTGGGAAAAGATAAATTAAGAAGATTAGACTGGGAGTACATTAGGGAGAAGCTTAAATGCCCAGATACAGACATGGAAATTTATCTCATAGGAAGTAAGAAGCCAT
This sequence comes from Lynx canadensis, assembly GCF_007474595.2. Lineage (NCBI taxonomy): Eukaryota > Metazoa > Chordata > Mammalia > Carnivora > Felidae > Lynx > Lynx canadensis. The sequence goes on from NC_044306.2 coordinate 100,165,039, forward strand.
CAAATGATTTCAAGCAATGGAGTGATGTAATTTGAGTGAAACCTTATCTATTAAGCCATCAAACGATTATTTTCCCTTTTAATTATTTCAGTCCTATGTTACTTTCTCATTCATTAACCAAAAATATCTTAATATTTAACTTTATAATCACACAAAAGTCTCCATTTTAGGGACCACGTTGCACCTTCTTGTCTCTTTTCATTATCTAGAGTAGTTTTAAACTAACAGGAATGACAAATTAAGCTTCTTAATGATTTTTATGAATTAATATTATCGGAATACTTACTGTCCAATATATTGTGTATTTTTATTTGAAAAAGTGCTGTTGTTAGACACCCTTCAAAAAAGGTAACATAATGAAAGATTTCTAAAGTGGTAATACCACTTTAGTTATTTTTTTTTCCTCCGTAGATAAGCAGATATTTTTTCCCAGTGTAAATAAAATAAATACTAAGGGTGGGATATTTCAAAAAGTTTATATTTGATCTGCTCTTAAGCTTTTAGGGGTGATATTTGGTGACATTTTAGATTCTTCCTTACTATGTCAGATGGGACTTCATTCAGAAAATAATCAAAACCACTTTCTGTCTATAAATCCCCAAGTGTGCTGAGGAAAAGTTATCTTCAGTCTGTTGAATCATCAGTGAATAAAGGCTATTGTTTCTCTCTGATTTTAGTTCTTTGCTGGTGCTGAAATGAGAATAGTCCTTGCTGGTTTTATATCATCAGTACATCTATAACACACATACATGCACACACTCAAAAATAAGTGAGTATTTTTATATTCTTGCTACTTTTAGTCTCTTTTCTGTTCTTTGTTCATTTACATACATATTTTTCAGTTCAATCTCCAGAAATACACTCATTTGTCAGCTGAATTTGTCAGATGACTATTACTGAGGAACCAGTATTTTCCATTTGTATTATACTTTTCCTTGTAATAAATGAGACAGAATAAGGTTAAAAATATAATACTGCAAAATGTACTCACAAGTTGACTAAGGACCCAGACCTGTATCTGTGTACCTCATTCTTCTGTGTAAAAACCCATTAATAAATTTCTATTTAAGTGAAGGTCGGCTGAGAATGAAAATGACACATTGTGTGTTGTTCTTGTGTCACTAAACTACACAGACATTACTATAATTACTCATACTTTATTTTTGCATGTTAAGCCTTTTTTTTTGTAAACTTTGGTTCGTTTTAATAGGTAAAAGAGGAAGAATTTTAAAATATTTCCATTACTTCACCAATATAATCACCATGCATTCGCAAGCTAAAAGCTAAAAGCAATAAAGCAATGTTTATTCAAGCTAAAGCCATAAAATTATGACCAACAAGTATAAATATGTGTGGCAAGGTGCTTGAGATAGTAATTATCTCCATCTTTTTAATGTTGTTTAATGCAAGTCTAACTAATAGGGCAATAAGAATTATCCTGAATGCTAGCAGGTTTGTTTCATAAACCGGTTCATGGGGGTGCCTGGATGGCTCAGTCGGTTAAGCATCTGACTCTTGGTTTCAGCACAGGTAATGATCTCACGATTCGTGATAGTGTGGAGCCTGCTTGGGATTCTCTCTCTCCCTTCCTCCCTCTCTCCCTCTCTCGCCCTCTCTCTCTCCCTCTCCCCCTGCTCATGTTGTCTCTGTCCCTCTCAAAATAAATAAAAACTTAAAAATATAAATAAGTAAACTGGTTTACGATCAGGCTAAAATCTTTACTCCACTCATACTCTGTCTCTCTCTCAAAAATAAATAAAGGTTAATAAAAAAAATTTTAAGGAAAAAAAAATATCTTTACCTTCTAAGAATACTCAGAGCCATTTAATTTGCTATTTCTGAAGAGTTGGGTCTTAGGAGAAAAAGACTGAAATCCTGATGAATCACCTGTACCCACACCCACCTGTAGGACAGGATTTAGTCATGGTTCCATCCAGGCCTGGATCGTTTCTTCAACATCTGCTTCAGTTCTGTCCTTGGTGTGTTAGCATCATCTTCAGATTGGTTTCCACTACTGTTGGAAGACAGATACTAGCAGCCATTGAAGGCAATATGGTTCACATCTAAGAAGAGAGCAACATTTATTCCTGTAAGTACTATAATCCTAAAATCCACGCTGATTGGACTGTCCCCAAGTCATTCCCTATGATCAAGCAATTGTTATGTACTAACTTGCTAGCCCTGATCAATCTGAACCTTTGTGGCAAGTTAGACAGGAACCCCTTGTCTGTCTTAGATAAACACCCCAGTGCTAAGTGTTAAGCTAACTTCACAAAAATAAATAAATAAATAAATAAATAAATAAATAAAGCTGCAATATAGTAGAATAGGGATAGAGTAGATGTTGATGAGAAAAGTCACAATGACTTCTGCCACAGATGAGCTCCCTGGATACAAATCCTGAGAGGGGGTTTGGTATTCCTGGCGTTTATTAGGGGGTACCTTTGGATGAACACCTGTGGAGGAAGGAAGAGAAGATAAGGAATGGGCAGAGCAGCAGGACCAATAAGTTTCACCGACCCTCTTAAGAGTTCTCAAGCCAGAATGTTTCTTCAGAGTTGTTCTCAGCTCCGTCAAAATGGCCAGGCATTTGCTTTTCCATACAAATCGTTGGACGTGCTATCCAGGAAGGACGTGTGACTTTGGTGCTTCTCGGCAGGTAAGGCAATTCCTAAAGGGTATGAAAGCTTAAGGCACCTGGTGACAGGATCCCCAGCAGCTGAGCCAACAAGTTCTTCATATCATGATACCTGCCACATTCACTACAGGCCCTACAATGTAACATGCAAAATGTTCGTGAATATCCCGTGTGAACTGGTTGAACTCTGAAATTGAATCATGTTGCAAGTTGACAATGGAGTTCAAAGATTGGTTTGATTAATTCTATGCTTTTCCATCTACTCGGAGTTAGACTGAAACAAAATGTAACTTTTTTCTTTCCTAATTACTCCATATTAGTCTCAAATCCCGAAGAAGCAGAACACAGGGTAAAAATTCTTTGGAAATATCAATCTACTTCACATTTACCTTTATAAACCAAATGCAGGGTTTTGGGTTACTAGCTCAGTTACACAGCAGCATAAAATCACCCTCCCTCATCCTAATAAAATGGACAAATAGTTTTTACGTGGAGAGAGGAAGAAAAAGGATAAAAAATCCTTCACTACCTCTCTCTCTCTGCCCCTCCTTCTCTCACGCTGTCTCTCTGTCTCAAAAAATAAATTAAAAAAAAAAAAAAAAACCTTTAAAAAAATTCCTTCACAAACAGCCACCAAATAAGGAAATGTGAACAAATGAAATCCATATACCTCAAAAAGCAAAGCTAAAGAAAGAAACAGAGGATTCTGATGTGACAGGTGGTAAAGTCTAGGTCCCTGAGCCAGCTTCCTTGCTCACAGATCAACCATGAAAAAAGAAAATGACTTTACAAAATTCTCTGAACTCTCATTAAAACCTTCCATTTGGAAAAATGTGGACTGAGCAGAAGTAGATAAGCCTTTTGATTTTTTCCCTCTACTATTCTATATAGTTTGATTTTTTTAAATAATAGGCAAGCATATATTATTTTTATTTAAATAGGGGTTATTTTGTGAAAAAAATCAAAATAAGAAATAAAAAATTAGCTCATGTCACATAAACAGTACCTACTTTAAAACATCAGGATAATACATGGGAATCTGTGAGTTGAACTTGGCCAATGTCCTTTTTGCTCATCATATCCTCAATAGACATACTCCCAAAAAAGAGCTGTTTGATTTTTTAAAAATAATAAGAGTTATACTACGTCAATTTTCTATATTATTTTATTCTAAAGAGATGAGACTATCTCTTATATTACCTTGCCTATTTGTGTTATTTAAGCAGTGTACATTGAAAAAATTACTCTTCTCTTCCTAAGCCCTTTATATTATACTTTTTTTCTATATGTTTATAGTGTAGGTATTATTAGTGACAAATGAAAATCATGTATTTGTTGTGTCAGTCAATAATGGATGCCCCATAGGAAACTAATAGTTGGGGTCACCCCTAGGGACACCTCCTTAGGAGCCATTATGTATTTCTAAAGCCTAACTTTCATGTTTCAAAATAATGGTCGTAGAAGGCTGCCTTCTCAGTGCACATCTCAGGGATACAAGAATATTGAAGTTCAGGAGATGATTCTTTCCCTCTACTCTTCCTCTTGCCTCCCACCGTACTTTAAGTGGTTGAACTTAAGAAAGAAAGAAGTGGAGAGGGGGAGGAGAGAGGAGAGCAAAAAAATATTTGGCTAAAAGGAAAAGAAGGAATGCATATAAGTAAACTCAGTCCTTAAAGACCATTCTATGTTAATATCACCCAACTGTCATCATTGGCTCTGTGTGGGGGTGCCAAGAGACCTGAATTGTAGTTGCAAATGTACCACGCATTAGTCAGGATTCTCCAGAGAAACAGAAAAAATAGGATATATATATACAGCTATATAGAAAAGGGAATTTCTTATAGAAATGGGCTCACATGCTTATGGAGAACAAGAAGTCCCACAGTCTGCCACCTGCAAGCTGGAGAACAGGAAAAGTTACTGGTATAATTCAGGCTGAATCGGAAAGCCTAAAATTCAAGTGCTTATGGTGTAAGTCCTGGTCAGAGTATAAAAGCCCAAATCCCAGGAGCTCTGACATCCCAGAGCAGAAGAAGGTGGGTATCTGAGCTCGAGCAGAGAGAATTTGCCTTTCCTTCTTGGCCTTTTTGATCTATTCAGGCCCTTGACAGATTCAATGATGCTCAATGCCTTGGTGAGGGTGATCTTCTTTACTCAGTTGCCAGATTCAAAGGCTACTCTCTTCCAGAAACACCTTCACAGATACACTCAGAAGTGTTTTACCAGTTAAATGGACATGTCTTAGTCCAGTCAAATTGACATATAGAATTCATCATCACATATCTTGGCAATCTTCTTGGTCTTTTCATACTTCATGTTTATCATTGGTGATAGATTGACTGGTATTCTTTTTTTTTTTTTTTTTTAATTCTCAAATTAGCTAACATACAGTGTAGTTTGGGTTTCAAGAATAGATTCTCATGATTCATCACTTACATACAACATCCAGTGCTCATCCCAACAAGTGCCCTCCTTAATGCCCATCACCCATTCCCCCCCATCAACCCTCAGTTTGTTAAGGACTGGTATTCTTAGGGTTAATAAGAGAATTGATTATGTAAAAACACTTTACAAATGGTAGCATACTATAAAACATAAGTGAAACTGGATGCCCCAGTTGTATCCAGCCTCAACTAATTTAGACTCAGTTTGCCAGATCAGAGGGATGATGACTATTCCACGTGTTATTGTACAGAAGGTATTTTATTTTCAGGCTAAAGAAGAAAAGAGGGGTGTGTGTGTGTGTGTGTGTGTGTGTGTGTGTCCAGCACTGGGGCTAGTCGGGGAAAGGAAGAAAAAGCAGAAGAATTGAGTGAATAACTTGGTGTCTGTTCCCATTCAGTCTGTGCAGAGACTACCCTTAGTGGGGTAGAGATTAAATCAAATAACTGAAGAAGGTGTTCACATGAAGTTCTGTGCATTTCTAAGTGCTAGCATGGTTCCTTGTTTCAAGTGAAAAAAATGTGACAGGATTCAGGAGAAGACTCACTCTGTTTTCCCAGCCCACCATAGATTTCCCACAAGTGTTGAGGGCCAAACTCAGCCAGCAGAAAACAACTGTTAAGCCAAGTGGGAGTGGCAGACAGATGATGGCACCTGGTATACCAACACTCCCATGCAAGATACTAGTGGAAGTGGAAACCCACCTGCAAAATGGTCTGCAGAGAGCAGACTTCCTCAAGGAAGCTGAAGAAAAGAATATGGACACAATTGCTTCTGAGTTATAAAAAATCTCCCAATGCCTGAGGGTTTGCATCACCAAATGTCTAAAACTGGAGAACTTTAGGTATGGATTTTAATATTTGTGCCCTCAGGTGGGTGAAGCTTGATAATTTATTTAGAATGCCATATATAGGTAGCACCTGTGTAACAAAATGTCCATGTCATATGCTCATTTATAATAAAATTTTATTTTATGGATTTAGTCTCTTATGGAACATAGAACATCAACAACATAAATTAATCTGTGTAAAGAATGACATATCTTACTGTACCTGGCCCATCCCATACAACTGAAATACTGCCCTGCATAATTTCAAACTCCTAAATTCCAACCCAAACTCCTAAAATCAGGGGTTTCAAATTTTGAAGCCATGAAACCCTTTCTTCAAATGAAATCTCTTAAATCCCAATAGAAGCACCAACTGACAACCAACATAATGAGCAAAGAAAATATCGTTACCTTTACACCTGACACTGGAATTTTTCTTTTCCTTTTTTTTTTTTATTTGTGTGTTTCTTTTGAGAGAGGGAGTGCAGCAGAGGAGGGGCAGAAAGAGAGGGGGAGAGAGACAATCCCAAGCAGGCTCCACACTGATTGTGCAGAGCCTGATGCGGTGCTTGAACGCGTGAACTGTGAGATCATGACCTGAGCTGAAATCAAGAGTCAGATGCTTAACTGACTGAGCCACCCAGGTGCCCTTGGAATTTATCTCACAGAGATAAATGTTTTACTGAGAAATCCCCTTGCCCCTACAGAAGGATTGTATGTTGGCTACAGCACAGCATAAACATAAAGGAAGAAAGAAGAGGTGTATGTTCCTAGGATAATCTGGGGAAGAAAAAAGAAGAGGGAGACCTACTGTAGTCATAAATGCTTGTGTTCTGTGTGTTGGTTTCAAATGTAAAAATCAGTGAATGTTACCATGGCATGGAGGTCAGAAACAACGTACAGAGAGCATACTCTCAGCCACATTCAAGAGTCAAGACATGCAGATGGCCCTTGGGATTTTCAAAAATGTTTAACAGGTTTTAAATGACCCAACATCTATTGATTTGGTGTGGGCTTGGGCCAATTTTAGTTGAATTTCACATGGCAGGTAGGCCTAAGCTAACATTCCAAATGCCTTAATGAAAGCTGAATTGTCTCTTAGAAATGTATGTGGGAGCATAGGTATCCATACAGTGGTCAGGCTCTGTCCATTTGGGAACTCCTGGACCATCTTCATAGATCTCCCAAGGAAAACAGTGTGAAAATAAATTAACTAAATGATCTTCAGAGTGATTTGTAAAAGAAAGAATCAGACTGAATTTTATAGGCTTAGTATATAGACTTATTTCTATGCTGTGTTCCTTTGTTGTAGTTTATGCCAAATTCAAGAAATGTGCTCTTAGGCTGTTCCCCCCACCCATGAACATATTTAAACTGAATGAAATCTAGTATAACATCCATCACTTTTCTGTCCCTTCATCTTTTCCTGTCCTAAGGCTATGCAGGGAAGTACTATAGTTACCAAGAACTGTAACAGACCTAACCATTTTCCTACAGATGTGCAGAACTAGTCTTTAATCAGACTTGCAAACTTTCCCTGTTGAAGAACTTATTCACTCAGTCATCACTTTAAGTGGTGGCTAGGTTCAAGATACAACGGGAAAGGCAGGAAATGACATGGCTTTACCTTTGATAAGTTTCCAGTCTAGTGAGGATGAAAAGCAAAAAGAAAAAAAAATCTATTATAACATGATGTGATACATATTACAAAATAGGTATAAAATACTGTGAAAACACGGTGGGGAAAAAAAAGAAACAACAACACCACAAAAAGTTATGAAGTCTGTTTGAAAAAGTTGTCACCTGCCAGAAGCAAAGTTCCAGATCAGTCTCAAAGGATGAGTGGGAGTTAGTCATGCAGAGAAAAGAGAAAGAGATGATTGGGGGGGAGAGGAAGGTATACATGGTCTAGACAGAGAAACAAACATGAACAGGGCATGGAGAAGTAATTAACCCTGCATGTTATCCTTTCAATTGCAGTTGACCAGGCTTTCAAGTGAGGAAAACAATAAGGCCCAATTGACAAGTCTTTATTATTTTTACTAATAAAACCAAATAAAATGTGTCAACCTTTTTGTTGTAACTGTTAAATCTTTATATTGTTTTCCTCTGGCGAACACAACACACCGTCTCATTACATTTTCTTACTGTAGTCTCAGGGACAACTTTTGGACTTAAGTGGATCTCCTATTGAAATTGTGCTAATTCTGGGGATGCCTGGGTAGCTCAGTTGGTTAAGTGTACAACTTTGGCTCAGGTCATGATCTTGTGGTTTATAAGTTCAAGTCCCGAGGAGGGGTCTGTGCTGACAGCTCAGAGCCTGGAGCCTGCTTCGGAATCTCTGTCTCCCTCTCTGCCCCTCCCCCATTCTCTCTCTCTCTCTCTCTCTCTCTCTGTCTCTCTCTCTCTCTTTCTCAAAACAGGATAAACATTAACAAATTTTTTAATAGAAATTGTGCCAACTCTGGCCAGCAAACAGCGATAGAATACATGACAACAGAAATTTGACATTGTGAAGTTTTCAGGCTACATTCAAGAGAAGTGGCATAAATCAAGTCAGGTTTTAACGTGCTTATACAAAGTGAGCCTTCAACCATTTAAAATTTCACTCATCATCACTAATTATAATTCTATACGTTTTTGAAGGCTTTATAGTTCAACCCTAGCATTTTGCTCAAGGCTGACACTTGGGCTTTCTCTTCAAAACTTCATAAGAATTAGAATCAGGTAAAACCAGTTTAGCAGATCTTGTAGAGGGTGAGTTACAATCTCTAACACTATCCCATACTCCAAACACTTACCCCCAAATTGATGGGTGCTGCTGCTGGAATGTCAACATTCTCAGAAATACTGTCAACAAAAGCAAGGCTGGTCTCCAAAATTTTCAAAACAAGTAACTGAATAAGGTACTATTTTGAAACATGACTTCTTTATAGCTGATTTTGGAATTATTGACCACATGTAATTTTATTTATCTGGACTCTTTCAAAAAGAAAAACTCCCAGAGCCTTGTGCATTGATAATGTTTCAATTTTTTTTTTCTTAAATAGTAGGTCATGAAAAATTTTGAGGGCAGTGGAATTGCCTGGAAAGTCATATAAAATTATAATCATTTGTAACTCTAACAGTCAAAGAAAAAGAGTATTCATAAAAAACCCACAGGCAATCATGAAATTAAAAACTGGAAGAACATAAGGCATTTTGTTTTCATTTCAAAGTGCCGATAAAAAGTGGCCCTTCAGAAGACTGAGTAACCTTAAATATATCATCACAGAAGCATAGAATTTTAATGTTTGGACGGACTTCAGACATCATCCACACCAACCTCTTTATTTGATATATGAGTAACTCAGGTCGATAAAAAAATAAATGGCAAGCCTAAATTCACCAGGAGAGCAGCAATTAGGTAATAGAGCTCTTGACTATTAGCATTTGATTTTTTATAGACATTACATAGAGGTATACCTTTCGGAAATATTAAACTATATGTTTTTTTTCACCTGTCTTATCTTTTTTAACTAAGGAACTCCATTCAGATCGAAAGACACGAGGCCCCCCTGTCTTGGCAGAATCAAAGTCTAAGGGAAGCAACGTCTAGTTTTTCACTCAAAAGCTACGGTCCAGATGAAAGAAAAGACTAGGTCACAGAATATTACATATTTAGTGTGAATCAGTTACTTATTCCCCATTCCCTCTGCTGTCCTTATATATAAAGAGAAAAACATCCTTCAAGAAGAGAGAGAGAAAAGTGAGCATCACAGAGAGGACAATTAAAAAAGTGGGCTTTGTCAGTGTACATTCCAAAAGAAAGATGACCAATGAGCAGACAAGTTGGTGACTGTAAGGCAAAGAGGATCAGATGCCCACTCACAGGGAAGCAGTAGACTTGAAGGAGCTTCCTGGGTGAAAGGGCAAAAGCAGCTACTGAGAGTATTGCAGAAAGTCACTGCATCACTCCAGGGATGGAGCCCAGTGACGAGCTCCAACACAGCACAGAACTTTGGGATTACCAGTTAACTGAATGGTGGTAAATTAGGAACATTGAACACCTGCCACCCAGGAAAAAAAAAAAAAAAAAAAAAAACAACAGTGATTCTTTTTGATTAACAACAAAAAAAAGATTCATGTTCTCATTGTGGGTTTGCAGTTTCTGACTACAGGGTCTTAGTCAAAAACTCTTTCCCAGGATTTAAAAACTATATAATCTACCAGCACAGGTACTACTTCATAGCAAAGGAAGTGCAGATGTGAACTTGTTCACGGGATTTACTAGTTTTATTGCATACTATACCACCCAGAAGTCTCTGGCCTGATAAAATGACAGAAAGAGGTGGAGAAAATACAGCTGAAGCACCAGCTTAGAGAAGGTAACCTGACAGGATTTGGTGCCATCTTCCAGGATGCAGTGCATACTCTAAATCAATGACTTTTATATGCTTCTGTGTCTCCAACGGGTGGAATACTTGGATCCAGAATCTAAGTGGTGGAAAGAGGAAATACTTAGGTGCTATCACTGCTAGTGACATTATTGGGAAATTGGTACTTTCCATTCCTGCAACTCTGAACCACTAGGGTTTAGAAGTCCTGGTTCCCAACAGGAAAACACTTCAGTCAGGAGACGCAAAGAGTTCCATTTGAGTATAAAGACCAGTTGCAACTGGGTCACTTTGGGCTCCATGCATTGAGAGTCCAGGAATCAGGGGTGACTGAGTGGCTCAGTCAGTTAGGCATCTGACTCTTGATTTTGGCTCAAATCATGATCTCACAATTCATGAGATCTAGCCCCATGTCAGGCTTTGCACTAACATCACAAAGCCTGCTAGGGATAGTCTCTCTACCTCTCTTTCTGCCCCTCCCCTGGCCGTGCTATCTCTGTCTCTCTCAAAATAAATAAATAAACTTAAAAAAAAGAGAGAGATTTGGGGTGCCTGGGTAGCTCAGTCGGTTAAGTGTCAGACCTCAGCTCAGGTCATGATCTCCCGTTCTGTGAATTCAAGCCCCACGTTGGGATCTGTGCTAATGGCTCAGAACCTGGAGCCTGCTTGGGATTCTGTATCTCCCTATCTCTCTGCCCACTCTCCCCCCCAAAATAAATAAAACATTCAAAAAGAGAGAGAATTCAGGAATCAGAAAAAAGACTTAACATCTTGGAAAGGATGGTTGATCCTTACCACCATGTAGGGCTTCTGTTACACAAGGGGACCAGTGTAATAGCTGTTTCAACCAAGATACTTGAGTATCTTTTTGGTATCTGTGTGCAAATTTTATGGTAAACAGAAAAAAAAAATGTAACCGTAATGGCTGAGCTAGTCTGTATAGGGCTCAGACTTTTTAGGAAATGAGATCTGTGTTATATCACTAAGGAAGCCACCACGAACAGTAGAGAAAGTAGCTTAAGATCAAAGAAATCTAAAAAAGATAGTACAGAGGGGAAACTGTATCATGTGTGGCCCAGAGACCAACGGCAGTGGTAAAAGTTACAGTTCTTCTCACTAATTTCCCAGGATTAAAAGCCCAAAAAAAGCTGAAGAGAAACATTCCTAAATTTCACACAAAGTTGTGATTCTGAGTGGTGCAAGGAGTGGACTATGGTGCATGCTGTGACTGTCACCTAGTTCTCTCTTCTAGAACAAAAAAACTTAATTTTCCATGTTCTCGGGGGGCTTTATGCAGAGATCCCTCAACTGCCAGCCTTCTTCTGGAGGTGCTTTGTTAAAGAGAGCTGCCTTACCGAAGGGCAAACTCTCTTTTCCAAGCAGCTCACAATCAGCATGGGAGTGTAAAGCCCAAATCCCTCACCCCAGCTCACTGAAACTCTGAAGGACCACTGAAGTTTTAGATCTCTCCTTGAGATAGGCTGAGGCCTTTGTTGAGACTGCAGCACAGTCCCCCTCCTCCTTTGCTCAATCCTGCTTCCTCCCCTTCCTTTCCTAGGTGTTATTCCAGGAGCACTCCTTAATAACTCTGCTGTATAATCACTTCCATCTCAGAATTTGTTTCTGGAGGACTCAACCTCCAATAGATACTTAACTACAGAATAGAAAAACCTGGCCAGTCTCAGAGAAATAGGAAAAAAAAATTTTTTTTTAATGGAACATAAATGTAGGAAATCTACTAGCCTAAGCAGGTAGAGTAACCAAAGAATTAAGTCAAGCAGGGAATTATTCCTGTACATTATAAAAGTTTGACATTTATACCAAGGGGAGATTTTATTTAAAATCTAAGAATAAAAATAGGAAAGAAACATTTCTCCATCTTGTTCCTTCTTTTTAAATTGAATAAGAATTTATTGGGAGTGTTGGGAAAATAAGAGTTATATCTCACACCCGATTGCTTCTACATTCATCTAACTGTCTGTCTGAGAGTCCTTTTATGGAACAAAATAAAACACCAATTCTGTGTTGCCCCAACAGGCAAAGGAATGCAAAATCCAACACTCTGGTATTAAAAAATAATTAGAAATAGTTTCAGTTACTTTCCCTAAGCATTGTGTGTATGATTTAGGAAAAAAAAAAAAAAAAAGATCTTATCTTGAGGCACTGTTAAATGTATAAGCATAATAGATTTTCAATTTTTTTCTGTAGGTAAAAATAATTCTAACTATCCTACAGAAAGTCCTCATGTGATGAATATTGATTTCAACTAAGCAATAATCATCTGATCTGTAGAGAAGTGGCCATCTTGCATTCTCATGAATGCTCTAACGTTTATTTTAGATTGCATTTGGATTCTAATGAAATAAATTATAAAACACTAATATGGAAAACTGAGTTTATTTTTTTCTAAAAAGTTCATTTGTTTGGACAAAAAAATAAGTACTTTACAATTCAGCTAGTCCAAAGTTTTACTGTAAACTATAGACTAAAATGTAAAAAGAAATTTCTTGTTATTTGCCATTTGATATTCAAAATTGTTTTGCCAATATAGTAAAATTTGTTTTATTAAAAAGTTAGATGAAGCAGAAATGTATAAAGTGATTAAGAATTTAATTAGCTTCCCATGTGAGAATCTGAGAAAAATGCCATCTGAAATTTGATTGCAAATTTCCTTTGGCATGTTAAGAGAAGTCACACACAAAATAAATGACATTATTTAGTATGTGGGAATTTGCATCCACAGTGTCCAAGCACAGGAGACATATCTGTATGATCTTTTATATTTCTGGTCTTCCAGAAATATGATGCGTAGACTTTGGTAGAGATACTATAAGGGTGACAAATAAAAATTGTTGTATAGTATACACTTACACGTCCACAAACATTGTATAAGAATTCCCATTGCTCCATATTCTCTCCAACACTACTTTTTTTCAAGTTTTTATTTAAATTCCGGCTAGTTAACATACAGTCCAGTATTGGTTTCAGGTGTAGAACTTGGTGATTCATCACTTATATTGCAACACGATTTATTGTCAGTTTTTAACTTTGTCAATTTGGTGGTAGAGAATCATAACTATGTTTTATATTTTTGTTTCTCCTTATACTGAGATTGTACATATTTTTGTTTGATTTCATTCATATTTTATCTTTTGTTGAATACCTTTTTCTTGTCTTTTTCCATTTTTTCTGTTGTTTAACTTTTTAATTATAGGATAGGAATTTTTATGTAGGCTGCTACTATTTCTTTTTTCTTTTTCTTTTTTTGTTTTTGTTATATGTGGCTTGTCTTTACACTATTTCCTTGATAGCTTTATTTGATGATAAGAAATATTTTATTTTAAAAATAATTTTAAATTTACAGAAAAGTTACAAGGATAATGCACTGACTCCTCTGTATGTTTATCTATTTTTTTCTTTAATTACTCTCTATATCGATACACATATTACTAGCATTATTATTATTGCCAAAACATCTGTAGTTGCAAAGCTGTGTAAAACATAACACTGGGGTAGATCATTCACATCAATACAGTGAAAATAGTGCCTCTTCTTGAAGCGAAGTTCAGTGTTGCTGAGTATGTTATTTTCCTTCCCATGTAGACCGTTGTCTAGATTAGTAACTGTTTATTCTGGTGCAACAGAAAAACAGGATCTGATGCAATGCCAGCCTATAATCTAATGGGGAATTTGTACCCATTCACAGCCATGGGTCTACTGCAATACTCAGAGGAACAGCTGGAGGCAGGGCGCCCGTCCTGAGAAAGACTCCTTGTGACATAGGCCAAAGGAGAGGAGCAAACAGCCACTGTGGGAAAGGCACAGTGCCTACATCTTTGTCTATTTCTGCTGTGGAACAAAGGCCTTCAGCCACTGGACGAAAGTCAAAACACAGTCCCTTAGAACTCTAGTGAAAACAATCACAGGGGGAGGAAGGAGTAAAATACTCTAAATCCCTGAGGAGGGGCAGGAGTATATGTTGGGCCAAGACTTGCTGCCTGGGGCAGAATCACTGAGAAGGTCAACACTCAAGGGTATACAGTATCTAAGATTCAAGTTAATCCAAACAACAGAAAACAACTCCTCTACCACCACCACACATACAAACTCTCCATCACCCACATAGCAAGTGCCAAATATCAAGTAACAGTGATTTATACTGGGAGAGGCAAAAGAACACGGAGAGAAATCCTCTCGGAGGCAGGCCCAGTGCAAAAGGAAGACTGAGAGCAGTGAGTGGAAGAAACATAAAGGAAATACCTCAGGACACCAGCCCCATGTCAAATTAAGGTAGTGCTGGAGGCATCTGTAGTGTGTGGTGCACTGAGGAAACCATAGAAACCAACGAACAAAACAAACAAACCCAGCTCAACTATTAATTAGGATACCTACATACTCCAGTAATGTCCACAAAAGAAAAGGGGTACCCACGTCTGGGCATAAAAGTTTTCTATCTCCATCTCTACTGTCCTGCATACAATGTCTGGTTTCATCAAAAAATCACAAGATGGGCAAAGAAGCATGCAAAAACCAACCAAACAAACAAAAAACTAAATAAAACGTTGTTGAGAGGCAAAACAATCATCAGGAACAGATTCACTTATGTCACAAATACATAGATCCTGGAATCGTCAGACACCTATTTAAAATAATTATTGTTAACATGTTAAGGCTCTAGTAGAAAAAGTGAATAATATGGATCAGTGGGTAATTTCAGCAAAGATATGGAAACTCCAAGAAAGGATCAAATGAAAATGCTAGAACAAGAAAAAAAACAGAATAAAAATAAGAAATGCCTTTGATGGCATATCAGTAGATTGGCATAGCTAAGGACTTTATCAATAAACTTGAAAATAGGTCAATAAATTACTTAAAGTGAAACACTCTGAGTGAAAAGAGAAAAAAAATAAGTAAAATTTTATAAATGAAGAAGTGAGCATCCAAGAACTGTGGGATAATACTAACTGACCTGATATACATGGTATTTGGAATCCTAGAAGAAGAAAAAGACAGAAAAAATATTCAAAAAAGGAATTGCTGTGAATTTTCCAAAAATTAATGACAGATATTATACCACAGCTCCCAGAATCTCAAAGGATACAAACAGTATAAATACTAAAACAGACAAGAAGCTAACAAAATGAAATCCAGGTGTGTGTATTTTCTCCAAAGAGAAAGAAAAAAGTCTTACAAATAGAGAAAAAAGATGCATCCTGGGGCACCTGGGTGGCTCAGTCAGTTAAGCAACCAACTCTTGGTTTCACCTCAGACCATGATCTTACAGTTCATGGGATTGAGCCCTGCACTGAGCTCTACACTGAATGTGGAGCTTGCTTGGGATTCTCTCTCTCTCTCTCTCTCTCCGCCTTCCCAGCTCACTCATTCTCTCTCTCAAAATAAATAAATATACATTAAAAAAAAAATCCTATATTGTATTATAGTAGATTTCATATCAGAACCTACTCAACCAAAAAACAATAAAGTGGTATCTTTAAAGTGCTGACAGAAAAAGAACTTTCAGTGCAGTTTTATGTACAATACAGCATATTTCAGAAACAAAGAAAAAATACAGCTGCTCTAAGATAAACAAAAATGAGTCAAAGTATTATCAGTCCTACCCAGAACCGATAGCACACATCAAACCAAAATATATGATAATAGTGTAAAGAATGAGAGAAAGGAATTGGGCGTACAAATTTTCCTCAATAACCTGTAAAATAAGGTTACAGTGAGGTTATGTCCCAAAAAAACCATCACTGAGTGGAAAATATCATAAGCTAAAAATGCATTTAATACACTAACCCACTGAACATCCCGGTTTAGCCTCCCCTACGTTAAATGTGCTCAGGACACGGACCTTAGCCTACAGTTGGGGAAAATCATCTAACACAAGGTCTGTTTTCTAGTAAAGTGTTAAATACCTCATATAATTTATTGAATACCATAGTGAAAGTGAAAACAGAATGACCATAAGGGTACAGAATGGTTCTAAGTGTATCAGTTCTTTACCCTTGTGATCACGTGGCTGACTGGGAGCCACTGACACCCAGCATAAGGGCAGAGTACCCAATGCTCCGTTGCTAATTGGGAAAAGATCAAAATTCGAAATTCAAAGCACATGGTTTCTACTGAATGAGTGTCACTTTGCCACTGTCATCAAGTCAAAAAAAATTATAGGTCAAATCATGGTAAGTTGGACACTGTCTGTTAACCATTCTAAGGTTCTTCTACACAGGAAGCTATATAATATGATTTGAATGTATTCTCTAATTAAAGATAAACATTGTAAGCCTGAGGGTAGCTACTAAAAATATTCTTTAAAGATATAAATAATAATTAGTGGAGATTCAGTGTAATCCTAAAAATTACTAAAATAAACTAAAATATGGCAGAAAAATAGATAAAAGAAACAAAGAAGAGATGGAACGAATAGAAAGTAACTAGCATGATAATAGGTTTAACTTCCACTACATTAATAATAACATTAACTATAAATAATCTATATATACCAATCAAAGCACACATATCAGGTTTGATGAAAAGCAAAACTCCACTATATGCTGTCTATAAAGAATATATGTTAAATATAAAGACATATGTTAAGGGGAGCCTGGGTGGCTCAGTCAGTTAAGCATCTGACTTCACTCAGGTCATGATCTTGTGGTCCATGAGTTCAAGCCCCACATGGGGGTCTGTGTTGACAACTCAGAGCCTGGAGCCTGCTTTGGACTCTGTCTCTCTCTCTCTCTCTCTCTCTCTCTCTCTCTCTGCCCCTCCCCTGGTTGCATTCTCTCTCTCTCTCAATAGTAAATAAAGATTTTAAAAAATTATAAAAGAATAAAGACATATGTTAAAATAAAAGGATGAAAAAATGTTGTACCAAGCAAACACTAAGCAAAGACAATATTAACAAATCATTTTATCTAAAGGAGGAAAATTACAAAACGATAAAGCCATCACTGTTCAAAGAAGATATAACAATCCTAGATGTGTGTGGATCTATCAACAGAGCTTCCAAATGCAAGAGATAAAAAAAAAAAATGTAACTTGAATATACAACTAGACAAAGATGCAATTATAATACAAATCTTAAAAAACCTCTGTCAGGAATGGATGGAATAAGAAGTCAGAAATCAGTAAGAACACAGATGACTTGAACAACCTATCAACCAAACTCATATTACTGACATCTATAGAAAACTCCCTCAACACAGGCAGAATGCACAGTGTTCTCAAGAACACATGAAACAATCACCAAGCTAAAAATAAAGATATATTGTAGGCTACAAAGACTCTAAAGAGTAGAACTCATACAAAGTATTTTCTTGGAAAATAATGAAATTAAACCAGAAATCAACAGTAGAAAGATATCTGGGAAAGCTCAAAACATGTGGAAATCAAGTTTCATACTTCTGAACAGCCCATTTGTGAAAATAGAAGAAATCACAAAGGAAATAAAAAAATATTTTGAAGTGACTAAAAATTAAAGTAGAATTAAACTTCGTGGTTTGCAGCTAAAGAAATGCTTAAGAGAAAAAAAAATTATAGCATTAGAGGGTTTTATTAGACAAGTAGAAAGATCTAAAATCAACAACCTATACTTCCAACTTAAAGAAATACAAGAGCAAATTAAAAGCAAAGGAAGCAAAAGGAAATAAACAATGAAAATAATAACAGAAATTAATGAAACTAAGGAAAGAAAAGCAATACAGAAAATCAGATGAAATCAAAGCTGATTCTTTGAAGCGATTCATGAAACTGATAAATCCAGATTCAAAGAGGAAGAAAGAGAGGAAATACAAAGATACAAACATCAGAAAAGAAAAAAAAGAGAATATGACTCCATACCCTACAGATATTAAAAAGATAATAAGCAAATATTATGAGCTACCTGGGCCATAAATTTGAGAACTTAGATGAAATGGAAAAATTCTTCAAAATGATGGCAGAAATAAAACCACCTTCCACTTCAGCAAATGTAGAATTACGAGGGAATTGCAAAATTCAGTCAACAATCTGTTATTCTTTCTTATTGTCTTTAAGATTATTCAATAAGAATTGATAACATCTAAGTGAAAGGTAGATGGCAAGAATGTTGAAGGGGAGGGCCAGGAAGACCACTCATTTAACAGTGTAAGAAATAAGCACAGAAATATAATACAGAAACAAAGAGAAGCAGAGCCACGTAAAGCTTGTGTACTCAAGTGGGATTTACAGCTCAATATACACACAATTAAATGGAAGATACAGGAGTCCAGGGTCTTGTCTCACACCTAATCAAGCTGAGACTAGAACGCAGTATTTGTTAGTGTGGCTATGTGAAATAATCCAGAGAGAGAAATTGTGCTTTGGCCATACTCACTTAGTTGTTGGATTCCCAGTTACCATAAGAAAATGTAAAAAAGACAATATTGACTTTAGAGCAGCACTGGTACACAGTAAATGTCATTTAAAAAATCGATGTTTGCAAATATCCTGCTTAATGCAAAAGTAACTTGAAATAAGTGTCTGGGAAATTGGTTGTACATGACCATATACACATCTCACATAGTTACTGGTTTTGAGATGACGTGTGTATATGTTAAAAAAGCAAGCATGTACAACAGAATAAACACCTATATATAAAATTTCCAAGCTCATTAAATATTTTAATATTTAAAATATTTTATATTTTATTTTAATTTACAAAAAATTAAAAATGTTTTACAACAGGATATTACAGTTTGGTAGGCTATACATTATGTATTGGTAATTCATTAATGACCTGAAAAGTAATAAAGTAGAAAAAAAGCACAAAAAGCTACCTGAGCAATAATAAGGAGGGGCATATTTGAAATGCAATCTAAGAATTTAGCTAATTCTGTTTAAAATATTTTGAAAGACATTTGGTGGTTTGGGAATTCACACAACTTAGCCAGTAGCTCAATCTCCCAGTTAGGCAGCCTCTTCTAAATATTTTGTATTTTCCTCCAAGAAAGAAGATGGAAAAATAATTAGAATAACATCATGGAAAGGAGCCTCCAGTTGCTACAAAGATAAATATTCAAGAACTTCATTCTCAGAATAACTACTTTAAATGTAACATACCAACATTTCATTGATAGTACAATTTGTATTTCACAAATTCAGGGATAGTGTGTGTTTAAATGGAGTTGATACTCCAAAAACTAAGGACTATTGGCATTATTTAAATACCTGAAAAGGAGGAAGAAGTGGTCATGCTGAAGTTATTTGCATCCTAAAATATTTCAAATACAGTAAAACCTTGGTTTCCGAGCATAATCCGTTCCAAAAATATGCTTGTAATCCAAAGCACTTGTATATCAAAATGAATTTTGAGAACCATTGGCTCAGCTGTGATCATGTGACATTCGGCCTCACATACTTACTCATATTGCAAGACATCACTCTTTTATCAAGTTCAAATTTTTTAGAAATGTTTGCTCGTCTTGCAGAACACTCACAGAACAAGTTGCAATCCAAGGTTTTACTGTATATTAAATTCTTGAAAATAATATAATAAATTACAATAGTGTATAATATTTGTTATAATAAAACAGGAAATGAGAGAAGCGAATGTTGTGAAATATCATCACCACTAATACCTCTGACTGTCAAAACTAGTCATGGCAAAGATAAAACTGTCTCCCATTTCAGCAAAAGTGGAATTCCAAGTGAATTTCAAGCCAATAATGTGTTATTCTTCCTGCTGGTACATGAGCAGGAACACACACACACACACACACACACACGCACTTATTGGAATGTTTTGCTCTTTAAAATCTCAAATTGTGATTCATGGCAGCTAAGTAATTTTATTCCTGAGAGCAATTCAATTTATATTCCATTTGGTGGAATTCATTTTGAAGTGTTGAAATAAAGCCAGTTTCAGTTTAGACTGCTTCTAAGCAAAGGCAGAGGAATCACAGTTATTCGTAAAGCAAAGAAAGGTCAAGAAACAATAAACAACACTATATTGCAAATTTAAAGATGACTTTTTTGCAATCTATAGAATTGGCTCTAATGAAATAACTCTCATATACAGCACATTATACGATTATTTTATTTCTGATTTTGTCAATAATAATAAAATAGAAATGCTATAATTAAATTCTCTATTGGAATGTTGCTGTTGAAGTACACAAACAGTAGCAATGTTCTGACAGTACATGTGAATTGAAATCCATACACTGTCATGGAAAGAACATAAAATCTTAAGACAGCTGTCATTTGTTAAATGCTAGCATACGTTTGAAGACATGCTATGTAATTTCTTATAGGAAAGGATTATTTATCATTACCTTGATATCAATTTGGTATTAAATCTTACAGAAACACAAAGAAGGGATACTATTACAATAGGGACCTAAACTGAAGACAATCTAAAATATACTCTTCTTTTAAAGATTTGTTTAACTTTTTATTTATTTATTTTGAGAGAAAGAGAGAGAGCATGCACACACAAAGAGAGAGGGGGAGAGAATCCCAAGTAGGCTGTGCTAAGCATGGAGACCCATGCAGGATTCACACTAACAACGTAATATACAAATTATATGTAAATATATAATATTTACACATAAACTTAAAGAAGAATATATGAAAACCCCGCTAGAAAGATTTTTTAATGTAAGATGAAAGATGATGCTCCGAATAAATAGAATTGCATACTCTTGACTTAAAATTGCAAAGATGTCAAGTCACCCCAAATTAAAATGTAAATTCAATATAATTTAAATAGAAATTCTAGTTAAATTTTTTAAGGAACAAGATAAATTCACTCTTTTTTTTAAAGGTAAGTTTTTATTTTTTAATGTTTTATTTGTTTTTGAGAGAGAGAGAGAATGCAAGCAGGGGAGGGGCTGAGAGAGGGGGACAGAGGATCCAAAGCGGGCTCTGTGGCTGGAACTCATGAACTGTGAAATCACGGCCTCAGCCAAAGTTGGACGCTTAACCTACTGAGCCACCCAGGTGCCCCAAGATAAACTCATTCTAAAGTTTAGACAAAGAAAAACCATTCTGGTAATAGATAAATTAACATTTAAAGAAAAGAATAAAGAACAGAAAAATATATTAGTGGGGAGAACAGACTTTAAAGATGTTTTTTTATATATGTAATGACTTACTATAAGATAAAAGTGACATCACACATCAATGTAGGAGGGACACATTGTTTACTAGATTTTTTGCAGGGACGGGGGTAAGAGGAATAAAAAGAAGGGCTCCCTATACAAAGAAAAATAAAATGAGATTCCAATCTAACACCACATATGAGAATTCATTCTAGGCAGAAGAAATATTGAAGTGAAAAAAGTAAAAATGTAGTCATAGGAGTGCAGATAAATATCTTTATGACCTAGCAGCAGTGAAAGAATTCTTAAACTTCAAAAGTATAGCAGAAAAGAAATTAACTAATTAATTAGACTAAAATAAAAATATCTGTTCAAGGATAGACACCTTGAAAAAAATGAATAGACCAATGAAAGGATGGATAAAGATACTGGTAATGTCTAAGACAAGAGATTTATCTGTAGTTACACAACCAGCTGCTGAAAAACAAGAGGTCAAAAAACATAATAAGAAAGTGGTATCAAGTATGAAAAGGTAATTTACAATCAAGGAAACACAAAAGGCCAACATGCACAAAAGTGCAGTTCTAAACCAATTGTAATCAGATACACATGTATTAAAAATAGACTTCATTTTGAACTATGATATATAAAAAAATGAGAAAGGTGAATAATTTCAACTATTGGAGAGAATATGGCGATATAAGAAACCCATACATTGTTAGTGGAAGGTGAACAGGTACAGCCTACTAGAGAGAATCTGTCATTACACAGGCAAATAAAGTATCGGCATAACCCATGATAGAATCACCCTGCTCCTATAAACTCAAGGAAATTCTCACACGAGAAGGTAAAGAGAATTTGTCTGGATATCTATCACAGCATTATCAGCTGAGAGTTGGAGGCAACCTGGGTACCCATCACTAGGAAAAAAATAAATAAAATGTCGGGATGAACACATGAGTTTATACAAGAAATGGAAGTAACAGATATATAGATGGTGACATGGATGGATATCAAAAACAACGTGCTTAATTGAAAAGAGATGTTCACAATCTCTTTTCTCACATCTCACGAATGTTATTGCTCACAGTGACATTAAATAAATCAAAATATCTACACATAAGATAAACATGTGTTTTATAAAACCACACACATTGGGGGAAAAAAGATGTACATTAAATAGAATAGAATGGTGCTGTTCCAGTTATCTTTTGTTGAGTAATAAAACATGCTAATACCTAGTGTCTAAAAACAATAATTATTCATTTTGCTCATGACTCTGTGAGTCAGGAATTCAGGCATGGCCTGAATAGGTGATATGTGTATTCACTTGGTGTCCCTGGTAGGTATTTGATGTTTTATACTGCTGGCTGAGTGGGTCAGCAGTGTTCAAGGCTTCTCTATTCATATTTCTGAAACATTGGCAGAGACAGTAGAGGCTTGGCTCAGCTGCTACATTCTCCAAGGGAATGTCTATGTGGTTTCTCCAACAAGGTAGTCAAATCATAAGATCAGTACAGAAGCTGCCAGCACTCTTAAGGCAAGTCCTAGAGTTTACACAGTACCACTTCCATCATAATTGGGATCACACAATTGGTCTTTGGCCGACTCAGATACAAGGTAAGGTGAAAGAGACCCCATCTGTTAATGGGAGAGGTGCCAAAGGTATTCATAGTCATCTTTATTTTGTCGTGGCTGCCTGTAGAGAAAGAGAAATGGAAATAGGGATTGGAGATAAAGGAAATATTTACATTATATAAAAGACTGTCTAGAAAACAAAGAGATAATGTGCCATTAACTGAGTGATATGTACCAGATATGTTAAGAAATCAGAGTCAGATTTTACAGGATGGAGAATCCTATACAGCTGTGACTATCTTTAGTCTAATCATTCTTTAGGCCCATTGGTTTTTTCTGCCTGAATATTATGACCAATATTTCCACGGCAATCGTAATGCATGTTTTAGTAGGATAGTATTGCTTAAGATAACATCGTCTCCTTAAATTTTTCAGATTGGAACAAATACTGTAAAATCTTACCTTATGTTAAATCTGAATTTAGTCACCTGGGAAAAAATTAAATAGCATTTTGAATGGGTAAGGAACCTCACGATTCGGAAGGAAAAATGGCTACTCCAGTTGAACCAGCCTCTAAAACTAGAGGCACAGCTGCATCTTATAAACAAAAGTAATTTGCACTTATTTTCCTGGGCTTCACAAGGAATGCAAACACAGACCATTGTTTGGGGTGTTTCTTTTCTTTCTTTTTTTTTTAAATAAAAACAACTCCTTTTTTAGAAGAAGATTACAGTTTATAGATAACACTCTATAAAACATGATTTCATTGCTGAATCTAGAATTTTGTGTTTAAATGTCAAGAGATTTAAAAAAAAGCCTATAGAGGCATTATTACAATGACAGACATTTTTTAGTCAATCAAAATATATGCAACCATGGGGTGCCTGGCTGTCACCCCATGTCAGTAGAACATACAGACTTTTGATCCTGGGGCTGTGAGTTCGAGTCCCACATTGAGTTTGGGTGTAGAGATTACTTAAAAATAAAATCTTTATATATATATATATATATATATATATATATATATGTGTGTGTGTGTGTGTGTGTGTCCCCAATATCTCTTGTACTCAAGGCAATTTTTAATAAGCCTCGGGAATCTTTAACCAACTAGCAATATGATGCTGGGGGATTTACTTAGTATTTCCAAGTCTTTACATATTGAGGGGCTGGGCTACAAATCTTCTAAGATCTTTTCCACAAAAGTTTCATCTCTAATAAAAAAAAAAAAAATCTT
The DNA here is from genome assembly GCF_007474595.2 of Lynx canadensis. NCBI lineage: Eukaryota > Metazoa > Chordata > Mammalia > Carnivora > Felidae > Lynx > Lynx canadensis. The sequence continues at coordinate 100,189,205 of NC_044306.2, forward strand.
GGCAGAACTAACAAGAAAATTAAAAGTAGTATATGATAAAGTCACAAATTAGATCATCACAGCAAAAGAGTGATATTGAAGCAGGAGAGACAGGAAAGAGGGAGTCAGAATTAACCTAGGATTTGGAAGCATGGTATATTCGAATAGGTACAGAGAAAAGAGAAAGACTTAAAGTTAAACATCATGAGAAAGGCTTTAGCCTACACAAGATTGAGAAGTCGTCTACGGCAGAGCCAATAAAATAACTTTGAGCAGCTGGTGGCTGAATCCTACCCTAGCATTTTCTTTGGCAAGCAGAGTAGTTTGCAAATACTTGCTGGTTGCCCACATTAAAAAAGGGGGGGGGGACACAGAGACAGAGAAACGTCACCTAGTTCTCAAAGTATCTGACAAAATTGGCCCTTATTCCCACATGGCAAAAATCTGCTGGAACTGAGTAGAACTTGTCCCCTTTTAGATGGAAATTTCACTCCACAGTTGTCCACAATTTCCACTAATTTCTATCACACTCAACTGGTTTACTTATCTATATTCCCCACCTAGCCCGGTAGCGATTTCAATATGTCAAAACCACAGAACAGGTCCATTTTTCAGAAGTTAGAGATATTACAATTTTCAGGCTATAAAATTTGAATTTCATCCTATTAGATTTTACTATATGCAGTTTTAAACAAGAGGTTTATGTTTTTGAAATGCATTTTTTGACTATTAAAAATAGTTCCAATTAAGCAACTGAAGATGCTGGAACTAAAGAAAAGCCTCTTCAGGAATTGGGAAAAGACAGAATCACGAGCCAAGAAAAAAGTTGATCTTACAGGATCATTGCTTTCTTAGAGGTGAGGGAGAACTATAAAAAAATAGGGTAATTAAAACAAATGTTGGGCTTTGGGTTGAGGCTGAATATGGGAGTAGATACAAAGACTTATCCACTCATAGGTTAGAGATAGGGCTCTCCACCTACCATTTCTATAATTATTGCATGTCGCTGTCATCTGTTTACTCTCCAAAAGGCCACCAAAAAAGCAAAGGCTATTAGACTTATTTAGGCAGGGCGCTGGGGAGGAGAGAACCACCTTGACAGTCCATAGAAGTTTCTCGATAGGGGAAATTAGGACATAGCTTCTGCTGTTTTAAGATGAGCCTGGGTGGCGCAGTCGGTTAAGCGTCCGACTTCAGCCAGGTCACGATCTCGCGGTCCGTGAGTTCGAGCCCCGCGTCGGGCTCTGGGCTGATGGCTCAGAGCCTGGAGCCTGTTTCCGATTCTGTGTCTCCCTCTCTCTCTGCCCCTCCGCCCTTCATGCTCTGTCTCTCTCTGTCCCAAAAATAAATAAACGTTGAAAAAAAAAAAAAAAATTAAAAAGATGAGCCCTACAAAGGGCGCCTGGGTGGCTCATTAAATTTCTGACTCTTGATTTCGGCTTAGGTCATGATTTCATGAACCGTCATGTTAGAGCCATTCTGCTCCTGTATTCTTTATGCATCCTGCATTACTTTGAACTTGTTGGGGAGGTTTACCTTTTTTTCCTCTGCCCTTCTAGTTTCAGCGTCTGGGGCCTGAGAATCCAACTGGAAAAAAAAAAAAAAAAGATTATCAAAAGAGAAAAAAGTTTAACGATGTACATATGCATGGAACTTCAAAAAGAAATGAGACTCATACAGGAGGCCAGATGATTGAGATTTATATGCCCTTTTAGTTACACAAAGGAAAAGAGGTTTTGGGCTGCTGGGTGGGAGGCGCAAGTTATGGGGAAGCAGGGGAGGAAAAGTTTGGTAAATAAGCATTGTCTTGTTATGCAGAATCTCTCAGGTGGTGGGAGCTGTCTCCAGAAATAGCTCTCTTCCTGGTACAGAGATAGCTTTACAAATGGAAATTTATTTTATTAATACAAATTTCCTTTACAAAGGAGGAAATTTATACTTATTTTTATGCAATTTGTGGAGAGGTAGAGTTTTTCTTGCATCTGTGGTTTTGAATGGCCTTTAGCTCCAAATAATGCTTATGCCAAAGTGGCATATTTTGGGGTGGTATATTCTGGTATTCTGCAACCTATTGATACTCTACCTTGTCCACTAGCAGATTCTATCTGCAGTCAGTGTTCTTGAAAATGAGGGAAATAGGTTAGCATTGGAGATGATTAATGCAAATTCATCACCCCTACTGGACAAACAATGCAAAGAAAGATGTCCTTACTGAGAGATTCAAAGCACTCTTTTTACTGGTAAAAATAGTGTTTGCTTTAATAGATAAAGGAACTGAGTTTTGTTTGCTGAAACTTTAGAGAATTATTCCCATTTCTCGAATTATTGCAATTTTAAATCTATTTCCCCACCTGAATTTATTCCATGCCAGAGATAACTTTCTCTGATTGATCCAAACCCAATCATCCTACTTAGAAGCACGTTTATTAAGATTACTTAAAAAAAAAACAAGTTATTTTTAATTCAGCTCTTTTCATTCTTAGCCTGCTGAGTCTGAATGTTAACGTACTTCATTTGGCCCTCCAAATGACTTTGTTTCAGTAATGTGTTGATGACAGCTATTCGCTGGTTCAAATTTAAATTCTTTTTGCCTGGGCAATTTAAATTATAATTGGCACTGACAGCCAGTGGTCACAAAGAAACCCTAGTTACACAATGTGTATTCTTAGCAACAGAAAAATAATGGGGAAAAAGTCACTACAGCAGAAACACCAGGGAAAGACTTAAGGGAGTCTGATGAACATCTAGAATGTGCATTTAATACCACAAAAATTACACCTTCTTTCAGTAGCAATATTTATCAATCTCATTACTCCTACTGGTAAGATGGCAGTTAAAAACTGTAGTAAGAGCGGTGCCTGGCTAGGTCAGTGGGTGGAACATGTGACTCTTGATCTTGAGGTTGTGAGTTTGAACCCCAAACTTGGTGTAGAGATTACAACAACAACAACAACAACAACAACAACAAAACCCTGCAATAATAACAGCAACCTTTGAGATGTTTATCTAAGTATGACTTATTATTTTTGTTTATATGGTTTTGGGCAGTACTCACTAAGAACCTATATCATTCTGAACATTTTTTCATAAAATAAACTTTCAATATTCAATATTGACACTGTCAAGTTTTCCATATCTTTTTCTTCGTCAAACACATTTATGCGATGCCATCAGGCATTTTAGCAGTTAAATATTCAGCTGAAGTTTTCTATATCCCATCAGCTATACAGATTCAAACTGCTTCCTTCACTTTCAAGTGATTCAGATAAAGTGAAAGGACACAACACACACATACAAGATTGAGTTTAAAAATCCTTTACCTCTTGTGAATATAAAGGTAAAAAAAGATGAACTCTAATGATGAGCAGGGTTTGGACCACAGTTAGGCTCCTTTATTACAGACCAGTAAGCAATTCATTCTACCAGTTCTATGTGAAGGATGATGTGTATATGTTGGGGTGCAGGAACAAACGGTCAAGAAAGAATTCTTGAGATATCTTCAGTGCAAAAAAAAGGGGTGGGGTGGGTTCATTAAAATGCTGGGGACAGGATCCATGGGCAGAAAGAGCTGCACCGGGGTTGTGAGGAGTGGCTGATTATATACCTTCAACCTGGGAGGGGGTTAGAGATAGCTTAAGCCTCTAAAGAATTTGAAAACAAGGTTTCCAGGACCTTGAAGGGCTAGTTGTTGTTAGGAAAAGGTCATTTACTACTGTCTAGTAAAACCTTAGTCATGAGACCCTTCAGATGTATATCAGTGGGCCATAATGCTTGTAAGATGATTGCTAACATGTATCTTGGGGAGGAGGGTGGTCAGAGATAAAGGAAGGTTCCAAAGGGATTTTTACAGCATCCTGGATGTCGGGCTAAAGTCAAGCTAAAGTTGCCTTTTGCCTCCAGCAAAGTATTAACATTGAGGGAGCTAATGTCTTTGAGGAAGGTTACTCTGTCTGTCTTAAGTACTGGTCAATAGGTGGTAATTGGTAAGGAAATTTAATTTTTTTTCTTTTGCCTTTGTTCTCCATATCAAAGGGTACTAGAATATGGTCCCCCCCCAAATTATGCCTTTTTGGCATGTGGATTATTTTGAACTAAAGGCCATTAAGAATGAGCAGATACAGAAAAAGCTTTAAAAATAGGGCATAAATTTTCCTTCTATAAAGGAAATTTACATTTACAAAGAAAATTCAATTTGTAAACGTGTCTCCCTCCTCTGATACTTGAAAGGAAGATTTTTTTTTTTAATGTTTATTTTATTTTTGAGAGAGAGAGAGCACGTGCGAATGTGAGCAGGGGAGGGGCAGAGAGAGCAACACAGAATCCAAAGCCAACTCCAGGCTCTGACCTGACACACAGAGCCAGACGTGGGGCTTGAACCCATGAACCATGAGATCATGACCTGAGCTGAAGTCGGACACTTAACCGTCTGAGGTACCCAGGCACCCTGAAAGGAATATTCTTAATGACTCTTACCAGTGGTGACAGCACCAGCTTGAACCTGTGCAATCAACTTTGCTAAAAAAAACCTGTCTACCATACTTTTCCTGATTACTTTCCCATATTTTGCCTCCTCCACTCAGAGATCAAAAACCCATTTTCTTTATTTAGCCTAAGATGATATATAAGCCCAAGTTCTAACATCCCATTTGGGTTACTCATCACTGCATGCTCTCATATGCATGTACAATGTATGTTGTAATAGAATTCTGTATGGGTTTCCCTTGTTAATCTATCTTTTGACAGTATAATTTACGAAGTCCCAGGCAGAGAACCTATGATTGGTACAGGAAAAAGATTTTTTTTCCCTTACCTACACATACTCCTAGTTGCTAAAACACACCTCACTCCAACCCTTGTCCATGCCCTTACCTACCCCAGATGCCAATTGCACATCGATTCCAATGATAATTTACCTTTTCACAATTGGATTCATAGTGAAAACAGATATACTTTGGCAGAATAAATTTTTCAAGCTCCTTATAGTAAGGGAACAGATCTTTCATTTTATTTTAAATGCCTAACACAATACAATTAATATCTATTAATGACTGTGGTAGAAGGTATCTAAAATACTACTGTAGGATGCCTCACTTCAGAAGAACTCGGGGTATTGTTAAAATAATATTTTACAACTAGCTATTTTCTGCTTACCATTTGTTAAATTCTACATTGAAAGACATGGACATTTCTAAAATTTATTTCTTGTAGAATAAGAAAAGGTACTAAAGATTTTTAAATACAGGTCTAGTTATAAGCCATTTCAGTGGGAGAATAGAAGATAGGTGTTTTCAAAAACACCAGTGACAAGTCCATTTCAGAAGGTCAGGACCCAGGATTCAGTCCTAAATTGATTGAGGCTCTTGGAAATAAAGGAAAGAAGCTTCATAAAAAGGTATACACTCCATCATTTGCTTATAAATGCAGACTCTAAGCTATAAACTAAACATTAAAGGAAGATAAATTCTTTTTCTTAGCTAAAATAATAGGTGAGTTCATCTTACTGGGGTCCTGTCACTTCGCATTTTTAAGGACCTAAAAGCTATTGTGTTTGTAAATATGAATGTGATCATTTGAATTCTGTCTTTACATAAAATTTTAAGTGACTGTGACACTATTTTGACATTATAAGCTCACTCCCTTTTGATAATATACTATTACTACATTTTGTTTCTATGAAAGCATCATTAGGTTAATGTACAATTGTATGAGATGTATAAAGGATGTGGCTCAGTAACTATAACATTTCCAACTTCAATTCTTTGTCGTAGGCAAAATGAACAAAATAACAGTAGGATAGTCTTAAGTTTAGATGTATTCTAAAATGCAAAGTCATAAAGAAAATAATTTCAATATAATAAATTTAAAACTATAACTTTTAGAAGTCTGGGAATATACCCAAGGAGATAATTGTTTCCTTAACAGCCCAAGTTAGTGATTATATAGTCAGAAAATTTTCCAAGGATATATCACATCAGAAAGTTTTTCTTCTTTCTTTTTCTGCAGTCCATTACTTTAAAATGAGCCATCCACTTTGAATTACAGGGTAGGCATTGTTACTTTTAATTGCATTTTGATGGTGTAATGTTCAGAAAAATGAAAAGGACAATGATGAAACCGAGAAAAGGTAAAAGAAAAAATGTGCTTCCCCATTATCTACTTTTGACTAAGGGCTTAATAAAGGTTAGTCATAATTAAATTAGATCAGAGCCTTTATTTTTTTCTTAAGTAATCTCTACCTTCAACGTGGGGCTCAAACTTAGGACCCCAAGATCAAGAGTCACGTGCTCTACTTACTGAGTCATCCAGGCATCCCCAGAGCCTTTATTTTAAACACAGCATAAATATTTTAAAGATCTATTTGAATTTGGTAATTTAAGAAAAATCCTGATTTCCCTTGCCTAACAGTTTTTCCTCACTCACATTTCTCTATTGCACTCACACACAAGCCCCAGTTGGTTGAGTATCCGTATGCCTTTCATAATGTATTTTTTAATTGGCTTTTCTGACTTAAAGACTCTGTTTTTAAAGACATGACAGAGCTTATGTCCTATTTGAAAGAAAGTCTCATATGATCACACTCAAGCATTACTCAGGAGAATGAAGTCTCATAAGAAATTTTATTCTAATACCGAAGAATAGCCTTAAACCAATTTATACTGAGGCTCATCTGTAATCACTTAAGTCATGAGCATTATACCCTCCAGCTTCTCTCCCTTCTGGTGATTCTATATAGCAAGAGCAAGCTGTTTTCAGGAGGACAAAAAGCTCATTTGAAGAGTTTCATAGTTAACACATGCCTTGAGAGTTTATTTCATTCACAAAATGACAAAATTACTCAGTCCTTTGATGTATCAACCCCTGCCATGAGACTGTGCCCTATCTGTGCAGAAGGAAAAAAAAAAAAAAAAGTATGATTTGCACATTTATGTAATTAAGATTTATTGGGCACTTACTATGTGTCAGGTAATATTCTAGGCAAATGAGAAGAAAATGCACATTGTAAAATTTGGAGCCTGATAAACCTAGGATTAAATATTGATTCTGCTATTTATTAATAGAGTGTGTAATAAAGAATTTGGCTGACCTTTGTCTCTGGTTCCTGGGAGCTAGCCTCTAAAATCCTTGGAATGTTCATGAGTGATAGGAGTGTCTTTGTTATTCATGCTGGGCCCCTGGGACCACACCTGGATAGTTCATGCTAACAAGGGCCTCTAGAGAGTATATACTAATGAGATGTCTCAGGGCTGGCCATGGCAAATAGACCAAAAGGTGTGATTAGATGGTTGGGGCTTTGAGCCACTGTAATATCAGCCTGAACTCCAGGGGGAATGGTTATTGAGTTCAGCCACCTGGACAAAGATTCAACCAAACCTGAAGCTTCAATTAAAACTCAAGACACCAAAGCCTAAATGAGCTTCTTGGGTTGGCAATATTCCATGCATATTTTCCTACCTTGATGTCAAGAGGATACAGTATCCCTGATCAGTGATTTCTGTGAGTCTGTCTAGCAAACCATAGAAAATTACGATGGTTTTGGAAAATTGCTAAACTTGCAGTTGATGTCAGAAGTTTTGGGGAGACTTGATGATCTGGAAGACTGCACTTAACCCCAAGTTTGGCTAATTCCAGGTACTAAGCAACCTTCTATGTCAAATCATTTATTTTTTTCTAAGTCTTAGTTGTCATATATTTAAAATAGGTAAGATAGTATTACTGGGATGCTGTAAACATGAAATAGTTTTATAGTACACATCATAGGTGTACTTATGCTTTCTTAATATCTGCTAGGAATTTTTAAAGTGCAGCCTGATGTATTATCTTTTGAATGAAAGACTCTCTCATACAGCACACAAGCAAAGGATGTATCAATTTCCATGCATCAGGTCTTTGACTTGTTTATCTTATCTGTCAGATATGAGAACTCCATCTGTAAACATCACATGGGGGTCAGTGACTTGAATATCATTAGGAGTCTTAGGCCTATGACTAGTATTTTCATAAAAAAAAAGAAGAAGAAGAAGAAGCATGAGAACTACAGGACAGAGAGCCATTACAAATATCTAGGATTTGGGGCGCCTGGGTGGCGCAGTCGGTTAAGCGTCCGACTTCAGCCAGGTCACGATCTCGCGGTCCGTGAGTTCGAGCCCCGCATCAGGCTCTGGGCTGATGGCTCGGAGCCTGGAGCCTGTTTCCGAGTCTGTGTCTCCCTCTCTCTCTGCCCCTCCCCTGTTCATGCTCTGTCTCTCTCTGTCCCAAAAATAAATAAACGTTGAAAAAAAAATTAAAAAAAAAAAACAAAAAACAAATATCTAGGATTTAACAAAGTAAATGACTCTGGAAGGTAGTAGCTGAGAAACAACAGTGACACAATAAATTCAGTGGATCAGAAACAGAAGACTTTGCTTGGAGCCTTGATTCAGACAGGATGTCTTTTACTGCTTGCCACTCTGACCCTGGAAGTGGCCTTAACCCATCTAAAAATGTAACTGATGCCTGTTATTAGAGCAGAGCATTACTGCTCTATTACTAGAACATCAAAACTCTGTTTTATTTAATGAGTGTAAACATTGATTTGGACACGTAGTAGTATTCTAATACGGAGGTAAAAATGCTTTCAAGCAGTGAGATAGAAACCCAATTGCTGGGGCGCCTGGGTGGCTCAGTTCGTTAAGTGTCTGACTTCAGCTCAAGTCACGATCTCACGGTTTGTGAGTTCGAGCCCCGTGTCCGGCTCTGTGCTGACAGCTCAGAGCCTGGAGCCTGCTTCAGATTCTGTGTCTTCCTCTCTCTCTGCCCCTCCCCTTCTCACGCTCTGTCTCTCTCTTTCTCTCAATAATAAATAAACATTAACAAAAATTTTAAAAAATAAACCCAGTGGCCTAACTACCTCGATTAGGGTAAGAATATTGGGTAAAATAAAGTTGCCATTGACAAATAAATCCCTACAGTTATGATGTAATTTAAGGATTAATCTCAGACTATTAAATTAAAAAAAAAAGATAAAAGACAAGCTGCAAGTCAAATGTGCCCACAAAGATGTTCTAATTAGTCTGCAGAGTTTAAAAAGTTCTTTAATAAAAAGAATTTTTATTTGGCTATATTTGACCCTTATTCCCCAGTGGCAACTATTGATGGGGGGCGGGGAGGGGAAAGGGAGTCATTTCCCTCCAGTTTTCCACTGTTCTCACTCAGGTTCCATTTCTTCATTTACATCACTGATGTAATACCTATAGGCATGTGTGCCTCTGACTCATTTCACAGAGTTGAGTAACTTCTAGAATCAGGGTGTTTGAGAATGGTAAAAACCAAGATAGATGTGGACAAGGAGGACAGCAGAACGAAACAGGAGATCAAAGGACCTTTGTTAAGAACAAAATGACTCACAAGTCAGGGTAAGGCAAAGCAGGGAGGAGAAGGATTACAGTTCAAGCACCGAGAAAGCCTTGCAACACAATGCCTTATTGGCCCCAAACTCTTGTTGTTGGCAGAAGAATCCAATAGCCCTGCGTTTAGCCCGGCCTTACAGGAAGAATCCCATGTAGAGGAAGCTGCAGCTGTAGTGGGCAGGTCTTGATTATCCCGGATCCACACAGAGCTGTGAAACGCAACATTTCTGACTTTACGTTGGTTAACACATCTGTCTGCAAACACTCCTCCTCAATTCTTAACTGAAATATGGAATATAATTCCTAACTCATTCTGATAACGGGTACTGTGACAATCATGAAAACTTTGACAATCTGAATACAGGGGCACCTGTGTGGCTCAGTCGGTTAAGCCTCTGACTTCGGCTCAGGTCATGATCTCGAGGTTTGTGAGTTCGAGCCCTGCATGAGGCTCTGTGCTGACAGCTCAGAGCCTAGAGCCTGCTTCAGATTCTGTGTCTATCTCCCTCATGTTCATGCTCTGTCTCTGTCTCTGAATAATACATTAATGTTAAAAAAAAAAAAATATAATGAATACATTCCCACCATAAAGAAGGCCAAGAAATCTTCCTTTTTATCCAGGATACTGAGTGTTATTGATTTCCCGATCCGACCTCAAAAATATTCTAGCCCTCTGACATCTTGGGAGATTATAAGCAGGAGCTTCTAATATGATAGAGAAACAAAGACCTGACTGTTAGGTGGGGAGAATGGTGGCTGAATGTGTATGAGTGCTCTTAAATGTGTCTGTTAGAACTGTATTAGGAGACAGAGGGAGTGGAGGGAGTCACTGCAATGGCTCTGCCTCTCTTTGCTACCACCAGAGAAATGTGGGGAAGGCACAGTTGAGCTGACCTTGTGTGCATAGGCCTGGACTGGCAGATCTTGTTAACATCCATATTTCTGAGGTAGGTGACTCAGATCCATAAGGTTATATTAGATCGTAAGAAAAAAAAATTGCAGGGCACCTGAATGGCCCAGTCAGTTAAGCATTTTGACTCTTGATAGCCACTCGGCTCATGATCTCACGTTTCGTGGGATAGAGCCCCGAGTTGGGCTCTACGCTGACAGTGTGGAGCCTGCTGGGGATTCTCTCTCTCTAACTCTCTCTCTGCCCCTCCCCTGCTCATGCCCTCTTTCTCAAAATAAATAAATAAACATTGAAAAAAAAGAGAGAAAAAACTAGCAGAAGCCAATATCTGAGTTCCTTCATTCATTTATTGGTTAAATATTTTTTTTTTCTAAATGTTTTTCTAAATCCATTTGTTTTGAGAGAGAGTGAGTGTGTGGGGGCGGGGGGAGACAGAGAAAGAATCTCATGGAGGCTCTGTGCTGTCATCACAGGGCTCTTTGCAGGGGCTGGATCTCGTGAACCGTGAGATCATGGGCTGAGCAGAAATAAATCAAGAGTTGTCCACTTAACTGAGCCACCCAGGTGGCCAAATTAAATTAAATAATTTATCCAAGAAATATCAGTTGGTAAACTCATGAATTCACTGACCATTTTAAGAATTACAAACTTCGAGGAACTTAAAATTCACTAAGAAAGAATGAACAGGCATCTCTAAAATCTATGTAAGCTTTTTCTAATTAAATATCTAAAGAACATTATTAATAAGAAGTGCTATAAATTTCCAGATAAGGAAAAGGCTGTGTATTTTGCAGGCGTATCCTGGAGAAAGTGAAACTTGAATAATAAAATACTTGGGTAGCAAAAAGAAGCAAAAGCGTCAATGAAAGCCTTTGCTTCAAACTCCTTCAAGATTCCCCGCTACCAAAAGGTAATGAACTTTTTATTAAGACATTCCAGACCCTGAAAATCGGGTTCCAAACCACATTCCCGCCTTATCTGTGACTGCTGCCTGGCTCTACCAATCATTCCAGACTGTTTCCATTCCCCAGACATGACGTGTTATTTGCAAACTTCCACGTCATCTTTGGCGCTGCTCCTGCTGCTTTTCCCTACTCAGCACGCTTCGGAAAGTCTAGCAGACGCTTCAGGATGCAGCTCAGATGCCAGGAAATGGGGGAACCTTTTCCTAATTCCTAGCCTCTGAAGGAAGTATTTATTAGCCTTTTCTCTTTGCTCACACCGAGCTGCGACTACAGAAGTTAGGGCTTGCTGTGGGAGATCAGCACCCCAATCGTCTCCATCAATAACCCCTAACTCTTCATAAGAACAACTGATTCTTTTTTTTTATTTTACTTGCTATGCAATTACATCTTCATGTTGTTGCCACTGAGACTTTTAGTGCAACATATGCATTAATAATATAACACTGTCCTATTACATCATTGGTAGCGTTTACTTCTCTTCCTTTTCGCATTGTGAACTTTTCCAATACACCAAATACTTTTGAATGCTTACTCGGTGCCAGGCAATGCACCTGAGGTAAGTAAATATGTAATTCCCTAGTCCCACAATATGGCTTATAGCCTTTGGTTGGAATAACAAAGAACTAACATTTAAAAATCTTATGTGCGTTCATATAATCTAAGTTAAAAACTCTGGAGAATTATTTGCTTCCTGGTAACTCATTTCCTTTCTACAGTTATTTGCTTTTATTTTCAATGTACCTTTTTATCTTCTTCTGGGTTAAAGACTCTATCCCGGATAGACGACATTCTCAGAATGTTCTCAGAACCCTCAAAAAGTATTATGTACAAGACAATTTCCTTGTCCTTAGGGGCTAACGATACAAGCATCTTGGACTACAAAGTCCTCCTATAGCTTACCTGAGTGCTGAAGTTTCTTCTTCAAGAAACTATTCTAACTGGATGAAGTTATTTCAAAGTTCTTCTTCATTTGGCATGATTAAAAATAATATCTAATTGTTTGGTAGTACAGTACAGGCAAAGCTCTAAGAGAAATTAGGGGGAAAAAGAAAGGGATCGATGATATTAGGTTAGGATTTCCTGAAAGCCTTAGGGTTTAAAGCGATTCTGACAAAACAGGGAGAAAAATAAGAAAGTAATTCTTCATAGGGAAAATAGCATGGACTTTAAGAAAAATATTTTCTGAGTCAATGGAAAAATAACATGAATTTGGACCATAATTTAAAACTGGAGAAATATATGACTAATTTTAGCAAGCACTACAAATTTCAAAACATACTTCTTTGCTGATCATCTAAAACATTCTATTTTGTGTAGACATAAAATGAATCTTTGAATGTGAATTTTTTTTAGGTTTGGATTACACAATCTCAATCAGTAACAAGAAATCATCGTTGATTAAGACTGACAGAAATAGAAGTTTGAATTATATATGTATGATATATGAGCTGTCATCAACTTTTACCAAGTGAATGCTAAATCACTCAGAATATTTCAAAGCAGATTTATTTCCTTTACATATGGTATATCATTTGCAATAAACAGACTGATATACAAATTTTCCCCGATGGTATGTGTGTGAAAATGATCTCAGTGATTCTAAAATTATTTTGCTGGAAAGGAAACTAAATACAAGAAATGGACAAATTAACTGAAGCCTACATGTTCAGACCAGCGAGAAACCTGGCTTTGGGCAAGTAAGAATTTTGGTTAAAATTTCAAAATATAATTGTAATTGTTGCTGCCCTATTTCTTCCAGCTCTGCTGACTCATTGTCATCACACATAGTTTCAAGGTTATTCTAGGATTCTTCATTTCTTATCCTGACTGTTTCTTCATTTCCTCACTATGCAGAAAAAAAGAAGAAAAAAAAAGAAAAAAAGCCATATAATTAGATCATTACAAAACATTAAAATCTGATTATTTTGCATTTTACATCTAGGATACCAGCCTTTAAAACCTATTTAAGATTCTAATTGGGAGCTTCTGTTACTAAATTTTTTTGTGTCAAACTTACATCCTAGATGTAACTTTTTTAAAAAAAGTCAACTTTTTAAAAAAATAATACACGTAAGCCCCATGATCTATTAATACGTATACGCTTGTTAATGACTCATATATTCATTCACGTTTCAAGAGGCTACTTCAAAGAATAAGAATCTTAGAAATAAAAACACCTGAGTTTCACTAATGGCTCCAGCAATTACTAGCTGGGTTTACTCAGACAAATTATGAGTATTCATACAACTATCTGAGACCCCAGTAGTAAAATACAGGTAAAATCATCTTTTTTAATTGAAAGGAAAAGTATTTGTAAAGGAAATGGCACATTAGGATCATTAACATAATTGGTACAATCAATATCAGCTATTATTCTTCCCTTCTATAAAGAAAAATTTGTTTAAGTTGTTTAATTTTTCAATGTTTGTTTATTTATTTATTTATTTTGAGAGAGAGAGAGAGCAAAACAGGAAAAGGACAGAGCAAGAGGCAGAGAGAATCCCAAGCAGACTTCCTGCTGTCAGCACAGAGCCTGACACAGGGCTCTGTCCCACAAACAGTGAGATCATGACCTGAGCTGAAGCCAAGAGCCAGACGCTTAACCTACTGAGCCACCCAGGTGCCCCAAGTTTAATATTTAAATGGACTGTTTTGGGTATCCTATTTCCAGATTTCAGGTTGAAAATGAATGAATCTACTTTTTTTTTTTTTTTAATCCATGTTCAACACACATAGAAACACCTATTCAGCCTACCTTCAGTTATCACTTTAGGACATTAGTCACATGGTGCAATGACATTGACATTTGCAAATAACTTTGAAAGTTCTTATTTAAAATTTTCTCCACAATATTTTCTCTTGAACATGTTTCATGGTCTTGAATATTCACATTTTATGAGAAGAATTGTTTTTTAAATAAGAAATAGCCTGAAGTAACTCAGAAGAAAAAAACAGCAGGAAAGAATTTGTTGAAAAATAATTCATACTGGGGCGCCTGGGTGGCGCAGTCGGTTGAGCGTCCGACTTCAGCCAGGTCACGATCTCGCGGTCCGTGAGTTCGAGCCCCGCGTCAGGCTCTGGGCTGATGGCTCAGAGCCTGGAGCCTGTTTCCGACTCTGTGTCTCCCTCTCTCTCTGCCCCTCCCCCGTTCATGCTCTGTCTCTCTCTGTCCCAAAAATAAAAATAAACGTTAAAAAAAAAATTTAAAAAAAAAAAAAAAGAAAAATAATTCATACTAATTTTTTTAAATATAAAGTATCTAAAATAATAAAGTTGAGCTGTTTGCAATATAAATTCCCTTCACTTACTAACTACATTGGTAAATCTATTTTTAACCATATAAAATCATACTAAATGTATTTGCCTTTATAAAAGGATAGCCCTATGATGTGCTGTTTATTTGACATATCATACAATTACCTTAAAATCATCTGGGGCTATGTTATATATGTACAAATTGGAGGGATGTGAAGAATCCATGCCTCAGCCTGACATTGGGCTTTTATTGAGAAATAGACCCCCTAATTTTGAATATATGCCTGAGTAGTAACTATGGTTGTAGCCAAGTAAAAACAGATGATAGAAAAGGTAAAACACAGTTGTTGGGACCATATTGGGGAAAATTCTTGTAAATGTAAGAGGGAATTATTTGCAGTCTCTTTCCACAAGTATTTATGGAGCATCTGCTCAGTGTTCAGAACTGTGCTATTTGGCACCATATCTTTTTCCAAACTTGGATATTCCAGTTAAAAATCTTTAACTGTCAAGGAGAAATATTTAGTCTTTCTTTGGGAGTGTCAAGTCTTTGCCAAATTGCTTAAAATGGTATTTGAACTTAAGGACAGTTTCATTTCTGCTAAGTTTGAGTAAACCTCTATTTTAAAAAGTAGCGAATTATCAATTTTTTGAAGCTCTTTCTACACAACTTATAAGTCATAAACTACAGTCAATAAGTCATAAGCATTGTTATGACTTGATTCTCAGGATGTTCAAAGGAATAGTTTTTTTTAATGTTTACTTTTGAGAGAGAGAGAGAGAGACAGAGTACGAGTGGGGGAGGGGCAGAGAGAGGGGGAGACACAGAATCCGAAGCAGGCTCTTAGCTCTGTTAGCACAGAGCCTGAAGTGGGGCACGAACTCACAAATTGTGAGATCATGACCTGAGCCAAAGTTGGATGCTCAATCGACTGAGCCACCCATGTGCCCCTCAGTGCAATAATTTTTTAAAAATTCAGTTAAATACTTTTTAGATAGAATGGAACAAAACTTCATCTTCCTAGGACACACTTAATACCTTGAACAAAACCTTGTACACAAATAAAGGCATTTAATAAATATTTCTCAAATTGATCTGAACTTACCATCAATTCAGAATGAGTATGAAATAAATGACACATCTAAGAAAGTCAAATGCTGTATTCTACATCAATATTTTAAGTCTCAGAGACAGAGGGGATAATAATAATATCTAGGGTATTAAGTATATTATAGAAAAGGCCATATATATATATATATACACACACACAAAAAAAGAAAAATGGTTTTATTTCCCATTTGCTATAGGAATCCTTCAATAAAAGTCCATCCTCTTCACCTGACTCTGTCTTTACAACACACTTATTATATATATCCCTAGGGTTTGGGAAATAATGTGGTTTTTTTTTTTGAGATACTTTAGGGTTTTTTTTTTTTTATGAAACATTTCCTCAACTTGTGCTTTTAAGAGAGAGAAAGAAAGAAAGAAAGAAAGAAAGAAAGAAAGAAAGAAAGAAAAGGAAAGCAAGCAAAAAAGCAAGAAAGCAAGAAAGCAAGCAAGCAAGCAAGAAAGAAAAGAGGAAAAAAAGAAAAGGAAAAGAAAAATAAGTCACATAGACATTATTTGTAGAAAATCTGGATGGACCTGTGTAACTCTTGATTTATTCAGTAATTTAAAGCAAGGGAATAAGGCAAGAAAAGGAAATTATTTTACTGGTCAGCAGATCACTAAACATAATAAGGGACACTAAAGTTAAGGGGCACCCAAAAGATAAGTACATAATTTAATGTAGTGGGAAAATGAACACAGAACTGGCCATTATTTGACCTTTCTTATCAAGGAGAAAGGACTATATTTTACTGTGTGCCACAGCTTAATTCACCTAGAAACTAAGCTCTCATGAAATCAACTTTGCTTTTGAGGATTTCATCACACAGTGGTATGAGACACATTCTGTCTCACTACCTCAAAACGAAGGGAACACTTGTTATTTCAGTTCCATATAATGGAAATGAGACTAAAGTACAAAAGATCAGCAAGTCAAATAACATTTCTGCTTTTAAAAAGATAGCACATTAAAAAGCACCATAATCATTTCCTACCCACATTTTTGTTAGAACACAACTTAATAGCTTGATCTGAGTTTAGAAAGAGGTGGTGAGCATTGTAAAACTAAGTGCTTGAGTTCAGCGTAGAGTACTGAATCCTTCAAGATTCCATCTGTTTGAAAAGCATTCATGAGTAGCAGATCCCTATTTTTTCTGCTATATGACATAAATTCACAAAAAGCGCAAAGTAATCCAATGAATATTTTGAGATTTTAACAGAACAGTTGAAACATTTTGTTGAGCACTACAATAATTAGTTATCATTATTGGTAAGCAATTGTCAATGTAATTGATAAAACAGCAGTAGCATAAATAGGACAAGCAGTAAATTACACTACATTCTTTGTTTCTATTGCTTATTCTTTCACTCAGTAAAGAACACTTAAACGAAAGCAAAAGTGACATTGTTTTGGGGAAAGACTTTAAATTGTTCTTTTTTTTAAAAATTTTTTTTTTCAATGTTTATTTATTTTTGGGACAGAGAGAGACAGAGCATGAACGGGGGAGGGGCAGAGAGAGAGGGAGACACAGAATCGGAAACAGGCTCCAGGCTCTGAGCCATCAGCCCAGAGCCTGACGGGGGCTGGAACTCCCGGACCACGAGATCGTGACCTGGTTGAAGTCGGACGCTTAACGGACTGCGCCACCCAGGCGCCCCTAAATTGTTCTTAAATAGTATCTGTACATAATTTAATTTCTACTAATAACATTACTTGTGACATGTGTCACAGAAGATACCAACATGCAAGAGCACTATATGTCACAGTGGGAACATTGAAAGCCAATGCATTTTGGTGGTAAATATTTTTATTTATTTGGGGGTGGGGAGAGAAGGAAATGGGGGAGGGGCAAAGAGAGAGGGAGAGAGAGAATCCCAAGCAGGCTCCATGTTTAGCATGCAGCTTGACGCCGGGCTCGATCCCACTACTATGAGATCATGACCTGAGCTGAAATCAAGAGTTGCACACTTAACCCACTGAGCCACCCAGGTACCCCTCAATCATAAATATTCTTAATTAGATAGAAAAAAGGTTTTCATTGCAACAAATTACATACTGCTGAGAGACAAGTGTCATTATGTATGTCAAAATTAGTTGGTCCATGCATTATGGGATATTGGTCACATTTTTTATCTGGAAGAAAATTCTATATAATACTAGTCCATATGAACCTAAGTTAGCCTGAAATTGCTCTTAAATTACTTTAAGCATAGAGAAGAGGCAGATTTAATTTCTGGTGTTATGCTATCAAAGACCATTTCTAATACTGAGATTTTCAGTTTTGTTACCAAGGATAATAAAGGGTCAGATTAGTTATTTTTGGATGGTAAGATTACATATGACTTTTATTTTATCTGTCATGTTTTTTGAACTTTCCAAATTTTCTTTTTCTTTTCTTTCTTTTTTTATTTTTATTTTTTTATTCTTGGGAGAGAAAGAGAGAGAGCGCACACAAATTGGGGAGGAGCAGAGAGAGAGAGAGACAGAATCCAAAGCAGGCTCCAGGCTCTGAGCTGTTAGCACAGAGCCCAACGTGGGCTCAAACTCATGAACCATGAGATCATGACCTGACCTGAAGTCAGACACTTAACCAACTGAGCTACCCAGCACCCCCAGATTTTCTAAAAGGAATATAAATATTCATTACATAAAAGATATATTAAAATAGACTTATATACATATGCGTATACACTTACTTATACATGTTTGTATATATGTACCTACACCTATTTACATATATGTGTGCATATATATATATATAATATAATCAGTTGAAACACTAAACAAGACCATTTTAAAAATATATGTTGAATGCTGATCACTATTCTTACATTTGTTCAAGTGAGATAAACACAATTTCTTCTTGCTTAGAAATTGAGGCTTATTGATGTTAGTGAAACTATTACACAATGTATGATCAAAGTTTAAGACCAGGAACCACTGGATAGCAATCATGTCTTTTATATGTAAATAAATGAATGCAATGTATTCATTCTTTAGGTAGTTGTAATATTGGAGTTAGGAACAATTTATGAATCTTTGTATGTAATAGGAATTTGGGAAATGTCAAATAAATAACTGATAAATATAATAATATATAATAATTACAAAATATATACTATTATATCTAATTATATAATTTGACATATTTATTATATGTATTTATTACATATAAAAGTAAGTAAATAATATAATTATATAATATGTAGTCTATAATAATATAATAAATATAACTAATAAATAAGACTATTTAAAAATCTGGGAGGCTTGAGTTCTGAAGCCAAGAAAAGTACATACAAAGTATCCTGACCAAATAATATACTTATTCTACTTGGAAAATATTCCTACAGAGTAATTTGTTAGGAACTATGCTCTTTTCTGCTTAATAGATTGCACAGTAAAAATACATTGGCTTGAATAAAATTTTTATCTAAAGGCTTAAAACAAACATAATTAGACTAAGGCACTCCACATTATCCACCATTGTGCTTCATAGGTAATGCTGATTCCAGTTGGCATTCAGTAGGCAGGCAGAAAATTGTGGCAATTATTGAAAATTATTGGGTTTTAAACACAGTGTACTCAACTCTCTCCTCTCATCCTCCCAACCTCATGCAAATTCTTTTTATTGGGAAAATAATGAATTGTGCTGCTTCAGCACCAAGGAAGCTACATTTTGAAAAATAATGATTTACATTTTTTATTGCTATTTGTCCCACACAAAGAGCACACATGCACTTGGGTGGCTTTTTTTTCAATCTGAATCCTGGTTTTCACTTTTCATCCATTTCCCTATGCTTAACATACTTTCTATTTGACTACCCTTACAAAAGGTTCTAACTCAGTCCTATCTCCTTCAAGAAGCTTTTTCTAATTTCCCTAAAACAACTTTGTATTTTTTCCCATCACATTTTCACAGTTTTGGTTGTGGCCCCATCAAGCCCTTGAAGACTGCCTGCTAGTATAGTTATGTGCACGTTCTACCAACGCTGGTTGAGCACTCAGTGGAACTGAAGCATGGTCCTCTCTGTTCCCAACACCACCTACCCCTGTCACCTGCACAGTACTGAAATTCTCTGGGAATACAAAGATGCCTTAAGCTTAATGACTCTTAAAACAAAAATATCTTTGTCTCCTTATTAATTCCACAAGAAGAATTTGTCTTCTTTGTTGTTTATCTACTTTGTTTTCTTTTGTTCGAGTCAGATATAAGAATACGTGGGTTGGATGAGTAAAATGTTGAACTAAAAGAATATTCAACTATCAGGTAAGTTATATGTCAACTTTTGTCTTTTTTTCTTATTTTCTAAGATAAATTATATTTTGAAATGACTTGACATTTCATTTCAAAAAATAACAATTCTAAGTTAATGTGTATTAAATTTGACTAATCATAATAACATGCTATTTGAAATGTGGCACAAGCTATTTATAAAAATAAAATACTCTTTTGGAAGAAATTAGATTTTAAAGTTCCTAAATCAATTAAAAACAGAAAAATAATCCTGTGTTGCACGGATTCAGAATTGTTTTTTCACAAACAAATACCATATGTTTATAACAAAGATTATTAATCCTGGAAAATAGATCTTCCAATTTATGTCACTGTCTTAGAAATAGTTATATACATTAAACTACTGATAATTCATCATAGATTTTCATTGCCAATATCAAACTTTTATCCAGTATAATAATTTATTAAAACTAACTTTTAGAGAATCTCACTGCTGCTATCTTGAAGTAGAAGAAAATTTATTTTCTCTAAGTGAGCCTTTGAAACGGAGTAACATAAGAAACAGAAAACATTATTTCTGTATAATGTTCAGAAACCTTATTTCTGAAACAAAGACTTGAACTTATGTCTAAAAAGATTTCTTTCTAAATTACTTACTAATGATTCCATAATTATACATCACATTAGCAAGACAATTGGCAGCTTTGTCTTGAGCCTATATGGGTTCAGAAATACTATGAAATAGGCTAAACATGTGTGCCTCTCGTATTTTGAATATTCAAATTGGTGCCTACCATGTGTCGGGATTTGTGCTTAGTTAGCACTGAGTCACAAAGACAAATAAGACTTGAATTTTGTCCTAGAGGACATCACG
Source organism: Lynx canadensis (assembly GCF_007474595.2). Taxonomy (NCBI): domain Eukaryota; kingdom Metazoa; phylum Chordata; class Mammalia; order Carnivora; family Felidae; genus Lynx; species Lynx canadensis. The sequence goes on from NC_044306.2 coordinate 100,209,917, forward strand.
ATGTTAGCTAACAATATATAAATCAATGTTTCATAACCAAAATCATGTCTACTAAATTAACCAATTTTACCCTGGATACTCTGAGAACTACAGACTCAGTCATTATAATCTCACAAATAATAGCTTCTCCAAGTAGGAACAATGAGCAAAAGAGAAAGGATAGCAACTTATTTTGTATTGCAATTCCTAAAAATGAGATAGATGTCAATTTATTTATTCAATATAAGTTGAACATCAATCTTTGAAATAAAAAATTTCAGGTAGAATTATGGTTTATAACATATATTATATTGTAATATTTCCAGAAGATTCTATTTCCTGAAGAGATGTTATACATTATGAATCATATTGTTTTTGCATGAAAAGAACCTGTAAAAAATGGATATGTCATTTTGCAAACATACATATTCCTAGCTCACTATAAAATATTACTGATGCTAATTAGGTTAGTTATTATAAGCAAGGACTCATGGATCCCGATGCCAATTAATCTAATTTCCACTCCATTGAAGTCCTGTGTTCACTAGATAATCTGAATATAGCTTAATGATCTGTGTCGTGTCAGATTGAGCAATTTATTTCCATATCTGAAAAACGCACAATTCCGAAAGCCAAAATGGATTTTTTTTGGAGAAGTTTGGATGAGGCAAAAGTGGAAAACATTATCAGATGGAGGTTGCTAATTTCCTACTTTGAGAAACATAAGCTTCACTTTTATCTGCACAACTAGAGCATGACAGATTAATGCTGTATAGCATAAAATAATTTGTAATAGACCTTGGTGAAAAGTCATAGTGGACATGAAGTCTTAGTTAAAATATGGAATTCTAAACAAATCAATTTTTCTAAAACTTGAAAAATCTCATCTGGGATGGGTATGTATGTACAATCTGCCTCCATAAGTTGAACACAAACTGAATAGAAGCTTTATGTTAGTACTAACATTTCTTGATTATACAGAATTTACTATACAATAGCTGTTCTACACCAAATGGTTTTAAAAACACACAGGCAGACCACAGCTAAGAACTTGATAGATAAGTCTTCATTTGCTTCTCCATTTAGATTTAACAAGTCAATTTATATGACAGTCCAATAGTCTTTTTCTGTGAGGGAGCAAGGAAGTTGCTATGTGAAAGAAGGAAGAAGGAAAGAGCGTTTGTTACCGTGGCATACTTCTGCTTGATGGTTGGGTATTTTCCAACCCTGTAAGTATAACTAATGACCTTTGCTGAAATCCTGCCTCCTCTTGATACAGATCTTCCTCGACTCACATTGAGGTTACCGCATGATAAACTCATCGTAAGTTGAAAACAGCATAAGTTGAAAATGTACTTAATACACCTGCCCTACCAAACATATCATAGGTTAACCCAGTCTACCTTAAACATGGCTCAGAGCATGGACATCTGCCTATAGTTGAGCAAAATCACAAAGCTTATTGTATAACAAAGTGTTGACTATCTCATGTAGTGTATTTTTATTTTTTTAAAGTTTACTTATTTATTTTGAGAGAGACAGAGACAGTGCGAGTGGGGGAGGGGCAGAGGGAGAATGAGGAGAATGAGAGAGAGAGAGAGAGAGAGAGAACCTGAGCAGGCTCTGGGTGGACAGTGCAGAGCCCAAATCGGGCTGGAACTTACGAAACTCTGAGATCATGACCTGAGGGGAAACCAAGAGTTGAACGCTTAACTGACTGAGCGACCCAGGTGCTCCTCTCATGTAATTTATTGAAAGTGTACTGAAAGTCAGAAACACAATGGTTGTATGGGTACAGAATGGTTGTACGTGTATGGGTTGCTTATCTCGGTGGTCACGTAGATGACAAGGAGCTCCAGCTGCTGCTTCTGCCCAGCAGTGCAAGAGAGCATCCTACCACATATTGCTAGCCCTGGAAATGATCAAAATTCAAAATTCAAAGTATGGTTTCTACTGAATGGGGATTGCTTTTTCACCATGGTAAAGTCAAAAAACAGTAAGCATTTATTTGTATTTACTATGCAAATTTACAAGGGAATCAACAGCATAAATATCAGTTAGGGTATCCTTTAACTCTGCTATATAAGGGGTGAGCAAGGCCCCTTTGGGATCTCTAAAGTAAAAGATTTCAAAACAGCTGTTCAGTTGGCACACATTTTGATTTGGCAATAACAACCAAATTATGGTTATTAGGCCTTGGTGTTACTCTCAACCTGTTAAAGATTTGGGATGTGAATTCAGAATTGGGGTTTGAGTTCCAAATTATTGACTTCTAAAAGCCCCATCAGTCCACACGTGATTGCATTTTTTACTAATATTTGTATAACTGTGCCTAAGTATGCATCTTAGATAGAAACAAATATATCTTATCATGTGGAAAGCATGAACTTCTTTCAATTAAGTCTCAGGGAATCCTAGATCAGGCTCCCAACGTGGGCTTTTCCATTAATGCTTGGGGATAAGACTTTGTTCATTATATTTAAAGTACTCATTTAGGGGCGCCTGGGTGGCTCAGTCAGGTGAGCATCCGACTTCGGCTCAGGTCATGATCTCACGGCTCATGAGTTCGAACTCCGTGTCAGGTTCCATGCTGACAGCTCAGAGCCTGGAGCCTGCTTTGGATTCTGTGTCTCCCTCTCTCTCGGCCCCTCCCACACTCGCATTCTGTTTCTGTCTCTCTCAAAAATAATCAACATTAAAAAAAATAAAGTACTCATTTAATTGTCACTACAGAACACACAGCAGAGAAGTTGTGTGTCAGTCAACTAGCTAATAAAACCCATCAGTCTATAGCATTTTCCACATTTATGCCTTTGCCTCAGTCTTTCTCACTACCTAGAATTATCACTGTGCTTTCAGTTATCTATTGAAGCCCCTCTACCTTTTCTTAAGGCACAATGAAAGCTCAGACAGCACTGATTCGATGCAACTTCCTAAATTGTGATAGCGAGATTCATTCCTTCTCTTCTGTAGGCATAGTTTATTCTACTCATAGTTTATTCTGCTCATGAACTCTTGCATCAGAGTTCTGTTACTACTTCTCTAGATTATAAACTCCATCAGTGCTTGACTTGGAATCTGCAATATGTAGCAGTATCTGGTATAAAATGTGTGCTCAATAGATATATATAAAAATAATATATTATTTGAAGTCTTGTTTAGAAATAAAATTATAACAGTCTAAAATGTATTTTACTCTTGTAAGTTTTTTTTTTCTTTGATGTTAGGTAATGGACGTTCAAGTACTATATACAGATTATAACAGTAGTAATTAATATTAAACATATCTCCTATAAATCATAATTGAGGATGTTTGATTACTCTGGAAAATAATGTTGAAAATAAGTCAATAAGTTATTTGATATCCATTACTGGGACACGATATTTTTAAATTAACATGTGATTTAAGCAGTCTGACTCACATGGTTTTATTTCCAAAGTAGAAAACTAGAGGTACTCACACTGATCCCTTTGTTATTTAAAAATGTAATCCTCGTGGTCTGGTTAAGACTCTTCTACATATATAAAATAAATCATGGCACAAAAGGCCCTTCATATTAAAGGCAAGATAAAATATGCATCTCTATATTTAACTACCGAAGCAGGAAAGAAGGAAACACAATATCTTACTGGCTAGGTTATCAGATGTTGATAAGTGTCAAAAAGAAAAATAGCATTCAAAAATGTCATCAATAAAACAATGACAGCCATAAAAACAAGATACGTAATTTTTATTTATTTTGCAGTTTGAAACTCTTGACACTTTAGATTTTTTTTTTCAAATATTACAGGGATGACATGTAGGAAAGAGAATTCTTTGTAATGAGGTTTTTATTTAATACTGGCTTAACATGTCCTTTCCAGACCCGAACAGTTTGTAATACCATCAGTTAATTACATAATGGAAAAATCGTTCATTCCGCATAAATAACAAAGAATATTAATTTTCCCCTACAATATATAGAGGAGTGTGTCATTATTGTTTCCTAATGTGAATTAACCACTTTACTAATTCAATTGCCCTCTAATTTCTAACTACTAGAAGAAGAATCACAAACTTGACTTCATATTTGTATCCCTAATTGTGCTAGTTAATTTCTGTATTCTTTAATATTAATCCTTCATCACCATATCATTGAGATATTATAACCCAAATTATGGTTTATTCAAAGCATTCTAAACAATTCTGATTAGATAGGTCATTTACAATAGATTTAGCAGTAATTCCAGGAAATGTTCAAGAAAAACGATTCAAAAGGATTGTTCTGGGTAAATGGAGATCTTCAGAGCTGCAAATTACTCATGCAGATAAAAACACACTTATTGATCCATCTTAATTTCCTATTGGAAAGAGGAAGAAAGTATGAATCAGGTCATCCTTCTCTTCGAAGTCAGTATTTAATGATGAATATTTTATTGAGTCTTGTCCCTAGGAATGGACTCAAAAGTTAGAAGTGCACAGGAGACTAGAAAGGGAACTTCTAGAAGTCCCAATTATAATTCAAAAGGGAATTAGTAAAGTTTAATCACGGATTATGACTACATGAACTATGTACATTAGACCACCTAAATTTTGCCACTTTCTAACTTGTGTTACTGTTGCTAGTTGCCTTTTAAAAAGAAAATGATGGGGGCGCCTGGGTGGCTCAGTCGGTTGCACGTCCGACTTCAGCTCAGGTCACGATCTCTCGGTCCGTGAGTTCGAGCCCCGCGTCGGGCTCTGGGCTGATGGCTCGGAGCCTGGAGCCTGCTTCCGATTCTGTGTCTCCCTCTCTCTCTGCCCCTCCCCCGTTCATGCTGTGTCTCTCTCTGTCTCAAAAATAAATAAACGTTAAAAAAAATAATAAAATAAAATAAAAAGAAAATGATGTATGGACTTGACTCTGTGATGGAAATGGAGACTGTCTCAGTGGGGAGAACACCAAAGAAACTTTATAGGGAAGGATAAAAGCCAGCTGAGACTTCATGGAAATAAAGTGGAGAATGGGAAACTGCTCTGAGCCTTAGGTGTCATCTTAGGACGCACAATATAAGAGATCCTGTGACTCCCTGCCAACACAGTGTTTTGTGGTTCTAATTATTGTCAAATTTAGTCTCTATTTTGGCAAATTTAGTCTCTATCTTATAGTAAGCCATTCATTTATTCATGAAACAGGCAACTAATGAGCTTCAACTCTGGGTCAGATGCTGAAGATATACTTATGAGCAAGATAGACATGATCTTTTCGCTCATGGTTCATTGACTCTAGTGAGAAGAATAGACAATTAAACCAGCAATTATAAAGATGTATGGAAAGTATTAGGATAGAAAAAAATAAGAGAGGATGTCTCCAACTGCCTAGGTCAGAAAAAACTTGCCAGAAATGTCATATTTAAACTGGAATTTAAATTTATGAATAAGAATTTAACTATCAAAAAAAGGGAAGATATTAGGGAAAGAGAAGCAGCCAGAGGAGAATACTCTAAGTATAAAGAAGAATATGTGCCGAGATTGGGCGAGCAGAAGGAGGATGTTTTATTCACTAAGCTAAAAGAAGTTCAGCATTCATAGAAATCTAGGCAAGGGTCAGCAAGCCAAGCGTATTGCTGAGAGTTTTGTCTTCGTCCTGGGGAAAATAATGTCATTAATAAGCTTTTTTTTTGCTTAGAAGTAATCTGATCATATATTTTATGTAAGGAATATGTTTAGCTATCTAGTGTTGTGCAACAAATCACCACAAATTTAGCAGTTTTAAACAAGGCATGTTATTATCATGCAGTTTTGTGTCTCAGAAATCTAGGCATGGCTTACATGGGTCTTCTACTTAGGGTAGGTCTTGCCATCTCATGTTTCTCTCCCTCATATTGTTTTTCATCCTTTTCACCTTCTATGAAACTGACTGCTTCTGGTAGGAAGCAAATCTGGGTTTCTTTTGGCAGTCGAGACATGAATATAAACGCCGTGATATCTGGCTTCCTCTACTCTGAGACATAACTTTCATATTTAGACCTTTGGCCTGAGTAAGTAAAACCAGCCCTGAGTATAGGATAATGACACACTATCAAAGAGGTCAAGACCAAAAGCAAAGACATTAGTAAACTTCTGGCCACAACAGATGAGCTTTCTCTTGTATTGCCAATGCCACCACAAAGTTTAATGCTTATGCTTTATAAAAACTGGCCAATTAGAAAATGCTTTCCAGACAAAAGATATTTTTTCACCTTACATATTTATAATAATTATATGACAATGCGTAGTTTGAGGCTTTATACTATTTTCATTTCCTTTGCAAAATTGAGCTTAAACATGGGGTCTTTAAAACCAGGGTTCACTGAAGTTCATGAACTATTTCAGTTTACTTATGTAGACTCACTTTGTAAATTCAGCATTGTCCTTAAGGGGTTTCAGTTTCAGGGCAACTTACTTGTTTACATCCCAAATTAGTATATAAAATTATGAACCAAATTTTCATACTCTTTGTGTCAAATTAGAATTTATTAATAATTGGAATTCATTAGCTCCAGACCCAAATCACAGGTCTATTGGACTACTGTTGGTTATTATCTTTTTTCTCCTACCATCATTGATAAGAAAACTAGTATTTCAACACTTTTAAGTTCCAATAAATGAGCGTACAGCTAACATAAAGCACAATATAATGACAAAGTCTCCAAAGTCAGTTGTTGAAACGAAGCTGGTAATGACCAGCAAACTAATAGCCAAGCTGCTGTGTTGGCACAAAAATACTGATGGTGAAAGATCTTTCCAAATGTCAGCAGGAGTAAAACAACATTTTTAAGAGAAGATCGAATTTATAGATAATTTCAATAAGATTACTGTCAAACTAATTTCAAAATGCATGGTAACATGAAAAGTTAACAATGCATAATTGCAGAAGGTTTGCATGTGGTTATGGCTCTGCAAAACAGAGAAAGGTAGACATTCATCTAGAATGAGCAGTTTAAGACTTTACCAGAGAACATATACACATACCACAGAAATTAAAACTTCTCATCGTTCCTAATAGCCTTGTGGAGGGTACAGCTCACAGGTTACACAGATGATCCACTCATTCTTACAATAGTTTCCACTTAAAGAAAATCGTGGTCTCTCCTATTATGTCTTCAATTTCTCTTCTCTCCTTAAGACTGTTCATTAGTTATCTTACAATCATGTGTATAATATTCAAAATATTTAGTTAATTGACTAATTAGCTGCAGATCTGCTCTAAAAACCCATTGATTGACATAGGGCATCAAAAGCAACATAAAGGAAAAGAGATGTAAATAAAGAGTTCTAATATACAAATAGAAAAGCAGTAGAAGCCAAATTATACTAAAAGACTAATAATAAACAGAAACGTAAATGTCAATAATTCATTCTAACTGTTCAAAAGCTTCCCACTCAAAACATCTGACGCATCCTTCATATGGCACCAAAGTGACAGTGCCATATGGAAAGTAGAATGAAAACTTAACAATGCACTAAGTGCTCAAAGAGTTAGATGGATGGTGCAGTTATTAGCAAAGCTGGTGAGCTCTGAAAAAAAATTAAAATGCAGGGTTCTTTTGGTTTCTTTATGTACAAGTCAAGCGCTTTTTAAGAGTCCTGAAACAGTTATAATACAATTCATCTCTCTCAGAAAGGAGGAAAGTTCCAAAGTATAGGATGTGAGGATATCAAGAGCTCATATGTCACATATAATGTGACATATTTTACACCTTACTGAAACTGGCTTATTATAGTGGTCAGAAATAGACTCCAGGTCAGTTAGCAAAATAATACTGAACCAAACCTAGCTTTTGTGGATATTTTTTAAAAAGTGCAAAATGATAGGCATTTATAAGAGGCCATTGAATAAAATGTCCATCGGGGATTTTAGTTTACTTGGCTTTCTTTACAAGTCTCAATCTTAAAAACGGGATTTTGTGACTTAATTCAACATGCTGAGAAGTCTGACTGGATGGGCATCCAAAGAGAGTGAAGTAAGCTTCCTTGCTGGGCATTTTTCTTTCCCCAAGGTTCTGTGTAGTTTGTTGGTATGCTCCATTTTCTCCATTTGCTATGTGGTTTTAAACGTGTGGATGGACACACACCTGCCTCCAATGACATGAGTCACACGGGCACGTGACTTATCTGGCAGAAGAAGTAAGAGAAACTGGAATGCATAGAAGTGTTTTTCTCTTCTCAGTGATGCCAGTTTCCTATTTTTATTGTCTCTTCTTTTTTGGAACTAAAGAATACTTAAGATTACAGAGCAAGACAAGGCAGGAAAGATTTTTTCTTTTGCAAGTCCAATTAAAACCTGAAAATACTGATGATAGTAATTTATACACAAAACTGCTATCCTTCCCCCTAAAATCTTTAAATGTTAAATTAAATGAGTCAAATTTGAAAATAGCCTTACATGGCAGGTATACACCAGCTCTTGTTTTATAATAGGTGAACTAACGTGCACAAATACATTAAATGTTTTGCCAGAAGGTGTATATGTTATTTCAGAAGTCAACTGGAATCACTAACATGTGAGGACTCTTAAAAGTGTTCAATACGTCGTTTTCTAACAAACAAACAAACAAAAACTTCTGGTTTGCTGGAGGGTATAAGTTTATATTTGGAAAACGTATGGCTATAATTTGGAAGGTGAAAACTATAGGTAGATAATAGAATTCTTTTGGGAAATATGCAATACCCCTAGTTATAGCTCACATTTGATCAGAGTTCACATTTAATTCATTGTAATTCAATTCAACATGTTTCTGGAATGTCAAGCTCTGAATCCTGTATTTGACATAGCAAATGTGACATATATATATATATATATATACACACACACACATATATATACATATATACATATATATATATAAACACACACACATGTATATACATATATACATCATTACTATATGTACATATATTGTATACATAAATATATACATTATAAATATGTATATATAAGAGAGAGGGAGAGAAAGTATATGTGTGTGTGTGTGTGTGTGTGTGTGTGTGTGTGTGTGTATTTACAGTTGACCCTTCAACAATGCAGGGATTAGGGGCACTAAACCCCTGAGTAGTCAAAAATTAATGTACAACTTTTGACTCCTTTAAAACTTACTACTAAAAGCCTGCTGTTGACCAAAAGCCTTACCAATAATATAAATATTCAATTAATATATATTTTGTATGTTATATGTATTATATACTGCATTCTTATAATAAAGTAAGCTAGAGAAAAGAAAATGTTATAGAAAAAATACACTTATCATACCATACTGTATTTATTGAAAAACAATCTGCATATAGGTGGACTTGTACAGTTCAAACCCATTTTGTTCAAGGGTCAACTATATATATCTTTCTTCCTTCCATTCTCACATAGCCAACGTGCACCTGTAAGAAATAGTTGTCTGTGCAGAAAACTATAGAACTTCAAACAAGTGAAAAGATTTTGTGACTTCTTCATAGACTCTATTTTGGAGAATCTTTAACTTCTAAAACCTGAATTCTTTCATGGCCTGGCTGTGTAATTATCATATGTCTGTGATTATAACTTATTTTTTATGTTAAACAACAAACGAAAATAGCCCATGAATTTTTTTCAGACCTAACTCTCTCATTGTCTTAATAAAAGGTAACCCAAACTTTCATCTACCTAAATTGCCAATATAAAAATCATTATCATATCTTTTGGAAGAAAAGACAATACTGACTTAGCTTAAGAATAGTCTAATATGAAGATAGTAAAGTCTACCATTAGTCTCTTGAGGAGAACATGATTAAGTCAGCCTGGCTTGGGTTTATTCTGGATTTCACCACATATAACACAGTGGTCAAAGTCTCTAAGCCTGTTTCCTCTATTGTAGAAGAGACACATTTTTCGAACGCCTCCAAATCCATATTACCTTTCTAAACACAGTAAGAATTTATGAGGTTCCTATTCATATTATTCTAAGTATTATAAGAATAGAAAAGAAATATTAGTGATGTCCTCAACTTTCCACTATTATTGAGGAAGCAATGCATACATGCATGAAATGTTTAAAGAACACCATATAGCACCATTAACATTTTTAAATTCAACAGGTATAGTGAGGAAATATATGAACACCAGTAATCGGGGAAAAAAAGCAGAATAAACTGGAAGTTGCCAGGAAATTCTAAGTCAATGTTGGCTAGACACTTTGAGGGACAACTTTATTTTTTAATCTCATCTCACCACAGGCCTGAATTCCTTCTATTCTAGATTATTACATTAATTATTACTTTCCTTTTGTCCTATAAAATTTGTCATGATGTCCAAAAAGCTTGAATTTCTTCTCAGGATTTCTCTGCTTAAAAGCCTGATCTCCTAGCTATGTGTGTATCTAAATTACTCTTTCCCACCAAAGCAAAACTACCAACACCCAAACCACAATTTTGGGGGATGGCCTAAACTTACAAAAACAATTCCATTTCTAACAATGACATGACTGTTAATTATACTCTTGGCCTTATCAGTGGTGTATGGTATCCAGTAGCATTAAAATAAAGAAGGAAACTTAATAAGAAATGTGCCATCCCAGTAGGGTTGGCAGGGGAAATAAGGGACAAGTAACTTAGCATCAATATTTCTGGACACAGAACTAATGACATTTGCTGAGGCAGCTCTCCATCACGGCTTTATTGCCAGCCTCAGGGCTGATCCAGTGAAAGACCTCTCTCTAATGTGCTTCTACTTTTTCACAGTGAAAACTTTTTCAATCATACAAAGAAAAATGTTTCTCATGGTGAAAAACTGGATACAAATAGATCTAAAATTAGAAAGGGTGCAAAAATATACTCCTGTAATGTGAATTAAAATCATTACTATCTGTAAGATGACATGGTGGGCCCTAGAGAAAATACAAAGCTGAGCAAGACTCAGATCTCAGTCCACATTTCAGTAAGGAGTCACAATTGTAAAATTATAATTATAATTTAAGCCACAATATGATAAACAGTTAGTACTGGGTCATAAAAAATGTTAAAGAGAAGCAATGGGTAAATATCCATTCTTGCTTTAGGGACAGTGGAGATGTCCACGTGTTAATTGCCTTCTCTTCACCCTGTTGGTAAGGGAGGGATTCCCACCCTAGGGTTACGGAGATGGCCAAACACATAACCCCTGCAGATAAGATAGATAGCCATCGATTAGTCACATATACTCACAGACTCGGGGAGGAGGAGACTGCACAACAGAATGGGTCATACAGGAGTGATACTCAGGGACCGCAAACAATAAGGAGCTGTGGGAGGCAAGCTTTATAGTATCAAGAGGGCAAGATGCTCCATGGTTCCCATGGGAGGATGTGATTGGCTTGTTTGAATAATCCCATGAGCTGGCAGGTAACTGAAACCAGCTACTCAGGAATAAGCAGGGACTATGCCTGGTAGCACTGATAAGAAAGGTTGTTTGGCTAGAGGACCTTATCTGCAGAAGCAGAGTGTGGAGGGAAACTTGTAGTTAAGCCATTTGAGGCTCTTTGGATGTCACCAGATGTTAAGCCAGCACATGATATTGGGCCTTAATTTTAGGCCATGCATAACAATCTAGGGGGTAGAATCAATGGAGGCTGCATTCAGGGGGTTACATTTGAATTCTTAAGTTAGACCTTGGTGGATGGCTGGTAATTCAACAAGTAGAGCTGGGAGAAGGTAAGAAACTACCTTAAGCAAATGCATGGAAAGTAGAAAGGGATGGAGATGTTCAAGGAAGTTAATTTTTTAATGAAAGTACATTTTTTCCTTGTGCAAGGGACCCTGGTAACATTCTGTGCATTCTTCTAACTTCAGTAGATGTGCTGCTGATACAAAGATCTCCTTTTCATGAAATGTGGAGTGTAAGACAGTGAGAGACAAAATCAGATGTGACTTAATGCCGATATCTGAGCTACAGTGTAAGCCCAAAGAAGGCAAAATAATTTACCTGGGAAGTGTGAAATGAAAGGTAATGTCTGACTTACAACATGTTAAACATTCTTTCAGCCATGTCTGTCTCTTCTAACTGAGCCTTACATCTTTATGATTATGGCAACTAACTTTGTAGGGTTCTATCCAGAAGCATAAAATCTTGACGCTGGAGATCACATTTATGCTAGTCTTCTTCTTACCAAAAGATCTTGATTTGCAGATCAGTTCAGTAGCCGGAAATGCAGTTTTGAGAGACAATTCACTTCATTCTCAGGTGCCAAATCTGTTCTGTATTGAACTACAATGTTTCTTTTTACAACTTCATCTGAGGGTTCAAATATGCTTTCTGAATCTGCATAGTCTGTCTCATATATGACTGAGAAAATGAAAAACGGCTCTGGAAGCTGACAGCTAAACCATGATGTTCCCAACTGAATATAAATGTGATCGCAGGATATAAACAACATAAACAATGACCAAACAGTGTATGCTGTAACTATGATGGAACAAGACAGAGATAATGCCACTCAGGGAACATGTCTGACATAAGACAGAGGCAAAAAAAAAAGAAAAAAAAAAGATAGAGACAAAGAATCTGTAACCACAAGACTAAACATACCCTTCTTCTCACTAACAGAAGTGATTACTGCTTCTTTATCAAAGACAACTGTTACTGCACTTTGGTATCCTCCCCCCTTCTAGATAAAATTTACCAAAGCTATCTTTGAATCCCCACTTTAGAATCTGCAGCATAACCCCCATCCATAATAAATGCCTTCCTACTGCCTCTGACCATGACATTCCTCAGTCCCTGTGACGTTCTTTCTCTCCTGCTATAGAAACTTCCTTGACTACAGGTGTATTCCTGCTGGTCCTTGACAGCACATTACACTTTTTGACTCCATCATGAAAGAGAGAATGTAGAGTGTTAACAGCAGTGTTGGCACATTGCTAGGAGTCAAAGAGACATAGGTTCTAGCCCAGAGAGTTAGCTGGATAAGTTACCAAACCTCTCTAAGCCTCAGTTTTTATAGACACAAAATGAGAAGGCTAGATTAGGTTGATGATTTTTGATCTTTGAGGTTTTAAATCTCAGGGACCATGAGTTATTATAAGGGATTCCTGAGTCCATATGAACATATGGATGTCTGCAGTCAAGTACATTCACTGTATACTAGAAATACAAGTACTCATCTATGAGGGCATTTTAAAGGTTTAGATTTCAAAAGGAATTTTTATACATTGGTACTGAAAAACCACTAGACTCCTTTTGAAAGTTTACATAATTGCAACCTTCCCAGTGAATACCATAGCACTGATATAAATTTCTGGATATCATCTTGGAAAATAAAGAGAACATGGGACAGCCTACAGAGTTTCTCAGTAGGGTGGAAGGGGATGTGTCACTAGTAGTCTAAATACCTATTATAAAGCATAAAGCAACCTGAGGACAAATGATGCGATACCCATAGGAGTTTGAGATGCTGCCATAGTGCACGTTGTACAGAGCTCCGCTTGTTTCGCAAGCATGCTTGGGGATATGAATCCTGACATGAATGGGCTGATGAGTTCTGGGATTAAATGCAAGATTCTACCCTGCATTGCTAAGAAATGGAAGTCTGTCTCAGCAGAGTTACTTCAGAACAGTAATAAGTTGTAAGGTTTTCTGATCATAGGCATTTGTTAAATCATTAAGATTTAGAATTCTAAAAATCACCATTTTGGCCTGGAATTAACCTTTACATACAATGCCCTATTTTTTTCTCAAGATTCTTAAGCTTTCAGCCATCATTTTTTGTTGTGCTATATTATGAACCTAAAAAATTGTCTTCTGAATACAGTTTTTGTGCTATATTTAGCAGAAGGATGTTTCTCGTTCTCTCTCTATAGATACTCCTCAATGAGTGCAGTCTTCACTCATTGACACTATGAACAGTCTTTCTTCAAACACAGCATCAGAAAGAGCTTCCTATTCTGTTAGGGAAAATGGAAATTTATTTGATTTATGTGAATATATTAAAGAGAACTTGAATATGAGTGTCTGTCCTTTAAACCATTTAGAGTTTACCCTGATTATTGTCAATCATTTAAATGCTTTTGCAGTGCAATCTGGGCTGGTTATAACTTTGATTTGATTAAAAAGAAAATATCTAGGATTTTAACTATTTAAATGGAAATAGAATATGCTAGGGATTTTTAAAAAATGTATTCATTTACTGATTTCATAAAAATAGAAGAGGTAGGCATGAGGTTAAGCCTATTTCTACACAGAGTAAAATTATTACTAATGATAATAAATTACCAGTTTTTGAAGAAATCACAGCAAGGGTTAATGAATTGATATTTGCCAAGTATTCTGAGTCTTCAGGAAAAATATTGAAACATAATTTAATTGAATATTTCAAAAATCAAATTACTAGGTCAAATATCATATGTAGGCTTATTAATTATATACATACATATAATATCATATACATATGCATAATATGTATGTATATATATGTGTGTGTTTATGTATGTGTAATATTGAAGAGGATGCACTGAATTGCAACTTGACAAGAAGCCCACCAGAAATAGCGATTTAACCATTTTATATATACATATACATATATAATATATAATATATATAATATATATATGCATAATATATAACATATGTAAATTGGTTCTATTCTTTTTTTTTAATTTTTTTTTTAACGTTTATTTATTTTTGAGACAGAGAGAGACAGAGCATGAATGGGGGAGGGGCAGAGAGAGAGGGAGACACAGAATCGCAAACAGGCTCCAGGCTCTGAGCCATCAGCCCAGAGCCTGACGCGGGGCTCGAGCTCACGGACCGCGAGATCGTGACCTGGCTGAAGTCGGACGCTTAACCGACTGCGCCACGCAGGCACCCCAGATTGGTTCTATTCTTATATCAGACTTATGCCCAGCACTATTCATGGGATTTATTGGCAGAAAAATAGATGAAGGAATAAATGACACTTCTGGTTAACATTTTTCTTTCCCTTCAACATCACATTTATAGAAAGTTTATATGCACTAAATACCTTCTAGCTCTAGGCACATTTTGTTCTCTCATTATTTTACTGAATTTTTTTCATTCACTATCCACATTCTAGTGGCCAGATTCAAATGTCTTTTATCATTATTCATCACACTGTACCCCCTAGGATTGGTAGAATAATTTACCACTATCTTCCTTAAAAACTCTTGTCCCCCAGTCATGATACCTGTTCTCACATTGCTTTATAAGATTTATAGAATTTGCAATTTTTTTCCCTCTGGACTTTCTGTCTTCTGAATGTAACATTTTCTCACTCATGTGTTTTTATTTCCCCCACTTTTTACATTCTTTCCCTGGAAAGGCACCTGCCATAATCTTATAGCCCAAAAACTCCAGCAGATCTATTTCTTCAACAACCATCTACCATTGGAATCTTTGTCCGTTTCCCATTGATTGTCCATCCTATCGCTTGGATGCTCTTCCAGTACCTCAAATTTTATGTATCCAGACTAAATTTATCATCTTCACCCTAAAACTTGTTACAATGTGATTTACATACTTTTGTCAATGGCACTACAATCACCACGGTCACATCCAGGCTTGAAACTACAAGGTTAGACCACAAAACCAAATATCCATTCTATTATCTTTATAAAGCCTCATGGCACAAAATGTGACATGTTCTATTACAACATCTTCATGGTCCACTCCCAATCTCAGCCTAACACTGATAGAGGAGTAATCTTCCTGCTGCCCCCTCTAACCAGCCTCCCCAACAACACAAAAATGTTCAGTGGCTTACATCACACTGAGTAATGTACAAACTGCATTGTTGCTCATCTCTGACATGGTCATAAACTGTTTTTTTTTTTTTTTTTAATTTCCATTATTGCTTACAACCACTATCTTCCAAATACCTCCAAAACAACTTAAGGAGACCACTTGGTGAACTTTAAATATGTTCCATGCTTTTCTATCTCTGTGCATTCCCTCATAAGGGATTAAAGTCCAATGCATAGAGCTAAAATTGGAAGGAACTACCTTGTACGTTTTAGGCACAAATTCTAAAAACTGTAAAGTAGCTGAAACTTATTATCCCCTCTTAATGTAGCTAATAATTTGATTCTTTGTTAGATTAATTATACCCATGTTTTATGAGTTTGTATTAAAAGGCATGCGGTGTAACACGTGACTACAAACTTACCAGCATGAAACAGCACAAATTCATTACCTCACAGTTTCTGTAAGTCAGAATCTAGAACACCGTGGATGGATTCTCTGCTCAGGGTGTCACCAGGCTAAAATCAAGATGTTGGTGGGGGCTATGGCTGTCATCTGAAGTTCTAGATCTCCTCGCACATTACTTTGTGGTTGTAGAAATGAAGGCCATATTTTTTTCCTTTAGCTATTGGCCATGGACCACTCCCTTCTCCTAGATGCCTCTTCCGGTTTCTTGCAAGATGCCCATCACAACCTGGATGCTTGCTTTATCTTCTAGGCCAGCTAAAATGTGTCTGACTTTTTCTAACGCAACCAGCTAGAGAAAACTTTCCGATTTTAAAGACCTCATGTGATTAGATCAGGCCTACATGAATGATCTCTCTAGAATAATATCAGCTGATTTGAGACCTAAATTATATCTACAAAATCAGTTCATAGCAGTACCTGCTTAGTGTTCACTGAGTAACTAAGAGAAGGTATAGAAACACCAATAATCTTAGGAAGCTATTTAGAATTTGTCTACCACACATGCCCACTTATTTTTTCAATGCTGTTGACAATAGTTTACTATTAGAATCCAATAATCCTTCAGGAGAAGTCAAATCTGTTGACTATTTGCTGGAAAAGGGACAGCAACAAAAATTACTGACTTTGGCTGTATAGTCTCCAAATTTCAAGTACTAACAGTAACACTAATCCAGTAAATGAAGTCAAGTGTGGGTGTATATGCTCCTACTAACTTATTTTGGTAAGATCATTACTATATGATATTCAAAAGCAAATCACTTTGGGAGCCAGACTGAGGATCTTTAATGATTGGAATGGCCAGGTGACAACACCTGCTGTTTTAGCTAGGACAACTTCTCTTTTTTCTATGGAACAGACCTTGGGATCAAAATCAAGAATTCAAGCAGTTTCATTTCTTTGTGGGCAATTTTGGATTCACTTACAGGCATCCCCTTCTGTGCAGAATTTGAAAGCACTTTTAGTCAGGTTGAAATATGTATTAGGTTTGGTTAACAAAATAACAGATACAAACTATATTCCCTCATCCTTAGTCAAACTTCTCGAGAATGTCAACATATCATAGCTTCTCATAACAGAGAAGCCAATCCCAAATTAGTTGCCTTGTAAATTCCTAGAATGCAAGGGCCAGATCTAAAACATTTAAATCTTCAATGCTTTAACCAATTCTTACTATAAATAAGTATTCAATTAAAATACTATATTTGAGTAAAAATTTCGAAGACCATGCTTAGCTCCTTAAAGAAATGGCTTTCTCAAGGTGAAATTCCATATACTATACATGAGAAACTACTCTATGAAAAACATTTTTGCATTTTCTCAAATCTACATCAAAATATCTTACCTGTCACATTTATTGGTGTCCTTTATATCAGTAGCCACACAATAGCTTTCTCTGTTAATTGTCAAATGAAATATAGTTATGGTGGCAGTTCAGTTCAGTTCAATAAACACGTATTTAGGGCCTGAAAGTCAAGACACTAGGTCAGGCCAGAGGCATACTAACCTGAAAAAATAATTAATTCTCCATCCTAGAAGAGTTTAAATATATATATATATATATATATATATATATATATATATATATTTCTTTTTATAAGACTATTAAGAGAATATTAATGATCTGACTCATTGCTCCTCACCTCCCTTTAATTGCTAAGAAACACAGAATTAAAAATTGTATTCTCTCTCAGTAACAACTTTTGTGGGGCATTTATGTCATTTTTTTCTCTAAATAAATAGTCTCTGATTTTCCTTTTTCAATTTTTTTCAAAAAATGTTTTTACCATTTATTCTTGCCGTGAGCTATTTTAATTTTTTTGCAAGTAGGTGACATTTTTTAAAAAGTAACTAAACATTTGAAATAGTTCATATTTATAATAGTATTTTCTTTCCAAATTGTTTAGCAAAATATTTTTAGGCATTGAAAACATTCAGAAATATTATCTTATAGAATGAAGCACCTGCTATAAAAATTCAGACAATTTTGTAGTTTTTAAAGAAACCTTACAATAAAAAACTTTCCAATTTAAATAGTATCAGAAGAGCAAACAGATTAATGTTGATTTTTTATGATACAATTAGGATTATAAACCTCATAAAAATTAGATAGCTGTCTCAGAAGTATACTACAAATCATTTTTTTCTTTTTCATAAGAAAAAGCAGCATGTCTCTAAAATGGCATCATGTAAAAATGAAAGGGAGAGTAAATTGACATTTATTGTATTGTTTCCATAGACCAGATACTGAGTTGAGCATTCTACATATTTCATCTTATTTAACAACTCTGTAGATGGTTAGACAGGAGAGTAACATTTGCATTCCACATGCCAACTACTAAGCTATGCATTTATGTCATGATTTATAATCGGAAATATATATTTGGTCTTCTACTATTCCTGGCACATAACTCTTATCTATAACCCTTGTAATTTTCTATATAAGAAGCATGAAGGCATCTTTTGTTATAATATTTAGTTTCCTTTCCAATTCCTGAAATAGCTCCAGAACACAAAGGTGAAATGAGTGTCTTTTTGTTGTTCATAACAGTCCCCCTTTAACCACACTAGTGTTTATGTTAATGAGGTGACTTTTGGAAAACCTCTAAGGATGGGGGCTGGGTGCCAAGGGAACCACCCACATAATTAGAGGGTTGCAACTGTCAGCCCCACCCTCACTCCCCCCAACTATTTGAATACTTGTAGCAGTTAATGCTTAAGCAATCCCTTTAGTTAATTGACCCCATTTTATGTGTGAAAAATATGAACCTTGGGGAAGTAACTATGTAAAGCTTATACAGATATAAGCAGTGGAACTGAAGTGTGAAGCCTGGTCCAGTGGGGATAATTCTGAGATGACCTCCATTGATCCACATCTTAAGAAGAATCCCATCTTCTTCTTAAGTGAGAGAGGGCTCTATAACTGGTTTTTAACCAAAGGAATGTGGAAAAGGTGACAGTAAGTCACAACTGTCATTTTCCTACATTAGATAGCAAAGGTGAAAAAATTGGACAGACATAACTAAAGGCCCAATAAGTTGACTTTAAGTTAATTATAAGGGAGATAACCCCGGACCCAATCAGGAGAGGCCTTTAAAGAGGGTCTAGAAGACCCTGGAAGATGCAGCAACAGCAACGGGTGCACTCTTGTCAGCCTTCAAGAGGCCAATGCCATGTGTGGACGGGGCCATGTGACAGGGAACTTCAGTCTTAACAACCACAACCACAAAACACACACACACACACACACACACACACACACGCGTGCGCGCGCACACACACACACACACACACACGAGTTCTGCCAAAATCTCAGGAGCTCAGAATAAGACCTTGCACTGAGGATGAGCTTGCAGCCCTGGTCCACACTTTGACTTCAGCCTCCTGAAACCTAAGTAGGGGAGACTGGCTAAGCTGTGCTCACACTTCTGATCCACATAAATTATGAGACAATAAATCTCTCTTGAGTAAACCATCAAATTTGTGGCTATGCACCAATCAAATCTTATATCCCAAGTCTGACTCATGTAGAATCAATCCTACACTTTTTTCATCGTGTTGTGATGTATTTTCTTATCACACATGGCCAGTGCTGTAGCTGCCTACCAACACCTCTTTTCCCACCACTCTTTCTTGCTATTGTAGCATTTCCCGGCTTCCCTTGCAGATAAGATATAGAAATGTGAATAAATTCAAGGCAATAAGACATAAAAAAGAAGGAACCGGGGAGGGTCCTGACAAAGATCTTCCTCCTTGACAAAAGCAAAAACTGTTCGAAGCACCATTCGCATCTCCCTACCTTTAATGTGGTTGTGTGAGGACCCAATTGTTTGGAAGTGCGCTGCCAAACCGTCACTGGCAAGAAAAATCAAGACTGGCAGAAAGGCTAATCCACAGCCCTGCCATCCCTGAGCTGCCAGGCAATACATTGCATTATGAGAAAACAAGTCCCCACGGTGTTACTTCTGATGATAATAGACATAGTAGACACTAGACGGTGAAGTGTACTTGCAGCTGGAAGCCAAGGTTCTCCAGAAAAACAGAACCAATAGGATATGTGTGTATATACAGAAGGGGATTTATTTTAAGAAATTGGCAGATGTACTTGTGTACTTTTGGTGAATCCAGAATCTGATGCGGGAAGCAGGCCGGCTGGAGACTCAGGGAAGAGTCGCAGTTTGAGTCCAAAGGCAGTCTGTTGTAGGACTAGGAAGAGCCAAAGTTGCAGCTGAAGTCCAAAGGCAACCTGCTGGGGAATTCTCTTTTGTTCAGTGGATGTTATCCTTTTGGTTTCAGGCTTTCAACTGAGTAGATGAAATCCACCCACATTATGATGGCAATCTGCTTTACTCAAAGTTTATCCATTTAAATGCAAATCTCATCCAAAACGCCCTCACAAAAACATCTAAAAACAATGTTTGACCAAATATCTGAGCACCAATTCCCAGACAAGTTGATACATAAAATTAATCATCACAGCATCCTGATACAGAAAAAAATATATCTCATATGCTTCATCCTGGTGATACCTACACAGTACATGGGAAAATAAAATTTAGCTTTAACGACAAAAATAATTGCCATTTATTAAATGCTGATTTTATGCCAAGCATCATGACAGATACTTTTATCAATTATTATTTACTCGACATATCAATCTTTTAAGGGACTGAATTTTTTAAAATATTTATTTAACAACTATTTAACACTTGTAATGTAAAAGGCAAGGCTTGGCAGTTATGCACAAAGCAGTAAATAAGACAAAATCCCTGTCCTCGTGAAATTTATATTGTAATGAGATAGGAGAAACAACAGACCAATAAACAAACAATTATGTGACATAACGTTGGCGGTAAGTGCTAAGAAGAAATTAAAGCAAGTATGGAATAAAGGATGAAGGAAGCAGTGATGTATTTTAAGGAAGCAGCATTTTACCAGCTACAGAAACGACACAAGGGAGTGAGCTATGCAAATATCTGGAAGAAAACGGAACATGCGGAGAGGGGAGGTGGAGGGGCCCCAAAGTGAGAATGAGCTCAAAGCAGTCACGGAACATGAAAAAGGAACGTGAAGAGGGCCAAGAATTCTTAGAACGGAATGAGTCAAGGCGAGCAAGTCAGGAGATGATGGGACACATAACCCGAACTAAATCATACACGAATACGCTCACTGGAGTTTTGAATAGGAAATTGGCTCGACCTGATAAAGGGTTCTAAAAGCGCACTCTGTTCCTTGAGTGGAGCCAGCCTGGGAAGGGGGCAAGGGTGGAGGCCGGGAGGCCACCAGGGGGCTAGTGCAGTGGTGCAGAGATGGGGGGTTGTAAAGATGGCCGTGGGAGGGTTGTTGTTACACACTTCCTTTCCTGGATGAAGAAAATGGGCTTGGGGATCTTCAGAGAATTACACAAGGTGACATAGCTGGTAAGTGGAATAGATATTCAGAAACAAATCATCCCGGGCTCCCAATACTCTCGCTATTTCTGTGTATTGTTTTCTTGTTTTAAAATAAATAATTAGTAAAATTACTATTGTACAAGAAATGTGATGGTTGATGATGTTTGGGGGAAGTTGTGCATTCTGTTAGTACATTTGGGGGAAGAAATGACAGCAAAAACTTGACGAAACAAAAATTAAAAGAGGAAGATACCCAAACAATAAACTCTCTTCAAAGGTAAATAGATTAGAAGGAAATTGACATTTTTAGATCTTCCTACAGATCCACTTGGTAGGAGAACAATAATGTTTTGTTTCCTCTTGGCGAAGATCACTGAAATGACTTCATTTAAGGAAGAATTTATATCTAGGTGGAGAAGGTATAATTGTTTCACGTTTAAACTCTCATGATGTATAAACAGAACATTCCTGATCATCTTGTAAAACACAGTGGGTTAATTTTCACACTTTTCACCTTTCTACCTTATGATAAACAGATAGTTTCCAAACCTTTCTGAATGTTATGTACAATGAGAAATATCTTTCATTTTATAATCCAGGGAAGACACACACACACACTCACTCCTGAAACAAACGTTTCAAAAAAAAAAAGTATTTACCTTTACTATTTATAATGAACTCTGAAACTTTTAATTCTATTCTATTTTTTTTAAATGCTAGTTGCAGGCCACTAAATTCGTTTAAAATCTATTAGTAGGTCAATGTCATGGAGTTTCAAAAGTATTAGAGTTAGAAAACGGCCTAGAGGAAAATTGTAAATATTTAGTTTCGGCTCCCATTCATGTCTTTCCCAACTTAGGTACAGGATTATTGCACAATTGTTCTAAGGCCAACCCAGAGCCCAAGGGCAACCAAGTCTACAGTCATGAAAGCAAAAACGAAAGCAGAAACTGTCTACAAGGCACTCTCCTCAACTTTTTTTGACCTCTTAAAACTTTGCCCATTACACATAGCCATGTGTCGGGTGTGGCAGACTTAGGGATCTCTGGCTGAAATCTAAAATGGATAGAGGCTCTTCTGGCCATTGCAGCCCTTGCCCCACCTGCCCCCCAGGCTGGCAAAGTGCCCACTAGTTAACAGTTAAGAGAATGGGCTCTGGAACCAGATGTCAAGCACAGCTCTGCTCTAACACTGATTGTGTAAGCTTCAGAGGAATGCTGAACTCTGGGCTTCAGTTTACTTAGTTTTGTAATAGCACTAATAGGATCTCACTCAGACGGTGCTGGGGTAGTAAATGAGTTGATGTAAACAAAGGACTCAGCTCAGAACTTGGCACAAATTGAGCATCCAGTTGACAATTGCTATAATAATAATTACTATTACTACTAGTACTAGTAATATAATAGTATCGTTGGTGTCAGGGCAAGGCATGAAGTCCAAGAGAAAGGGAACAACATAGAGTGATGAAACATATTTCCTTATTCTTTAGCTACTCCCAACTTTAGGCACCTATCAGAACCAAGTAAATATGAAGAAGAGTAGAGCTGAATGAAGTATTGGAATTTATCAGTCTGACACATTCACAGATCAGGAAAATGATCCAGAGAGGTTCAGTGACTTGGCAATGCACACAGTGGTCTTGAAGCAGAGTGAGGACTGCATTTCAGTTTTTATGAATCTTTAAGCCATCATTCCTTCCATTGCATGACATTGTCATTCCTGGCAGGGATATGCAAGCAATTATCTCAAAAAATCTTAATTTCAAAAACCATATGCCAATTAATATTTTACTGCAAAGAATTAAGTATGAACAACAGTAAATATTGTAAAAGATTAAGGGACTCTGTTTTTTCAAGTATTTGAATGGTTTAGTTTGTGAAAGTTTTATGGATTTTAATAATACAAACTGTCATATCCCTTTGATTCACATGTATGATAGAACCTACATAATCTTTGTGCTTATTTTTAACATTGCTTTTTAAAACCTGGTATATTTTAATACATAGATATTGAAAATGACTTTCCAATATTAAGATAATTGTACCTAGTAAAAATGCCTGAAAAGAACGCATACACGCACACAGAGGAGGTAACTCAGTAGTCTCTGGGATTGCTTTGTGTTTCTCATGTAAGAAAAAGTTGGAGGACTTGTTCTGTGTATCCCACTAAATATTCATGTTTCACATCACATCAGCAGCTGGTAAGTTAATGTAGTGGTGGTGGTAGTACTTTCTAGAGGGTCGATAGTAGCTAAATCTTTTAAGTCATTAAATTCAGTTTTCAAAGTGTATGTTTGTAGATGACCATACAAATACACACAGAGTGTATTTATACATGTTGAAAGAGGGGGACAGAGAGAATGAAAAAGAAAGAGAAAGAAGGCAAGTAAGTACTGGGACATTTAAAATTTTTGGATCCATTGTATAC
The DNA here is from genome assembly GCF_007474595.2 of Lynx canadensis. NCBI lineage: Eukaryota > Metazoa > Chordata > Mammalia > Carnivora > Felidae > Lynx > Lynx canadensis. The sequence goes on from NC_044306.2 coordinate 100,233,879, forward strand.
ACAGAGTTATTGGTAACAGGCATCATTTAAATATTCAGTGGAACGGTGAGTATTTTTGCTTAGAGTGCCAACTATTAATAAGAGAATACTTTTCTAAAATTATAATGAGGAGGCTTTTAGCCCCAAATATAGTGGTTTATTCATTATTTCCTAACTGAATTCAACAATCAAAAATTAAATTACCAAAATCTACAGGCATATGTGTTGATGAGAGTGCTTGATGATGTATGTTTCTGAATACAGATATAAACAAACAAAACATCAAGCCTTTTAAGAGTGTAGAGGCTATTTGTAGTCAATTCGTTAAAACATCACCTCTCCCTGCAAAACTCTCTGAGTCTGAACCGGAGGAGCTTGACTGATGTGACACTTCAAGAGAAAATCACATGTTTTTGCTTCATTCAGGGATAGATTTTCTTATCAATCCATTATAATCTAGTGAAAGAAAAAAAAACTGATGCACACGAACTAATTTAAAACAACCTAACTTAAAAATTTTAAGAAAAAATTTTACCAATATTCTAATAGAAGTTAAGCAATCAAATTTGAATCCATTTAGTTTATGTATTCATAATGAAGCGTTATCCATTTAATATAGACACTGTGCTTTTCACACCATTTGTTTAGTTTAACACTATTTGCCTTATCCTTCGCTATTCGACATGTTGTTCAAGGGGTGCGTTAGGTGGACATGACAAAAACTACTTCTTGGGATGGGACTGAGGTGCCTGTAGAACAGGACACCTTTTTGTCATTCATCCACCTGACAAGAGCACTTTCTGTAATGCATTGAAAAACACCGCATGTGCAAGAAGCGCCCTAATTATGTCATGTGACTATTTGTCTAAGTAATCCAGCTAAATATAAGGGTATGTCTTGTAAGGCAACAGGATGGAGAGTGGAAACCTAGAATTACATTGTAATTTCAGTTTGTGTTTTGCTAAGTGCCTGTAAATTGGATACCTCATGTACCTCCTTACACCCTCACAGCCCCACCTCATTCCAGCCCCTGCTGCAGCAACCAGGCCCATGCAAACTTCAACAGACTCCAGGCATTTCTTTTCAGGCGCAACCTTAAAACTGCACCACATACCTTTTGCTTTCTGTCCTGAGTTTCTCGAACATGGCATGGAATGAATCACCTCTCATGGACTCACAACCCCAGTATGAGTAAGGGAATTCATGTGCATGTAGATCACCCCTTGCCAATGAAAGAAAGAACTGATGGGCAGATATTTATTTCTGAGATGGGTCCCATAGGCCATCATAGAGGGTCCTTTGACACTGGGCACTACAATGGTGGCCAACTCATCACATCACTCCTTCCCCTTCCCATCCCTTGATCCTGTTCCCCAGTATCACTTCCCAAAAACATCACTGCATGGAAGCCTTTGTTTCAGGCTTTGCTTCTGGTAGAACATAAGCTAACACTCAGTCCTTCTATGATCACATATCCTTGATGGAAAGAGGACAGTTGATAGAAAGTGCCAACATATACATACACAGGGTAATATAAGTGTGCATGTGTCTGTGTGATATCTCAGCTTTAAAAGAAATTCCAAATACTTTTATCAAATGGTCACTATTTATTCTCTTACATACTACATACTTCGGAATAGGAAGCTGAAGTCACATCCTCTTGCTTCCCATAGTCAAGAGCATGAGTTACTCTGCTCTCTTGTTGTAAAAATTGTTCCCACATGTGGTCCATAGCATTCGGCTCTCCTACCCTCAGACCTGCTCACCACTATCATATGCCACATCCCCGGAACTCCCCTCATTTAAAGGACTGAGACCTAGTATGATCATCTTCTTTGTCTTTCTTTAAATATCCAATTTCAAGCAGAAGTATCTATCAATTAAAATGTTATGGTGCTAAAAAAATAAAATATTATAGTGTTTTTTTTTATCTTATTATAAAGCTGATATGTTCTTATTAAAGACAATTTAATGATTAGAGGTAGGAAAATTTGAAAACAAAACACAAAATTTAACAATAAATGCAAGCCTACAATGTAACCAATGTTATCTTTCTGGTAATTAAACTTGCAAATTTTTATGCACATATCTTTTCACCTAAGGCAGGAGCACACTGGAAGTGTTGGTTTATAATTGTTCTTGAACAATTGAACACATCATTAACTTTCTGAGAAAATAAATATTTTTCTATAATAGTTTCTGACCATATGGGTCCTCTTTATCATTCAACATATTTTTTGTCAAGTTACCTGTTTTTCAAACTCTAAGTATTACAGCTATAATAACTCAGTCTCTGTCACTCTGGGGTTTGTAGTGTAATGGAAAAAAAAACAAATATAAGCAAAGGAATATGCATGCTGCGTACTAGGAAGCACATAGTGCTGGGAGTGTAGAGAACGTAACCTACTTCAAGGTCAGGAAAGAGAAGTCTAGTGTTGTACCATATTGCCTTTAAACAAATACTTGAACATTCACATCATTACCAATGTTTCATTTATTATTAAAAACCACACCAGTGTACATCTTTCTAGCTGAATCTTTGCACAATGTCACAATGACTGATTTAAAATAAATTAGTAGAAGGGTCAAAATATATGTGCCATTTTAAGGATTCTTATTTGTTTTTATAAATCCTCCAGAAAGGTTATGCCAAGTGACAGCAGATAGCAGATGACCAACTGTGCTGGTGCTTGGGGATGTCTTCCTTCACCCTCATAAGAATGGGTATGTTCTTAGTCTCTCTCTCTCTCTCTCTCTCTCTCTCTCTCTCTCTCTCTTCCTCCACTCTCTTCCCCATCAACAGATGCCAATTACCTCCTAAGAAGTTAAAAAAGAGAAACAGTTTTAAATCAACTTGTCCGGCATTTATTAAACTTGCCTAAGTAAGAATCAGCTAGGGGGCTTGTAAAAATCCAAATTTCTGGTCCTCTGAAAAAGTCTTTAAGGGATAGCCCAGGAAGCTTAATTTTCAAAAGTGCCAAGTTATTCTTTTTATAAAGCAGAAAAGGAAAAAGCCAACATTACCCATGGAAATATCTGTTAAAATGCTTTAAAGAACAGCAAGGCATGAATTGTGCACTCCACTGCTATCAAAGAAACCAAGAATAATATTTATGTGCCGTCCTAAGGTCATCGGTGAAGCAAGTTTACTGTTCTGCAAGAAATGTAAGTTTTCCTGGGTCTAATACTTAAAGACTGCATAACTCCTGCTTCAAGGACCTGCTTGTCTAAACTTTGAGAGTGACATGTATTAGAAAGTTCAAGAGAGAGTGGGTCAAACTGGTATCAGTATTTCCTTTATTTATTTTACTTTCTTTGATACAAATTAATGGGTGATGGAGCACCACATTTAAATCAGCGAAGCAATTAATGAAGTTTTTTTCTCACTATATGCATATTTGAGCAGGAAGTAACTGTGTTCTGCAAGGCAGCATGTGTTCAACATTTATGAAACATGTATCATTCCTACGATGTACCAGATCCTGTATTGAATTGAAAGTAAAGAGTGAGTTTATAGTTTCCTGCCACGGAAAGCTCAACTCTCTAATCTGGTAGCAGATTTAGTTAAGAAAATTATAATATAAGATGATAATACGCTGCCGTGGAAACATACGCAAAGTACTACAGGATTATTGAAAGAATTTAGATCGAAGACATGACTGCACTTAGAAGATGATTTAAGATAAAAAGAAGCTGAGTTTAATTTAAAAATCTATATCCATAGTTTTTTTTTAATTTGCAAATTCATTAAATCTATTGGTATATTTGAGTATCGTTTCTAAAGAAAAATATAAAATCATAGGGCCAACGTTATCATTTCTCTTATGCAGACAAATGTCTCTCCATTACAGAGACAGTATCTCTTAGTGGCACTTTGTTCTGACCAAGCAGCAATCGTTAAATTACTTACTTAGCAAACTTTGTTGTCAGGGTAAAGGACAGGGCATCAGAATGAACTACATAATGTGGACAATGTATTATTTAATGCTTGTAGATAAACGTCGGTATGCTCCCTGCTATTTTTAAATGTGTGCGTAATTGAGTATCTTTAATGCAGTTGGACATGATCTTCTGTCCTCAGAGCAGAACTTTCTTTAGTCTGTACATCTCTCATGCAGCAACACTACCTAAATCAGTTCATTAACCTAATCAGATATTTGCAGTTCATCTGTGTGAATTATACTTGCATTTGGCAGATAATGTACTTAGCACTTGTCTATTATATTAACCCAGAAATATGAAAGAAGATATTACACAAAACATGTTGTTCTTTCTTCCACATAGTAAATCCTCATCTACAGAATGCCTATGAATATTGGCTTTGCGGTGTCAGTGAGATAATTGCATTTGAAGCAATAGGTCCTTAATTAAAATGTGATCCTCTGAATTCATACTAAGTGTTCAAATATTTTAACATCATGGACACAGGCGCCTAAACAGCTAATTTTTGTCTTTCTATTAAAATTACTCAACACGGTTCCAAGTAGCCCTTATCAGTCCCAACTTCAGGAAGCTTTCAGAAACCCATTCCAAGAGCTGATTTGAAAAAGCAGCGTGTTGTAGTGTGTTGCGAAGAGAAATTTATGAAGAAATAAGAACACTTTAGAATGGACAAGATTTCTTCTGTTTGTACAGCTCCCAGCGTGTTGGCCAATCTTGTTTTAACAGAGACCAATAATGGTGCTTTCACTGCCTCCTCTCAGAAACCGGGTCCCACCATCCAAACTAAATGGTTTTGTAAATAGACAGTCCACTGGAAATAATATGAAAGATTCAAGCCAGAGGAATTGGGGGCTCCATGTAAATATTTGACTACCAGAATATTCCAAATGAAGCAAATGCTTGGGCAGCCCTCCACTTTGCTGGAACTAAATCTGGCAAAGGCTGCCTTTGTACTGGGAAATAGCGCACAGTGCAAAGGGGCTACTCCCTCAAATACTTGTGCAGACGCATATCACTGCTAGGGATACATGACCAAACACAGATTTGCGAAAATGCACATATCACTAAACTACACAAAAGTTTTTATAAACATTTTCAGTAGAAAGCCACTGAAAACCCATGAGAATTCCTAGCTGATAGGAAGGTTTAGAGGAGAAAGAGGTGGGGCAGGAAGAGACGGTGGGAACTTTGGGACATGGGGAGATAACTAATAAACATTTTCATGGGCCTGTTGCCAAAGCATTTGGGACTTACTACTGCACTAACAAAACCTTTTGGAAAGTTTTTACATGAAATTCATATTTATTTCTGAATTCTGTGGTTGAGCTGGCAGGAAAAGATTCCACTAAGAAATCGATTTACCAAACATTCATTTTATTTATAAAAGACTTCAGCAAAAATGTGCTTTAAAGTTATGGATCTAGGAATTTTCAAAATATGTAATCTAATCAATGAAATTCAAACAAATAATGAAACTTTTCCTTTAATATTTTTAACTAATCATGAGTATTAACCTTATATTTCAAATAATTAAGGGACTCGGTGTATGCCTGGAATGTGCATTCCATATTTTTGAAGGCTGTATCATCTGTCCAAAGATAACTGGAGACATTGTCTTAGCATCGTAGTTGACTAATTCAGTAGTAGCTACATTTTTCAATCCAGATTATCAGAACTATTAACATAAAATGAAAACCCAAGGGGTTGGAGACTGTGCTCATGAGCCCAAGATAATTCTCAGAAGACTAGGAGTTTCTTTATGAAATCAAAAGTCACACCTTGAAAACAAAATTCCCCTTTACATTTACTCTCTGCCCCTCTAACCCTCACTGAATTGCTTTCTTCTTTGATCACATGCCCCAGGGAGACCCCTGTACTTCCCTATGTGGTTTGTTGCCTAAATCTGAGCCATTCTACTTCAGAACTTCCTCTCCCACCTTTAAACTATATCCCGTGTGACTCAACTTATTTTCATCTCTACTAAATGCCAGATGATTTGGCATTTTCCACCATCTATAAATGTATGATCTACTTTACTAAGAATCAAAAGGAAAGGTAAGGAAAAGACCTGTAATTATAAGAAAGAATAAGCTAGGGGCACCTCCGTGGCTTAGTCGGTTAAGCATCTGACTCTTGATTTCAGCTCAGGTCATGATCTCAGGGTCATGAGACCAAGCCCCTGTCAAGCTCCGTGCTCTGTGTGGACCCTGCTTGGGATTCTCTCTCTCCCTCTCTCACTCCTCCTCCTTTACCTATATCTCTCTCTCAAAATAAATAAACAAACAAACAAGCTAAATGCATAGGGAAATACTAAATGCTACAGAGGTTTACAGAAAAGGTTATATGCAATTCATTTAGAATTGGACTAAGAAAAGACTTTGCAGATGAAATGAGATTTGAACTGGCCTTAAATATAGATGGATTCCCCCCAGTTAGAGAGAGGATAGTTTAAAGCACAAAATAGTATCATATCACTCTCTGGCTGAAAATCCTCCCCCTAAACCTCAGAATCCCGTGCAAACATGAAAACACAGATCAGGTCCTGCGTCATCCAGGCTCTGTCTGCCTCTCTGACCCTTCACCTTCCCAGGACTTCACTTTGAAGTCATGCTTTTGTGATGCAGACCATATCTTAAAACTTTCCCTCTGTCAAATGCTTTTATTTCTTGGACCTTATTTCATGCCACATTATCATCATGGGTCCAAACAAAGTTCCTCTCTTGCTGTAGGTATTTATTCATTAACTGTTAGCTCCTCAGTCACTCATGTCCCTACTGCTACCATATGCAATTATGGCAACTCTTCATCCTGTTTAATGGGAATTGTTTTTATTTGTATATTTTTACCCAATGTGTATAGCGTGAGCACATGTGCTTTCAAATATATGCAAATATATTATTTTAAAATCTCATTTCTTAACTTTTCACTAAATATTCTGTATTTAAGATCCATCTAGGTTACTTACTCCCACTTTGGGTAATCCATTATAGCTAATGGTTATATATAGTCTGGGGTGTGTCCACTCTCCCAGTGCTGGCCATTTGGGATGCCTATAGAACTTGTGGTCACACACACACACACACACACTTGTACCCACACTTGTGTACATTCACACCCACACAGATACCTACACACATACACATACACAAGTACTTTCACACACACTGTCACGCATACACACTCACCTCACACACGTTCAAATGCTACAAGGACAATGCTCCTCAATGCCCCATCATAAACACGCAAGAACTTTGGAATGTGGACCCTGGAGTAGAGCTGCTAAGTTATAAGACATGTTTATACTTAATTCTTCCAAATAGTGCCAGACTGTTCTCTAGAATGGCTGAGAGTTCCCATATCCACATGGCTCTGCCAGCACTTGGCATTATTCAACTTTCGAATGCTTTCAGTATAATAATGTGTCAGATGCCTTTACTGAAACAATTTCTCAACACTTAAAGTGACTTGTACCTTTGTTTTTTCTTTTTTCTTTCTTTTTTTTTTTTTTTTTTTTTTTTTTTTGTCTGGCTAGCCTCTACCAGCCCGTAAAATTGTAGAGGACATGCACTAAAACATATTAGAAGAATAAGGATATCAAGAAAGCAAGTCTTCCTGTTATGGAATGAATATGTCACAGGAATAAAAGACACAACATTGGGAATATATGATATTATATATCATATATATATAAGTCAATGATATTATAAGAGCATCGTACGGTGACAGATGGTAGCTGCACTTACGGTGATCAGAGCATAACATAAACAGAAGTTGAATCACTCTGTTGTACACCTGAAACTAGAGTCACATTGTACCAGCTATACTCAAATAATTTTTTTTAAAGCGAGGCCAGGAATGAGAAAGAGAATATTATCCAAATTTATTAAACCGAGAACTGGTTAAAGTGACATAGATGTGAGTCTAATTTCAATTCCAATTCCGTGCTACTTTTCACATAAAGGTAACATATTTATGTCTTGTGTCAAGAATCGTAATATTTTGCTTGTGTATTTCACTCTTTGGGTGATAGATAATAGTACCTCAAGGTCTGTTAGGTTTCTCGCTTATTTTAATACATCTCTGGGATCTAGAGGTATACTTTTCACAATATCATCAATGGGAAACACGAGTCAGGGCAAGCAGTTAGGAAGCTGTTCTTTTGCATCAGATGAGCCTCTCAGCGTGAGGTTTCAGCCTCAGCAGCTCCATCTGGCTCAGCAGGCTCTGAACGTCAGCTCTGGTTCTCCAAGCTTCTTGATACAGGGGCTGAACAGCAGCACAGACTACTAATTCACAGACGTCAAGATTGCCCAAGGAATTCTTTGTTTGCTTTGTTCTGACCTTTGCAAAGTCGTTATTAATTTATACATTTGAAAAGTATTCTTTGAAGTATTTTGTAATAAATAATTTAATTCACTTGTCGTTGATTTATATCTTGCTTATTCCAAAAGGAATTTTAAGTGGCAAATAGTTTATCGCTTTTTATTTCAATGACGTATCTAATTTTATGTCTTTTTCCTATGAGCTGGACATTTTTTGTCCCTAATGCGTTTTGCTCCTTCTTAGAGAAAAGGTCACATGCGTTTCTATGTGGATCACAGTGAGGCAGCACATCACATTCTTGGGAGTATCCCTTATGTTACACATACAGATCAGCTCTTTTCAAAGATCTTTGAATTTATCCTTTGTAAAGCTATATATAATTCTTTTTACACTCCAGCCCTGTGAGGCAGAGAATTTCTAAATTTGAGCGGCTTAATTAGAAACAAGCAGGCACACATATGGCTGACAGGCTTGGAAATCAGAAGCTTTGGATTGGAACCATTCTCCCGTGAACTCAACTCAATGATTTGAAGCACTTGATAAAGATTCTTCAATTTCCTTCTCTATAACTTATAGTAATACACTTGTATTTTAATATGAATAGTCATTGTTATTTACTGAACAAACACCATTTATAGAGCTAGCTATATGCAAGGTACTATTCTTAGTATTTTATAAAGTGCTTGAATCCTCAATAAACCCTAATAAGCAGGCACTAGTATTATCTTCAATTTATAAGTGATGAAACTGAGTTCCAGAGAAGGCAACTAACTTCCCCAAGGCTACACAGCTTATCAATGCCAAAGGGGGAATCCTGACCCTGGCAGTCTAGCTACAGAGTCGTCAGTGGCTCTGACATGTTTCTAGCTAAAGATCTCAAACATAACAGGACTTTAACAGTTTTCAGTCAGCTTGAGTAGCAGTTACTATTGTGCATGTAACAGGAAAAGCTTACTCTGTGAATAAGACAGATACCACTCTACAAATATTCAGGTCATATGATGTGTCTCTCTTCACTTCCCCAATTAAGAAGTTTTCTTCCAACAATCTCCCAAATGTCTTTCATGGACTATACAGAGCAAATTGGGCAAACTTCTCTATCCCACACTTCCCTGACTCTTTTTCTAATTGCCATGATCACTCACACTCTTTTGAACCACAAATACCACAACAAGAAAATATTGTAGCATAAATTAAAAGCACTTCTTCAAATTTCATCTCAGGGAAAATTGAGCCAAATCTAATAATCATGGCATCAAAGCTTATTCACTATTCAATTATTTTGTATGAAGACTAAAAAGTCACCTTTCCACCATCAATACAGTTTACTCAAAAAAAGAGAAAAAAACAATCACATACCATTTACTTTGTTAAGTTAACAAGAACAGGTCAATAAACCTTTATGAAACACTCATCATACGTCCATTACCATGCTAGGAATTACAAAGTCTGAGAACAAGGTGATATTTAGTCTCTGAGGTATATATACCTTTCATTTAAACAACTATGTGCACTCCTTCAGTGTGCTGCTCATTGTCACTGGCACTGGGTGTTTTCCATGGTCCGGGACCCTACATAATGGAGGTGAAATCACTGACATGTGTTCATTCTGTATTTGTAGGTGTCAAGGAGCAGAGACTGCCAGTTCCCCTTCTGCCCACTTTGAACGTACCCCTTCTTCCGCCTTTGTAAAGATGACAAAGTTAAGGAATATGAAAATGAAGTATCTAGACCAAAATTAGGAAATGGTGGAACCTGGATGTGCTTTCAGGATGTCCTACTCCAGGACTCCCATTTGTAACCACCGTACAATATGAAACTGTGAAAAGTAATTAACAGTTTATAAATAATTTCAGAATAATAAAAAGAGAAACAATGGAAAGACAGTGAGTCGTCAAGAGCTGGAAAAAAATTAATACCTGGTGTAAATGCTATGGGCAAGGTAAAACAAGGTTTATTTTTTATTTTTTAAAGTTTACTTATTTACTTTGAGAAAGATAGAGACAATACAAGTGGGGGAGGGGCAGAGAGAAAGGGAGAGAGAGAGAGTCCCAAGCAGGCTCCATGCTGTCAGCGCAGAGCCCAGTGCAGGGCTCAAACTCATGAACCGCGAGATCAGGACCTAAGCCAAAACCAAGAGTCGGATGCTTAACTGACAGAGCCGCGCAGGTGCCCCCAAGGTTTACTTTTTGCTAAAACTTATTTGTGTTGAAAGTATCAGATGCAGAGCCTAATTTAAGACATTTTTTTAAGTAATTAAATGATCATAAGGTTTTATTTTAATTAAATACACAGACACATAGAAACTGTCTTTAAAGTTTTGTATAAATGAAAATAAAAAGGACTCATAGAGTTACACTGCTTGCCAAGGTCAGGTTAAAGACATTTGTAAAACAACTTCAGTAACCAAGTTAATACATTTGAACAATTAATTCAAATGAAAATTCTATGGGAAACCATCCAATTTTAGGCCTAGAAAATACATTGGAAACAATGCATTTTTTGGACGCTTCTGATAGATTTATGTTGTGATTTTGTGCCTATTTAAACTCCCAGATGATTCTTCAGCATAACAACATCTCTGAAACAGGAATAATGTAGTGATGTCATGGTAAGAACTAGAAAGGCTTTCAAAACAAAGATAACAAACATGTTATTCTGTCCATACATCCACACATACAAAGTCAAACCTAATGGAGGAAAATCTTTATTAACCCCATGACCTCAGTCTACCCTGCTCACAGCTAGTTATTACTCATTCTTCAGATCCAGCCTTAAAATCTCTTTGGAAAGGCCTTCCCTGATCACCCAGTCCAAAGTAGGCCTGTTGCATTCTTTCAAATCAATCTATACTTTTCTTGTAGGGTACTGTATTAGTTAGCTCAGGCTGCCATAACAAAATACCATAGTTTGGATGGCTTAACAGAAATGTATTTTCTCACAGTCTTGGAGGCTGGAAGTCTGCAATCAGAGTGCCAGTATGGTCTAGTTCTGGTGACGGCTCTCCTCCTGGCTCACAGATACCTGTCTTCCCACTGTGTCCTCTCACGGTGAAGAAAGAGCTCTGGTGTCTCTCTTCTTATAAGGTCACCAGTTCTGTCTGTCACCCTCATTACCACATTTAATCAACTCCTTAGATGCTATATCTCCAATATAGTCATGTAGGGGTGGGGGAAGAGGCTTCAACATATGGATTAGAGGGGGGCACCATTCAGTCCATAACAAGCACCTACTACAATATTTCATCACTTAATAGCTCATTTACTTATTTGATGGCTTCTTCCCCAAATTATAAGCTGTCTAAACTCAGTTAAAAACTGTAGGGATGAGGGATGTACTTGCTGTGGGCACCACCGAATGTCCAGAGCTCAGCATAGTACCTGGCACAACACATTCTAGCTGAATCTTTTTTTTTTTTTTAATTTTTTTTTTTCAACGTTTATTTATTTTTGGGACAGAGAGAGACAGAGCATGAACGGGGGAGGGGCAGAGAGAGAGGGAGACACAGAATCGGAAACAGGCTCCAGGCTCCGAGCCATCAGCCCAGAGCCTGACGCGGGGCTCGAACTCACGGACTGCAAGATCGTGACCTGGCTGAAGTCGGACGCTTAACCGACTGCGCCACCCAGGCGCCCCTCTAGCTGAATCTTGAATGAACAAATGAATGTGGTCATGATCTGATCTTCACACAAAAATTTTTGAAATCCATCTGTTGATGCAAAGTATTCTCTTCAGGACCTTCAGGACTTATATTCCAGCACATTTCTATGCAAACATCAATCTTCCCCATTTAAACCTTGTAAAACAATATAATGCAAATTACTGCCAATTGATAATTCACAGCGATGCCTGTGGGGGATTATTTTATAATGTCATCCTTATTAATGTCCAACTTAAATCTTTTTCATGTGAAAGATGTTCTGAACAAAAAGAAGTGAAGACCAAGAAACAGTAGCTGATAAAATATATCTCTAATTGAAGGACAGAAAGTCGTGTTTTAAAAATCTCAAAATAATTTTTGTAAAGAGGAACACGGAAAATTAACTGTACTGATTAAATTAATATGTCAATAAAAATAAACCCTCTAATTTTCTCAGTTGTTTTTCCACAGAATGGAGGAACGATCTAAGCCTCATCTGAAGAGAGGGATTTGTGGCATTGATTATATCCAGTACTGGCTTAATGAAACATTGTAGTGGCCACTTTCCCTCCGTTCTACTCTAAAATTTCAATCTAATGTGTTTTGAAGTTTAACAGTGAACTTTTATTTAGTTCCACCAATAAATTCACATCTCCTTTTTCCCCCCACATTTATCTCAGACAGCATGCATTATTTATGCTGACAGGAATGTCTACTTCCAAGATTGAGAGACATTCAGATATAATGACAACAATAACTAAGTTTAACTGACATGAATTTTGTCTTTGGTATTACCATGGACATTGGTAGACTAATGTTGTAAATAAACTAGCTCTGTTATTTTAATGTTACTCTTTTTGTTTCAAGTTTTTATTACATTCCAGGTAGTTAATACACAGTGTAATATTTCAGGTGTAGAGTTTAGTGATTCATCACTTATATATAACACCCAGTGCTCATCCCAACAAATGCCTTCCTTAATGCCCATCACCCACTTAGCCCATCCCCCGCCCACCTCCCCTCCAGTAAACTTCAGTTTGTTCTCTATAGTTTAGACTCTTAACATTGCTCTTAGGCATCTAAAAAAATGAGGATAGTAATACATTGTTAGAATTAAATGACGAAATTAACATTAAGAGCTTTTTAACTGCAAACATTTTTTATAAAATTAGGCATGTTTGTGCTCATCTTCATCAAAACTCCATAAATTAAAGCACTGGCTTAAAGGATTTCTGCTCATAAATTTGTATGATGCATTAGTGGTAGAACTTTTATTTTCCACTTTTTTTCTTTCAATTTTAAGTTTATTCATTTTGAGAGATAGAGAGAGAAAGAGAGAGAAGAAGTGGGGGAAGGGCAGAGAGCTAGAGGCAGAAAGAGTCCCAACTCAGGGACTGAGCAGAAATTAGGAGTTGGACGCTTAACCAAACGAGGCACCTAGGTGCCCCGGACTGATTCTTTTAAAACATAAATCTGACCACATCATTATCCTACCCAAAATCTTTCAGTGTTTGCCTGTCTCACTCAAAAAAATCCAAACTCCTTCCCTCGACTGTCAGATTTGACCTGGGCTACTCCTCCATATTCATCCACCATCTCCAGTCTTTCTCATTGTGCCTCAGTATCCCTGATTTCTTTACTATCCTTCTCACATGTTGAGGATGCATCCTCACTTGCACACTGTCGTGAGCCTAGGCATCTGCAGGTGAAGACTCATGCAGAAGGCCTCACCTGACCACTGGGTCTTTTTTTTTTTTTTCATAATTTATTGTCAAGTTAGCTAACATACAGCATATATAGTGTTGTCTTGGCTTTGGGAGTAGATTCCAATGATTCGTCCCTTACATACAACACCCAGTGCTCATCCCAACAAGTGCCCTCCTCAATGCCCATCAATGATTTTCCCTGCCCCCCGAACCTCCGATACCCATCAACCCTCAGTTCTCTGTATTTAAGAGTGACCTATGGTTTGCCTCCCTCTCCGTTTGTAAGTTATTTTTCCTTCCTTTTCCCTATGATCTTCTGTTAAGTTTCTCAAATTCCACATGTGAGTGAAAACATAGGATATCTGTCTTTCTCTGACTGACTTATTTCACTCGGCATAATACCATCCAGTTCCATCCACATTGTTGCAAATGACAAGATTTCATTTTTACATTGCTGAGTAGTATTCCATTGTATATATATACAATGTCCAGCTCCCCCAGCACCATTTGCTAAAGAGACTTTTTTCCATTGGATATTCTTTCCTGCTTTGTTGAACATTACTTGGCCCTACATTTGAGGGTCCATTTCTGGGTTCTCTATTCTATTTCATTGATCTATGTGTCTGTTTTTGTGCCAAAACCATACTCTTTTGATGATTATACCTTGGTAGTACAGGCTAAAGTCCGGGATTGTGATGCTTCCAGCTTTGGTTTTCTTTTTCAACATTACTTTGGCTATTCGGGGTCTTTTGTAGTTCCATACAAATTTTAGGATAGTTTGTTCTAGCTTTGTGAAGAATGCTGGTATTATTTTTCTTGGAATTGCATTAAATGTGTAGATTGCTTTGGGTAGAATCAGCATTTTAACAATATTTGTTCTTCCAATCCATAAGCATGGAATGTCTTTCTATTTCTTTGTGTCTTCTTCAATTTCTTTCATAAGCTTTCTACAGTTTTCAGTGTATAGATCTTTTGCCTCTGGTTAGGATTATTCCTAGGTATTTTATGGTTCCTGTGCAATTGTAAATAGGATAGATTCCTTCATATATTTTTCTGTTGCTTCATTATTGGTGTATAGAAATGTGACCGATTTTTGTACGTTGATTTTACGTCCTGTGACTTTGCTGAATTCCTGTATTAGCTCTAGCAGTTTTTGGTGGAGTTTTATGGGTTTTCCACTTAGAGTATCATGTCATCTGCAAAAAGTGAAAGTCTGATTTCTTCTTTGCAAATTTGGATGCCTGTATTTCATTTTGTTGTCTGATTGCTGAGGCTAGGACTTCCAATGCTATGTTAAGCAACAGTGGTGAGAGTGGAAATCCCTGTCGTGTTCCTGATCTCAGGGAGAAAGTTTTTCCCCACTGAAGATGATATTAGGTGTGGGCCTTTCATATATGGATTTTATGATGTTAAGGTATGTTCCCTCTATCCTGACTTTCTTGAAGGTTTTTATTAAGAAAGGATGCTGTATTTTTGTCAAATACTTTTTCTGCATCAACTGATAGGATCTTATCCTCTCTTCTATTAGTGTGCTGTATCATGTTGATTGATTTGTGAGTATTGAACCAGCCCTGCAGCCCAGGGATGCATCCCATTTGATCATGGTGAATAATTCTTTTAATACACTGTTGAGTGTGATTTGCTAGTATCTTGTTGAGAATTTTTGCATTCATTCTTCAGTGATATTGGCCTGTAATTTTCTTTTTTAGTGACATTTTGTCTGGTTTGGGAATCAAAGTAATGCTGGCTTCATAGAATGAGTCTGGAAGCTTTCCTTCCATTTTTTGGAACAGTTTGAGAAAAATAGGTATTAACTTTGCTTTAAATGTCTGATAGAATTCCCCTGGGAAGCCATCTGGCCCAGGACTCTTATTTGTTGGGAGATTTTTGATAACTGATTCAATTTCTTCACTGGATATGGGCCTGTCCAAATTTTCTATTCTTCCTGTTTTACTTTTGGTAGTGTGTCAGTGTCTAGGAATTTATCCATTTCTTCCAGATTGTCCAGTTTGTTGGCATATAATTTTTCATAATATTCTCTAATAATTGTTGTATTTCTGTGGTGTTGGTTGTGATCTCTCCTCTTTGATTCATGATTTTATCTTTTTGTGTTCTGTCTCTTTTCTTTTTGAGAAGTCTCACTAAGAGGTTATCAATTTTGTTTATTTGCTCAAAAAAAACCAGCTTAGTTTCATTGATCTGTTCTACTTTTTTTTTTTTTTTTTGATTCTATAGGGTTCATGCTCAAATCTTTATTTTTCTTCTGCTGGCTTTGGGCTTTCTTTGCTGCTGTGTTTCTAGCTCCTTTAGGTGTCAGGTTAAGTTCCGTGTTTGGGACTTTTCTTGCTTCTTGATATAGGCCTGGATTGCAATGTATTTTCCTCTTAGGACTGCCTTTGTTGCATCCCAAAGGATTTAGACTGTTGTGTTTTCATGCTCATTTGCTTCCATGTATTTGTAATTTTCTTCTTTTTTATTTCCTGGTTGACCCATTCATTCTTTAGTAGGATGTTCTTTAATGTCCACATATTCAGAAGTTTTCCAAATTTTTTTTCTTGTGGTTGATTTAAAGTTTCATAACATTGTGGTCTGAAAATATGCATGGTATGATTTCAATCCTTTTATACCTATTGAGGGCTGTTTTGTGACCCAGTATGGTGTTTATTTTGGAGAATGTTCCATGTGCACTCAAGAAGAATGTATATTCTGCTGCTTTTGGATGCAAAGTTCTGAATATATCTGTTAGGTCTGTCTGGTCCAATGTATCATTCAGAGTCACTGTTTCCTTATTGATTTTCTGCCTAGACAATCCATCCACTGCTTAAGTAGAGTGTTAAGGTCCTACAATCATGGTATTGTTATCTATACATTTATTTATGTTTGTGATTAATTGATTTATATATTTGGATTCTTTCACATTGGGGGCATAAACATTTACAATGGTTAGCTCTTCTTTATAGATAGAACCCTTAATTATAGTATAATGCCCTTCTTCACTTCTTGTTACAGACTTTGTTTTAAAATCTAATTTGTCAATATAAATATGGCTACTCCAGCTTTCTTTTGACTTCCAGTAGCATGATAGATAGTTCTCCATCCCCTCACTTTCAATCTGTAGGTATCCTCAGGTCTAAAATGAGTCTCTTGGAGACAGCAAATATATGGGTCTTGTTTTTTTATCCATTCTGATACCCTATGTCTTTTGGTTGGAGCATTTAGACCATTTGCATTCAGAGTGATTATTGAAAGAAAGGGATTTAGTGTCATTGTATTATTTGTAGATATCATGCTTGTGGTGATGTCTCTGGTCCTTTGTAGTCTCTGCTCCTTTCTATTCATGGAGTCCCCCTTAGGATCTCCTGCAGGGCTGGTTTAGTGGGCATGAACTCCGTTAGTTTTTGTTTGTCTGAGAAAACATTTATCTCTCTTTTTATTCTGAATGACAGCCTTGCTGGATAAAGGATTCTTGACTGCATATTTTTCCTATTTAGCACATTGAATATTTCCTGTCACTCCCTGTCAAGTGTCAGTGAACAGCTCTACTATGACCCTCATGTGTCTACTTTTGTGGGTTACAGACCGTTTGTCCCTAGCTGCTTTCAAATTCTCTCTTTATCTTTGTATTTTGCCAGTTTCACTAGGATATGTCATGATATTGACTTGTTTTTGTTGCTTTTGAAAGGAGTTCTCTGTGCCTCTTGGACTTGGATGTCTGTGTCCTTCCCCAGATTAAGGAAGTTCTCAGCTATAATTTGTTCAAATAAACCTCTTTCTCTTCTTTTTCTGGAACTCCTATGATACAGATATTATTTTGTTTCATTGAATCACTTAGGTTTCTAATTTTCCCTTCGTGGTCTAGTAATTCTCTTTCCCTCCATTTCGCAGCTTCATCATTTTCCACAATTTTATCTTCATTTCAGCTATTCTTTCCTCAGAGAAGAGAAGGAAAGAAAAGAGAAAATAATAATAATAACAATAACAGTAATAATAATAAAAATTAAAAAAACTAACACACAAAACCAAAGGATAGTTTTCTGTTTGTGCCTGGGTCCAGTGGCTATGTTGGTCTGGAGGCGGGACTGTCTGGTTCACTCAGTGTCAATCTGATTCTGGTAGATAAGCAGTTACCAAACATGAAAAGGTGGGGTTCGTATAAGCCTGTCCTGCCTTCACTGGGGGCCTCCGTCCTGTTCTTTGAACTCCCACCCTGTTGGTGATGGGGAGAAAAATGGCAACACCCCAATCTCTCCTTCCTGGACCCGGTGTCCCAACCCACGCTGTTCAGGTGACCCTCACGGAACAGCACGGGCAGTCACTGTGTTCTGTTCCACAGCCTCCTGCAACTCCTAGGTGCTCGTCTGGGATTCAAAACTCTTGCCTTAATGGATCCAACACCATGTGGACCCGGTTCTGGGTCAACAAAGGGCCTCTGGCTGGTGCCTGCAGGGTCTTTTGTCCTTGGTCAGGAAGCAATACACCCTCCTACCACAGTACTTGAGGGAGGAGATGACTCTCTCCCAGTTTGCCCTGAGAATAGCTACTGAGCCTGCGGCTGGCTCTTCTCCCCCCACAGGCACGTGCACACGGCCAGCTCTGGTCAGATGAAAGTTGTGCAATCCTGAAAACTCTGATCTTTAACCCCTAAGACTGTTTGCAAAGTAGAAACTACCTCTCTCTGTACTTCCCATTCCCCAGTCTGTGGTCCTCAGAGGTTTTTCTTTTGTCCAAAATACGATCCCACATTTCCACAGCCTCTCTCTTCCTTTCATTTCTCCTTTGGTGGAGAAATGAAAGCCCCACCACCCCTGCAGTGTCTACACTGCCTGTTTTATCTCTCCCAATTTGCATACACATACCTCTGTTCCTCCAAGCTGTCTTTTTCCACCTGTGTTGATTTTTCTGTCATTCTGCAGCCTGTATTGCTGGTATTCCAAGTGTTCTGACCTCAATACTGCTGTGTTTGAGGGACAAGGGAAATTCCAGTCCCTCTACTTCTCCACCATCTTGACTCCTCCCCCTGACTACTAGCTATTTTCCACTTTTAATGTTTCTTTCTATCATGACACTACTGGCCTCTTGCCACCTCTCACTCTCTGCTTCAGGTGAATCTGGCCTACCAATGAGATTGCTCAATTTGAAGAAAGAAACTTGGTCCACATGGTTTAGCACGTCCTTCTTCTTCTTCTTCTGTTTTTGTTTTTGTTTTTTTTTTTTTTGGTAGTCAGCACTATAAAAGTCCTGTATTTCCTCCACTATGTTCTCCCAGGGACAAGTTCAGCAACTGATAAAGGAGTCCTGACCCAATTTAAAACTGCTAGTGAGCTAGTGACAGGAAGCTGGATAGCCAGCATCCAACATGGCCACCAACAATGCCTCCTAGTATTCTTGCCGTTGTGTAGTCCCCTCCCACAGTGAGTCTGGCTGACATATAAAACCAATAATATAATGCAGAAACAACAGTGTATAACTTCTGAGGTAAAGCCGTAAAAGAAAATGTGGCTTCTCCCTTGCTCTTTCTTGGGTTACTCCCTCTGAGGAAGCCAGCTGCCAATGTCATGAAGACATTCAAACAACCCAGTGGAAAGAAACCCAAGACCTCCTGCCAACAGCGGGTATCAACTTGTCAGAGATATGATGGAGCTGTCTTGGAAGCAGACCCTCTAACCCCAGTCAAGCTTCCAACCATAGCCCAAGCCAACATCTTGACGGCAACCTCATAGCCAGGACCATCCAGCTAAGCCACTTCTGAATTTTTCATCTGTAGAAAATGTGATATAATAAGTTATTTTTGTTTAAGCTTCTAAATCTTGAGATAATTCTTACACAGCAATAGATAATTAGTATAAGAGACTAACGGCTCTTAAACCTTACATCTGTTAACATATATAAACTACATTCTCCAGTATCAGCTGGAAGTATCAGGGGTGAAATTTTACCTCCCAAACACTAAATCTTTTCTCTTTTGTTGTCATTACTTCAAAACGTGAGCAGGGAAGTTTGAGTGTAGTTACTGAGTCCTCTCAAACATCTTATTGTGCCTTGCATTTTATAATGTATCCATCTTTTCAACAAGCATTCTGTTGAACATCTACTAAATTCTAAGCACTGTGCAAAAAGTTTTGAAAACCAAAAGAATTAGAACTTGAATAAGAACTTTCACTGAATTTGCAACTTCCATAGTATCATTAAAAAAAAAAAAACAACAAAAAACAGGCAGAACTACTAAAAACTACTAAGTGATATCATAGAATGTTAAATTTCTATTAACTTGTTAATGAAGTATGAGGGGAGGAAGAGAACATTTCAGCAAGTATAAAATAATTTAAAAATAATTTACTATATTTAATTAGGATTATATTCTAAATGTAGACAGCATATGCAAGTGGGCCTATCCTCATGTTACCTCACTGATGATAACCCTACTTGAAGAACAAAGTATACTAGTTGACAGCATAGACTCCAGAGCCAGATGTCCCAGTTTCTGTCTTGGCTGTGCTTCTTGGACTTGTGTGATCTTGGGCTACTTACTTACACTTTCTGCACCTTTTTCCTTAACTTTCAAATGACATTATTTGAGGATTAAATGAGTTAATAGATGTTAAGTATTTAAAATAGTGCATAACACTATTATTCTTTGATATTTATTTGTAAAATCGTTTAATTATGTTGACAATGGTTAGTCTCAACTCCCTCAAACTCTGATTCAAGCACGTAAGAGTCAAGTTAACCATATATGTTACTTTCATCAGTTGGCCAAAAGATATGTGAGACATGTTATCTAACATCCCAAGAGTATCAAGAAATAACTTTGCTATATATATATAATGGAATATTTGCCACACTTAAGAAAGAAGAAAACCTTCCCATTTGCAAAAGCATGGATGAATCTGGAGGTTATTATGCTAAGTGATAGAAATTGGAGAAATACAAATACTGTATGATATCTTTTATATGTGGAATCATACAAACAGAGAGTAAATACTAGCTCAAGAGTAGAGTAATTGAGGAGATGCTGGTCGATGGAAGTCTTAAGTTATAAGATGAGTATGTTCTGGGAATCTAATGTATAGCATGGAGACTACAGTTAATAACACAATATTATGTACTTAAAATTTAAAAGAAAGTAAATCTTAATTGTTCTTAAACACACGCACATGCACACACACACACACACGGCAAACTTTTGAGGTGACAGATGTGTTAATTAATCTCATCGTGGTAATCATTTCACAAAGTATATGTGTATCAAATCATCACATTGTACACTATATATATGTGTATATATACAGAAATTTATTTGCCAATTATACCTCAATAAAGCTGGAAAAATATGAAAGAATAAAGTGGTAATAACTATAAAAAAGGTATTGTGATATAGGCATGAATAGGCACGGATCAAGTCTTAAAGAAATATAGGAGAGAGTAGAGATGGCCACCGAGAATGTAATATGTTGTCTAGAACTTAAGTATTTGATAGCTAGATGTCAGAAAGGACAGAAAGGGAGAAGGTGGAGGGTACTTTGGAAAATTAAAGAACAGCTTGAACTACGACAAAACAAATGAGTTAATGAACATGTCCAGGAGAAGTAAGTTATAGCCAGATGAGGACAGGCCATTAGACACATTAATTAGTCTTTATCTTCAGACTAAGGTTAGTAAACTTTCTCTCATGGACCAAATCTGACTTGCCTCCTGCTTTTGTAAGTAAGGCTTTACAGGAACATAGCCACAACTACTTGTCTTAAGTATTTGTCCATGCCAGCTTCACTCTGCAGCAAGGCAAGTAGTTGTGACAGAGTTCACATGGGCAGCAAATCCTAAAATATTGATTACCAGACTCTTCACAGAAAATATTTGCTGACCTCTGCTATACATCACAGCAGCAAAATGAAAAAAAACAAAAACAAAAATGAACATTGGCATAAGACAGCAAAGTGTTTACTGAGGCTTAAAAAAAATAATAATGCTTGTTTGTTTTTGAGACGGAGAGACAGAGACAGAGCGCAAGTGGAGGAGGGGCAGAGAGAGGGAGACACAGAATCCAAAGCAGGCTCCAGGCTCTGAGCTGTCAGCACAGAGCCCGACGCAGGCTCGAACCCAAGAACCGTGAGATCAGGACCTGAGCCGAAGTCAGACACTTCACTGACTGAGCCACCCCTACGCCCCTTGACTGAGGCTTTTCCCCCCTTAATAATTAGTTTTTAGAAACAGAATTCTTATAAATAGAAAAACTTATGTAGTGCTTTTATATGTGTTACCTCATTTAAAACTATACAAATTATATATTAAATTATAAATCTGTTACTTTCTCTACTATATTGCAAGTGCCTCAATAAATACATGTGTTACCAAGATGGAGTAGGTAGCACCTTATCCATATGTGTATATGCACAAGAGCTAGAAGACAAATTACTCTTAGAGAAGAGCAGTTAGTTCAGAAAGAAGCCAACAATAGCTAGACAGGCAGAGAAATAAACAGAGAAAGAAGTTGCCAGTAAAAATTGGGTAAGAGTCATAAGAAAGAGGTAGGGGGTTGAAGAAGACAAACCACTCAAATCACAGTTTTTCTTAGAGTTTACTCTGAATTTATTGGATACATAGATGTTTAAAAGAGCTGTATGTAATAGCTGCAAATTGTTAGAATTAATTAAAGTTTCAAGAGCTGATGGCTGTTTTTAGTTACTATAGGGAAAGCTCTAGTTAGCTCCATTGTCTTGAGAAGAAGGAAACTGATGAATCTTAAGAAATCTTTGGCAAGGAACTTGAAAAGCATATTAGTATACCTCAACAAACCATCATCATGAGTGGCTTTTGCAGGAACTTCACCATGAAGACGGAGATGAATAAGATCTTGATTTTTTAATATATTTGAATCATATTTTATTCTGATCATAATACAGTCTTGCATGTAAAAAAATAGATGAATATGAACAAGAAAGAATCTCAGAATCAGAAATACCACTGTTAACAGTTTGGTGTATTCTTTTTCAAATATTTTTCTATTCATTTTTTGTTTACAGTGATAGAATCACACTGTACAATCAACTTTGTATCTTCCTTTGTCCACTCACTGTTTTACAAATAAGCAGTCTCTTAAGTTTTTGTTTCAAACTCTTTAATACCATTTGTTAACATAATATTTCATCATCTCAGTAAATTATGATTTAGTCATTCCTCTCTTCTGGACACTTAGATGGCTTCCAGTTTTTTGCAATTATAAATTATACAACTTGATGATGAACATCTTTATGTCTGAGTTGTCAGTGACATTTAGAATTAGTTTCTTAAGATAGATTTCTGGAAGCAGGATTATAAGATAAAAGGTTATAAATATTTTTAAACATTTTGATCCTTCAGGCCAATATGTTTTCCAAAACTTCTAGGTCATCTTGCGTGATCTTTTCCCAGCAGCGCCGGGGAGTGGATAGGCAGCACTGTGGTGTGAGTGAAACCAAGTTCGAAGAAGGAAAGATAGAAATCACATTCACTGACAAATTGTAGCCTAAAGGGAAAGGTCAGAAAGGAAGAAAGTGAAGCACCATCTTTTGCAGAAAGAAAAACTTTCACAAAAGGGTTATAAAAATGAAAGCCTATAGAGGGTCTTCCCAGATCAGTTGGGGAAGTCATCCGCTTTTCTGCTCACCCACAGATCTGGGCAACCCCTTCCGTCCACTTCAATGACAGACGGCTAAGCAGTGGCACCGGCCAGTTCCCCCAGGGACAGATGGGTTTGCTGACCATAGTCCCCATCCAAAAGGCAGAAACATGATAGAAGAGACCATAAAGATGATTTGGTTCAATGTCTCACTTTATCAGATCAAAGCATAGAAAAATGAAGTGACTGCCAAGGAGTGACTCACAGTTACTTTGTGGCAAATCTTCAACTAATACCCATATCTTCCTCTACTTTTGATGACAGATAAAAATTACCATACTTCATTGGAAGGCACAAACCTTGTATACATCATTCCTTGTTAAGTTTTGAAGTTGTGGCTGATGTTGCAGTTTACTATAGTGCTTAGAAGGTGTTTTTAAAACTCTGATAAAAAGTTTCAGAATTTCCGGAGAGGTATATGTCACTAGGGTGAATCATTTCTCATTTCTTTGCTAATTTTCTGGATGTTCTTAAAGGAAATTAATTAACCTGAGGTCTCCAACTTGATTCATTTTTAAAATGATTTTTTTTATTTATTATTTATTTATTTATTTTATTTTATTTTAGAAAGAAAGATAGCACGCAGGTTGGGGAGAGGGGAAGAGGGAGGGAGAGAGAGAGAAAATCTTAAGCAGTCTCCATGCTCAGCCACAGAGCCTGATATGAGGCTTGAAACCACAACCCTGGGATCTTGACCTGAGCTGAAATCAAGAGTCAGATGCTCAACCGACTGAGCCACCCAGGTGCCCCTAAAATGAATTTTTAAAATTATGGTGTATAGACAATGGAATATCACTCAGCCATAAAAAAAGGAATGGAATCTTGCCATTTGCAACAACATGGATGGAGCTGGAGAGTATGCTAAGTGAAATAAGTCAGTCAGAGAAAGACAAATACCATATAATTTCACTCATATGTAGAATTTAAGAAACAAACCAGCAAAGCTAAAAAAGAGAGAGAGAGAGAGAGAGAGGCAACAAGAAACAGACTCTTAACTACAAAGAACAGACTGAAGGTTACCAGAGTGGAGGTAAGTGGGGGGAGGGGTTAAATAGGTGATTAGGATAAAGGAGTGCATTTGTGGTGATGAGCACTGGGTGTTGCATGGAAGGCACAACTGAAACTAACATTCCACTGTATGTTAACTAACTTGAATTTAAATAAAAACTTAAAAAAATTATAGTGTATAAAAGTAAAAAGGCTTAAAAATAGTTCATAGTAACCCTAATAAAATATTTGAAAGATATAATAGTATGTGATCTAAATGCAAACATTTGCCATTAATTCTTTCACAGAGACTTTCATTAGCAAAAACATTTAATAAATATGTATTTTAATTCCAGAATTCTTGAACCAGTGTTGCAAATATAAGGCAACTACTCTTTAAAAAGATATATAATTTTTGTTACTTCATACTGTCATCTGAATTTTAAACATGCTTACATTATATTTTTACATTTTAACTGGCAATAACCATAATATTTACTGTGGAGGTGTATATGGATATATATCTATATATATGTGATTTTGCAAGTCTAGCATTTGTTTTCCTTTGTACTTTTTGCCTATAATTATGATAAAATACCATTAGGTAGGGTCTTTGTTACAGATTTGTGATTATAGTCATGAAAACGTGTGAAACAGCAGCATTTTCTACTTCAAACTAATGGAACTGTGTATTAAAACAACAAAATATTTACACCAAAGATCTGCATATAATACTGAGTATAAAACAAGAAATAAGTTAAATAATCATCTTTTACCTTAATAGAACAAAGTAGTTTCAGAAAGTAAGTACATAGTAAATATTTTTTAAAACTTATTTTTTAAAAACCTTAGTACAATTGAAAACTTACCTTATCACATTGACTATTTTAACCTAACCACAATATATTTTTTATAGTGTAATTTGTAGCTTTAAGAAAATAAGAGTCTTTTCCTCATCTATTTTTTTCAGTAAAAGTTTTGGATGATGAACACAGTTGAGTTTTTGTATTCCTACTGCTTTTATCATAGTTGAATCAAGAAAAAATAGAAAATCTGAGTAGTTTTATATATAATCTTTTTTTTAAAGTGTATTTATTTTGAGAGAGAGAGAGAGAGAGGGAGAGAGACTAGCAGGCGAAGGGCAGGGAGAGAGAGGGAGACAGAGGATCCAAAGCAGGCTTCATGCTGTCAGCACAGAGCCCGATACAGAGCTCAAACTCACAAACTGTGAGATCATGAACTGAGCCAAAACCAAGTGCTGGACACTTAACCAACTGAGCCACCCAGACGTCCCAGTTTTATATCTAATCTTAAAAATTAATTAATAATCTGAACCTCTCCTGTAATGAAAACTCCAAAACCAGTGAGTCAATCTTATACAAATTGTTTCAGAAAATAGAGAAGGAAACATTTTCAAAATAATTTTATAAAACCTGGATTATCCTAATACCAAAACCAGACAAACACATTACAAGACTAAAAAATTGCAAATATCCCTCAAGAACAAAATATTCTTAAGAAAATACTGGCCAATAGAAATCAAACATGTTTTTATATATACCACACCATGAATAATAAAAGTTTATTCCAGAAATGTAAGGTTTATTTAACCTTCAAAGTTAATCAACATATTTCACCACATTTTTAGAATATATATTAAAAGTCATTCAATTCTTCTCAATACATCCAGAAAAAAAAAAATGTGGGAAAAAATTGAACACTTATTACGAAAACATTTCAGTGAAACTGGAGTAGAACAATACATGTACAACCAAAGGTCATCTCTGAAAAAAATTTACTGTGAACATTATAGTTAGTGGCAAAAGACTCTGTTTTTCATCTAAAATGGGGAATAAGTCATGGGTGTCCAATCTCATCACTTCTATTCAAGATTGTACTAGAAAGAACGTGATCACAATAAAAATTCCAGCAAGTTGTTTTATGAATACCAACAAAATGATTCTAAAGTTTCTGTCAGGAAGAAAAAGACCCAGAAGAGTCAACACAATATGGACAGAGAAGAACAAAACTGGAGGACTGAGATTACCCAGATTTACTATAAAACTACAGAAATCACGACTGTGCAATATTAGCAAAAGAGGAAAGAAAAATAGAACAGAGAACCCAGAAACAGACCTACATAAGTATAGTCAATTGATCTTTGATGAATGATTAAAGGGGGAAAAGATAGTTTTTTTCAACAAATGATTCTGGAATAACTGGACATCACATGCCAAAAAAAAAAAAAAAAAAAGGATCTAGACACAGATTATACACCCTTCATGAAAATTCATTCAAAATGGGTCACAGACCTAAATGTAAAATATAAAACTATAGAATTTCTAGGAGATAACATAGGAGAAAACCTGGATGATTTTGGGTATGGCAATGACTTCTAAGATTCAACACCAAGGCATGATTCTCAAATGATAAACTTTATTTCATTCAAAGGAATTCATTAAAAACTTCTGCTCTGCAAAGGAAAATGTCAAGAGAATGAGAAGATAAATCACATGCTGGGAGAAAATATTTGCAAAGGACACACCTAATGAAAGACTGTTAAACAAAATATACAAAGAACTCTTAAAAGTCAACAATAAAAGCGGTGACTGGGTGGCTCAGTAGGTTGAGCATCCAACTCTTGATTTCAGCTCAGGTCATGATCCCAGGGTTCTGGGATCCAGCCCTGCATTGGGCTCTGCACTGAACATGGAGCCTGCTTGGGATTCTCTTTCTCCCTTTGTCCATCTCCCCTACTCACTTGCTCTCTAAAATAGTAATAAACAAAATTCAACAGTTAAAAAACTAGCAACCCAATTTAAAGATGGGCTAATGTTGGGGCGCCTGCGTGACTCCGTCGATTAAATGTCTGGCTTCTGCTCAGGTCAGATCTCATGGTTCACGAGTTTGAGGCCCACATTGGGCTCTGTGCTGACAGCTCAGACCCTGGATCCTGCTTCAGATTCTGTGTCTCCCTCTCTCTCTCTCTGCCCCTCCCCTGCTTGTGCTCTCTCTGGCTGAAAGAACAAACACACAAATAAAACATAAAAGATGGGCTAAAGATTTGACAGAAAGAAGATATACAGATAGCAAATAAACATGTGAAAAGATGCTCCACGTCACACACCATCAGGGAATTGTAAATGAAAGTGAGACACCACTATACCTATTAGAATGGCCAA
Organism: Lynx canadensis; assembly: GCF_007474595.2. Taxonomy (NCBI): domain Eukaryota; kingdom Metazoa; phylum Chordata; class Mammalia; order Carnivora; family Felidae; genus Lynx; species Lynx canadensis. The sequence goes on from NC_044306.2 coordinate 100,261,293, forward strand.
AATATGAAATATTGACATCAAATGCTGACAAGATTGTGGAGAAACAAGAATACTTATTGGTTGCTTCCAGGAGTGCAAAGCAGTTCAGCCATTTTGGAATACAATTTCAAGGTTTCTTACAAAACTAAGCATATTCTTACCACATAACCCAACAATCATGTTCCTAGATATTGATTCGAATTAGTTGAAAGCTTATAACCACATAAAAACCTGCACACAGATGTTTGTAGCAACTGTGTTCATAATTGCCAAAACTCGGAAGAAACTACAGGTTTCTTACAGTAAATAGATAAACTGTGGCACATCCAGATAATAGAATGTTATTCAATGCTAAAAAGAAATGTGCCATCAAGCCATGAAAAGACCAGAGGAAACTTAAAGGCATATTAAGCTAATATACAAGGCTATCTGATTCTTTAAAAGGCAAAACTATGGAGATAATAAAAAAAATTAGTGACTGCCCTGGGGTAGGGTGGGGAGGATGAACAGGCAGGTCACAGTGGAGTTTTAGGAGAGTGAACCTGTTCTATATGTTATTATAATGATGGATGCATCTCCTTAAATGTTTTTCAAATCCATAGAATGTACCACACACCAAGAGTGAACTCTAATGTAAACTATGACTTTAGGTGATTATAATGTTTCGAGGGGAGATTCTACCAATTGTAACAAATCAGTCACAGTGGTGGGGGATGTTGATAATGGGGAACACGCACGTGTAGGGGAAAGGGCTATATGTGAAACTCTCTACCTCCCTGTCAAATTTGCTGTGAACCTAAAACTCTCCTAAAAAGTAAAATAATAAAATAATAAGTCAGATTGTTTGCCTGAGGCAAATTTTAGTTTACAGGGGTATATACATCTGTCAGTGTGGTATAATTAAAATTTGTGCGTTTTATAATATGCAAATTATAGTTCATTAAAGTTGATTTTTTTAAGTAAAAGAAAACGTAATTTCCAAATCAAGAAAAATGATAATAGCCTCTGTGAGATAAGAGACATAGATCTCTTTGAATGAATGGTATAAAATAGTCAAAAAATTAAAAGGATAAGACTGGTGAAAAAGGAGGACATTTCCTCCTGGTACAAACCATGTTTTTAATATTATAGCTCTCTTTCCAGAAATAGGCAATATTGCTCAAAAATAAATAGGAATTGAGCTTTAGAAGGGGAATGTGCAATGGAGAGCCCCAAAGCTTATGATTATTAGCTCTGGTTTAATCCACCTGCTGTTTACATTTCTTGTGAGTTGAAACAAGAAATTCCATAAAGTTATATTCTATAACGTCTAATTTAATGGAATACACCTCGCTCAGGCTTTTATCTAAAATGTGTTTACGGCTCCATTTGTTGTACAAAGAGAATGATTTCAAATAATGATTTTAAGTTTAATTTTATTTGCAAATAAAAATAGAGAGGGAGAGGGGCGCCTGGGTGGCTCAGTCGGTTGCACGTCCGACTTAAGCTCAGGTCACGATCTCAGGGTCCGTGAGTTCGAGCCCCGCGTCGGGCTCTGGGCTGATGGCTCAGAGCCTGGAGCCTGCTTCCGATTCTGTGTCTCCCTCTCTCTCTGCCCCTCCCCCGTTCATGCTCTGTCTCTGTCTCAAAAATAAATAAACGTTAATTTTTTTTTTTTTTTAAATAGAGAGGGAGAAAGGAAAATTTGCTCAATCAAATTTGCAGTGTGGGAGCCTAGGAATTAAAAAGAGAAATCAATGGGAACTGTTTTGTCATTTTTTTCCCCTTTCCAAACACATTGTATCATTTATGTAACCCCATCGCTAATACTATTTAAAGTTTTGCTTGATGTGAGGCACAAAGGACTTTGGTTTCTCTTTTCTAATCAAGTGAATACAAGGTCTTTAACATGGCATAATTAAAGTAATTTCAATGAAGTTCTAAAATACGGTGACACAAATGTAAGCATTATTTTACACAACAGGATCATCCTTATATTAAGGCATTTTCCTGATAGCATAGAAATTGTATGCAGCGAAATGGTAGCTAGAGAAAAATAAGAGAACACAAACCACGGTTTTAGTTTCTACTATGAGTTCAAGTCAACCAGAATAGAGAGCAAAAAAAAAGATCTCAATGGCATATCTCTTCTAAAAAAGTAAAAAAGCTATTGGAAACCAGGAATTGAGCACTGATAAGTTTGGGATGTAAACCAATGTTTTATAACACAGACCTTGAAAATAAAATACTGCACTATATTGAATAATATACATACAACTTGCAAAAAGGAATCATTGATTATTTGCATTTAAAGGAGTTGCTACTAAACTTTAAAAATAAACTCAATTGTTCTTCTGGAAAAGTGGATGGTAATCCACATTACAATATTTGATAGTTCCCACCAACCGCTAAGTATTTCCCCCATTATCTTTCCTGGCTTCTCCAAACAACCTAGATATATGAAAAGTCCTTGTATTAGATTGCCAATATTGATGTATTTGAATGAAGGTTGACACAGAACTTCAAAATAACTTTCATTTTCATCTTTTGTTTAAAAAAAAAACACTTCAAATGAATGGACACATTTTACTGCGGTAGAGAGAAATATAGTATGTTAACCCTGGAGATAATTGTATGGCCCTCGCTTTTTAGCACATTGGCAGCAACATATTTAGCAGTTTCAGTGTTATTCTTACCGTTTGACACCCAGACCCTAAAGAAATTAATTATAAATCAAATAGTTTACAACACTAGCTTAAAAGTACATCTGGTCTAGTCTGGCCTAGAATAAGAAGATAAGATTGTAGACATCAGAGCACGCTAGGAAGTTGCTTGAGCCAAGAGGAAGGAGACTCACTAAGTCCAAATGGAACCACGTCATGTTTTATCTCTGAGTTGCTGTGCTAAGGGTTTATGGATGACATCACTTGAAATGTGTTTTTGAATTTTAGTGTGTTTACAGTGTTTGGACCATATTTAACTTGATTTTTTTCTTAGGAAACAAAAGAACGCTTATTGACTACATAGAAAAGAGAGTTTCCAAATGAAAGGAAAACAATGATTTTTTTTTTTTAATTTTCTTATTAGGAAAACAAAAGTCTGGGGTGCCTGGGTGGCTCAGTTGGGTAAGCGTCAGACTCTTGATATCATCTCAGGCTCGGGTCATGATCTCATCGTTTGTGAGACTGAGCCCCACATGTGGCTCTGTGTTGACACCATGGAGCCTACTTGGGGTTCCCACCCCTTCTCTCCCTCCCCTGCTCTTTTGGTCTCTCTCTCTCTTTCTCAAAATAATAAATAAACCTAAAAAAAAGAAAGAAAGAAAAGAAAACAGAAGTCAGAGACTTTCCAAAGGAGTCAAGAAGAGGTAACATGGACTAAGCCACGAGATGTTTCAAATGTGATTGTAACTGAAAGCAAACTGGGACTTCCATACATTTTCTTAGCCAGAGCCTTCCCTGTGAAGAGCAGCATTCATTGTCTTATTTTTTAATCCACTGATTTCATTAAATGCATCTGCCAAGCTAAAGGGAACTTTAAAATTATAAATACATAGAATGCTGAAAAATCTACTTGCTCATCAAGCATATTCTGCCATTTCCCCCACATGGTGGGCTTATGAAAAGAAACTACATCTGGGTGAATCATCTTCTAAAGTCTTACTGAGAAATTATCTTTTCTTCTTCTTACACAATACAAACACACATTTCATAAGCAAATATGTAATAGCATATTCTTTTGGCATGGGCTCTGTCCAAACTGTGACAACAAAGCTTAGCACCATACGAAACAGGTCACTGAGACAGTTCTTACAAGATGTCCTTGCTGTCTTCAGTCCAGTAGAATTACTAGATTTTAATTTTTTCTGAGTCATCACAGTTTACTGACCCCAGCATTTTTATTAGCTAAATGGGATTTTTTGAAAAGATTGATAGTCCTTCATTAAAAAAAAAAATCTTTACCTGTAACAATTAACTTAGGGATGTGCCCAAGAATTCTCTGCCCTGAACAGGCCAGTCCTGACCCATGGTGTGCCACCATTTCCTGCAGGGTGAGGTGTAGTAGGATGCATCCTTTATGTAGCAGTAAATACAAACTAAGTAATCAGAGATGCAATTTTAAGTTTCACCAAAAAGAACAAAAAACATTGCCTCCTTGTGCATATCAAAACTATTTTTCTTCAAATCATATTAATTGTGAAAAACAAAGGACAAAATTCTATAAACCATGTCCTTGTAAGACAAATGAATACATTTCTCTTTACAATATACACAAACAGTGATAGACTGTTTAAAACAGGGACTTTAACATGATTTCTTTCAAAACTAGTTTATTCAAACATGTTTTTAAAGCACCACAAAGGACCTCATTAGTCACACTCACCCTACAAAAGTATAGTCATTGCAGGCATTTCTTTTTAAGGTATTTTGGGTTATTATTTAAAACTTCTTCCTTCTTAGCAGAGAGGAGCTGGCTCACATACAAGTGAAGGAACAGCAGACTTTTGCTTAGAACCTTTCCCCCACAGTCTTATAAGTTACAATTCCACACTAAAATATTTCACCAGAAGGACTTGCCCATCATATCTTTTCTAGAGCAGAGAATCCCAGACTTGATTTGATTGGTTTCTGTAGTTAATCTCAAGTAAAAATAGTGCCTAAACTTGTTTCAAGGAAGGCTGACCATGGAAAATAACAAGTAAACTGGGATATAAGGGGAGGGCAAGAGACAAAGAGATAATTATCTATACAGAGGAACAAATCTTTGCAAAGATCCTTTAATAGAATGAATTATGGAGTTCACCTAAATTGGTGCTCACAGCTCCTTTCTAGCCTCTATGAATGGTGCCCTGGGAGTGACTCATTGGCCGCCTTTCATGACTGCTGATGAGGGTCCTGCAAGCGGCACTAAAAAGAATGACCCTAGTGCAGCGAGAGGTTGGAATGGTAGGAGTTAACCAAAATGGAATTTATAAATCATTTGAAGTATTATTGCTGATTTCAGAGTTTTAAATTGTGAAGTCACACAGATTTAGAAAGCTCATTCTAACTGTAGTGTGGAGAACAGAGCAGAGGTCGTACCGAGTGAAATCAGGGAGAGCAGGTAAGCAGTTGGAGCAGTTGTGCAGCTGAGAGAATATGGTAACAGCAAAGGTAGAAATAGCCTCATGAAATCCCTAGGAGAGAATCAGCCTTAAACTTTGTTCAATTGCACTTCCAATCTAATGTTTAATCTCCTCTAGAAATCACCACCAGGTTGCTATGTACTTCTCCTCTTAAACACCTTCCAATGTTGATCTAAAATAAAATTATATGTAGGCTATTATAATTGAGCAATAAAGTACCCAGACTGGATTCAGACTATTTGGTTTCAGATCCACTATCACCTTGCATAATCATGGGAAGGTTTCTTAACTTATCCATGCCTCCCTCTTCTTGTTGGTAAAATAGTGAAAATTGTACGCACATCAGAGAGTTACAATGGTTAACTAAAATAATGTACTTTAAGAATGTAGTACAATTCCTAGCAGGAAAAGCTCAAGAATTAGATTTTTATATTAATAAATGATGGAGTTTGATTTGTAAAAACCTAACACATCTGAATCATTTTAGCATCATATTATTTTATAATTATTTTAGGATAAAGTGAATATTTTACAATGTTCTCTCTGAGAGCCATTATTTTAAGAGACTAAAACCAAGGTACTTTCTTCCATGAAAAATAAGATTTCTTATATTTTTGTTCCAGTGACCTTGACAAAAAATTTTGACACTAGGGCATATTTGGAGGCCAAAGAAACTGTCTTAATTTCGATAATTCACACATCAATATATCCTTAAAAGTTAATTGTATTAATTATATTTAAAATTCTTACTTATATCTCCAAAATAGAATGTGAAAGGAATATAAATTTAGCTATCATGGAGAAATAAAATCTATGACTTGATAATAGTAAGATTTATAGAGTTTATTAATCTTGTAAATTTACTTAAGAGCATTTCTGGTGCATAAGGTGGGAGCCACAGATATAATGCTGCCTAATTCAGCTATTGTGGCATAAAATATATTCACTTTTTATTGAAGTATAATACTTCTTAATACTATAATATAATTTTTGTTAAGTGCATAAAAATTTACATATCATTCCAAGGATACACACTCCTTCATCTTTTTCTTTAACAGATATACATTTTAAGAACATTGGGTTAGGGGTGCCTGGGTGACTCAGTCAGTTAAGTGATCAACTTTGCATCAGGTCATGATCTTGAGGTTCGTGAGTTCAAGTCCCGCGTCAGGCTCTATACTGACAACTTGGAGCCTGGAACCTGCTTCAGATTCTGTTGTTTCTCTTCCTCTCTGCTCCTCTCCTGCTCACGCTCTGTCTCTGTCTCTCTCTCTCTCTCAAAAATAAATAACATTTAAAAAAATAAAAAAAGAACATCAGGATAACAAAAATGATGATAATCATTATTGAAAAAGCCAACTTAATTACCTTCATCATTGAAAATGGACATAAACCTATTTAAAGCATCACATTTGGAAAGTACCGAATGTGTGTGTTGTTTTTAATTTCATGAAACAATACATGCAGGTATAATCTAGCATTCTACGTTTAGTGTTGGTTACTACTTTTACTTTTTATTACTATGGAGATAAAAAATCTGGCTATATTATTATTAATTCATGTCATAATTTTTATTCATGGCTCTTTGTAATGAACAAAGATACTGTTTAATGCCCCTTTTACACTTGAAGAGATGATTTGACAATAACTGACAATGGAATATATGATTTAAAATTTAAAAAATTGAGAGGTTTCCTTTCCTATAATTCATATTCATTTATTCCTCAATTCTTTTTCACAAGAACTTATCCTGTGCCTAATGAGTGACTTTGTAAAATACATTCCTCTTGGTTTTAAAAAGTACACATTAAAAAAAAATCTGTATCCCCAGAGAATCCAATGGCGACATAGACAAACACAATGCGACTGCTTTAATAGAATAGGTGTAACTGTGGGAACAGAAGAAGGATTAGGTAAAATGGTTCCTAGAAGAAATCAAGAAAGTTTCCATAAATGGGGTGCCTGGGTGACTCTGTCGGTTGAGTGTCCAACTTCAGCTCAGGTCATGATCTTGCAGTCACTGAGTTTGAGCCCAGCTTGGGCGCTGTGCTGACAGCTCAGAGCCTGGAGCCTGCTTTGGATTCTGTGTCTCCCTCTCTTTCCCTGCCCCTCCCCTGCTCACTCTCTGTTCTCTCTGCCTCTCAAAAATGAATAAACGTTAAAAAAAAAAAAAATAAAAGAAAGGTTCCATAAAGAAACTTAAAGCTAATGGTGAAATAGGGGAGTTTTTCTTGTGTAAGGAAGTTTGTGAGAAGGAAGTATTCTAAATAGAATGTTTCCAAAAGTATGGAAGCATAAAGGAGATCAAGCAATTTAGTATGCACAAAGTGTATACAGGGGAAAAAGTCAAGAGATAATTTGGACTGCTAGTTAGATACCATAGGATGAAGAGCTGTACAAAGGAGTTTAGCTCCCCCATAGCTTCAGAGCAGCCAATAGGGAAAAAAAAAAAAAATAACAAAGGACAATGATGACCAGGGTTTTTTTGTATTCAAAATATCGCTTTTGCAATAGGAGAGAAGATGAATGACAGATAGTTGAGACTAGAAGTAGGAAGACTAGAAGAGAGAGGTGAGAATCTGAACTAAATAGTAATGCTTAAAACAAGACAGGTATAAAAAATATTTAGGAAAAAATAGAATTTAATATGAAGAATAAAGAAAAGGAAGAAGTGTGAGGTGGTTCCTAGGTTTTTGACTTGAGCAACCAAGTATATAATGTAACCAAACAGTAAGAGGGAATCCAGGAGGAGGAACAGATTTGTGTGGGATGGGAAGATATGTTCATTTGAATTAAAATGAAAATATCATGTTGTGGGAATATTAAGTGAAGTTGCTTTTTATAAAAGCAGCTCTGTGGTTCTCTGTATTAGTCATAGTACATTTATTTATTCAACATTCTTGTTGGGGAATAACAATGCCAAGGTAGGGTAATGTGTGAGGGTGGACGGTAGTGACTAGTATTGGATGTGCATGGTCCCTGCCCTTCAGGAGCTTATAATAGAGTGGCAGAGTGGCAGTAAATTCCAGAAAGAGTTAGTTTGTGTCATAAAATATCACTATGAGAATTCAGATAGGAAGCCAGTTATATGTAGTGGCAAGTCTCAGTAAATATACTTCTTTAAAAAAGATGACATTTAAATTATATCTGAAAGAAAGAAAAGGATTTTCATGGAAAATATGGGGAGGGCATTTTAAGAGGAGAGAAGAGAGTGGGCAGAAAGGGCAAACCATATAGAAACACCATGTGGCTACCTAGTTTGATACGGAAATTATATTTACAATAGTAATGAGCAATAATGTTGGAAAACTATCCTTTTACCTCAGAAGAAGCCAGGGAATCATGATTTGACTTAGCAGTAATGGGAATCTACTGAGAGTTTCTGAGAAGGGAAATGAATGACCTATCAGAGCTATTCTTACTAAGATTAATTATCAAGTTGGTTTAGTGGGAAAACCATTTAAAGGGCTATCAGGGCTTACCTAGGAAAAGATCAACTGATATGGGGAAAAAAAGACAACATAAAACCAATCCATGGAATTTGTCCAATTGTTGGAATTAACAGAAGAATTAAATGGAATTAAATGATGACCCTGAAGTTTTAGATCAATATTACTGGATGTATCATAGTGACATTAACATTGGGAAAACAAAAGAATTCTTATTTTAGGAGAAAATAATGAAAGGCTATGGAGGAATGCTATAAGACATTCAAATGATGCTGCCTAGCAGTCTTTTGCAAACAAAAGACTAAAAGTCAAGAAAGAGGTTAGACCTGGATTTATAGATTTGCAGGCTGATGAAAATCAGTAATATAGGATCTTCATTGCAAATATGAAGATTCAGTCCTTCGGATGTATTCTGAATCATATATATGTAATGTTTGTCCTACTTCTGGTGACTGAACTCTGTAGGTGCAGAGGTATGTCTGCATCCCAAGCACCTAGGACATAATAGGGACTCATAGTTGAATGTTTGTTTGGGTGTTTTTGGTTGCAAGGAGCAGTCACTTACACAAGATCCCATGATGGACGTTTAATATAAGACTCAGTAAGAGAGATGAAGCTTACATAGAAATATAGGAGAAAGATCCAGAATAGAATCTGTGGGGATTGGAACCAGATTCATGGCGGGAATAGGGACCTCAGAAGCAAGAATTGCTGGTTTTTCCCTTTAGAGACAGGCAATGAACATAACACCACTACTTTCTTTCCCATTCCTTCTTTTTGAGTCTTTTCTCCTTGTTCCAACTACAAATGGATTTAATAACTCTTTTTTCTCTACTTTATGACTATTGATAATTTCCGCATTCTGATTCTTCCACATTAACATGATTCTTATTGGAATTCATGGTCTCTCTGCCTCCTTTCATTTATACCTCCTGCTGTATCTGCCTGATTTTCTCTGTGTATTGTAATATCTGCTCCAGAACATACAGCACTGTTGGTCCAATTCATCCCAGGTTTGTGGAGCTTTTCAGGCTTATTCACCTTTTAGGCTTTCTGGCCAATCTATAAAGTCCCTTACTAGGGTTAGCTGCTCATTCCTGGTCCAATCAGCTGAAGTCTTATGGGTGGAGAGCAGGGGTGGTTCATGACAGAAAATACAGCCACTTACTGCTATGAGTGTCATTGAGGTGTTTAGTATAAACACAATTTTTCCCATTAGAGATAAGTTGTTAATACTGTATGTGTTTAATTCAAAATGATTTATTGTGGGGCGCCTGGGTGGCGCAGTCGGTTAAGCATCCGACTTCAGCCAGGTCACGATCTCGCGGTCCGTGAGTTCGAGCCCCGCGTCAGGCTCTGGGCTGATGGCTCAGCCTGGAGCCTGTTTCCGATTCTGTGTCTCCCTCTCTCTCTGCCCCTCGCCCGTTCATGCTCTGTCTCTCTCTGTCCCAAAAATAAATAAACGTTGAAAAAAAAAAAAAAAACAAAATGATTTATTGTATAAATATTTTTCACTAAAAGTAATGTAGGGGTGCCTGGGTGGCTCAGTCATTAAGTGTCAGACTTCGGCTCAGGTCATGATCTCATGGTCCGTGAGTTCGAGCCCCGCGTCCAGCTCTGTGCTAACAGCTCAGAGCCTGGAGCCTGCTTCGGATTCTATGTCTCCCTCTCTCTCTGCCCCTCCCCCACTCGTGCTCTGTCTCTCTCTGTGTCTCAAAAATAAAGAAATTTAATAAGAAAAAAAATTTTTTAAAAAAGTAATGTAGGAACAGGATTCGAATTCTAAGTGCTATGAAAAATAAATGTGTTCATTAATGTAAAATAGTTCTTCATTGTGTACATTTGAAACACTTCAGAGATTTACTGTTTATTCTTAATAAGCTTCTATGATCATATTAAATTTATAAAGTTAAATTGGACATGACTGATGGTAAGGCATTTTGTTTGATTTCAACTTGCAAATCATAGAATAGGCTTTATTCTATGGGGGGGGTGGCTTTATTTCATGGCATATTCTATCAATATTCTTTTATTATCTTACCAGTATATGTTTTTTTTTTTTCAAAAAAGTTACAGGACAAACTACTTTAAATCAAGCAGTATGTGGGACACCTGGGTGACTCAGTCACTTAAGCGACTTTGGCTCAGATCATGATCTTGTGGCTCATGAGTTCGAGCCCAACGTCGGGTTTTCTGCTGTCAGTGCAAAGCCTGCTTGGGATCTGTTACCGCCCTCTCTGCCCTTCCCTTGCTCATGTGCACACTTGCTCTGTCTCTCTCTCAAAAGTAAAAAAGCATTAAAAAAAAATCAAGCAGCATGTTTTCAATTGATATTGTATTCTCCACAAAGTTTCATAGAATTGAGAGTAAACAATTAAAGGAATGTTGTTAGATAACCAGTTGAATTCAGGTTCTATAAATTCATACTTGTCAATTTTAAAAAAGCTTGAAATGTAAAGTTTAAGAGGTTTGTTATTTGTGTGTATATGGACATGCACATGCATGCATACCCACACACACACACCCACGCATGCGCACTTGCACGCACACACACGCACACATTATTAAATGCCTGCACCTTATAACTCATGTCCTTCACTCCTCAGTCCACTTAAAAGATAAGGGAATTGCTCTAGGGAAATTTTCTAATCAAGTGCATATATGTAATCGCACTTTTCTATCTCATACTATTTGGCATTTATTCTTTTTTATACTTAAAAAATATGAAGACATATGAATAATGGAAGTGAGAGCAAGATCCTTCAGACTTTTCTGCTGAGTCACTCATGATAACATTTTAAGGATCTAACTTAATTTGTAATTATCTTTTTTCTTTTTCACTTATGTAGAGTCGATTTATGTTTCTGTTAATTAACTCTCAAAGGTTAATAGCCCACTCATAAAGAAAGCCAGCTTCACTGTCTACTTCCAGTAGATATAAACATTATATTTTTAAACCATTATACTGACCACTCTGTAATAGCTCCTTTTACTTATGAAAGAAGCAAAGATCTTGTGATACTTCTGCACACCTTGAAGAACCATCGTGGGCAAGTATTGTGCAGGCACTGGTAATACTTAAAGGAATAAAAGCGAGTTCCTGTCTTTCAAATGTTTAGTATCTAGGTGTGGAAGACAGACTTGCAAACAAATAAATGAAACGAAGTGTTATTCAGTGCCATATTAGGAGTTCAGCATGTAAAAAAATCTTATTCTTCAAACACAATGTGCCTGAAATGTGATTTTGTTTTTTTCTGTAATTCAACCTATTTCTATTGTGACTTCCATTCTACTTGATAACAGAAATTCCATCTCAGAATCATTCCATTTAGAATGGCCTCAGGAAACTCTTAATTCCCTTAGTCAATTCGGAGTTTCCTTGGTCACTTTTCATAGTTCACCCTAACCCCTGATCCCGAGAATTATCTCAATGTTCCAAGGGATATCAGAGCTCCCAGGTACGGTGGAGGAAGAAGCAGTGGGGACTAGAAAGGGGGCAGTCTGATTAATGGTTGTTATCCTCCAACTTTACTGGTCTCTCCTAAAATGTTCATATTCCCATTGGTTCTCTAGTTTTTCACCCATGCAAGCCTCTGGTTTTTGTTTTTGTTTTCCTTTTTAGTTATACTTAAACCCTAATCTGGAAGACCACCTCTGTAAGATACTTATGAGCCCTTCTGAGACATATAACAAACAATTGACTTTCACTCACCTCACACTGGGTATGAGAAAACTCTGGAATCTGTCTCAGGCACCTCTGCTTAGACACTCTGTTTACCAATTCTCTGGTACTCGAACCGCAGAGTTCCACTCTGGAAATACAGCACGTGTCCTCTCTGCTCTCATGCTCCATCTTCTGAAGCTATCTAAGCTTTCCATTGTATTTTCTATGAGATGAAGCTGAGGACATGGGGCTTACGGTCCATTCTCAGGAAGCCACCACTATCTCCTTCTCTTTACCTCCATTCTGATTCTCCCATTTCTCCCCAACTCATGGGATATTTTTTCCCCTAGAATGAGAAAATTTTGCTTTCATATCATCATGCAATTCTTCTAAGTCTATGATTTATTAGCATAAAATGTGCACTCTTCATCTTCCAAAGGTTAGGTTTTGGAAGCTCAAATACCTAAGATGTTATAAATCAAAAGCTTTGCTTCAGAAATAAAAGTGACATTTTTCTTCCTTTTTGTTGTGGGATCATCTCTCCCTTGAGGCAATGGATTCTCACTGTCTATATTAATAGAAAATAGGCTATATGGATAAAAGGAATTACTAGGAACAGAAGACACATCCATTGATAATCAAAATGAATCCTACCTTGATATATATACAGACTTCAGGAAATGTTAAGAGAGGGAGTTATGCCACCAGAGTTGTGTTGGTGGAGAGGAAGGATAGAGCAAAGCCGCACAAAGGCTTTAGAGAGGATATTCTGTTGAGTTGAATTATGAAAGACGAAAAGGATTTCCACACGATATAATTTTGTATATATATTATCTATTCAAATAAATTAAATACATTTTAAAACAATGAAAATGAGTTTATCAGCTTCATGAAAAAAGGAGAAGAAAGAAAGGAAGGAAAGAAGAGAGGAAGGAAGGAAGAGAGGAAGGGAGGAAGGGAGGAAGGAAGAAAAACAAACCAAATTGTGTAGGATACGAGAAGGGAAAGAGAGTGTCAAGGTGGTAGGAGAATATGTAAATAGACATAGGAATGAAAGCATTCAAGTAAGATGGCTGCCTTTGATTAGAACATATGATGAGGGACACCGGGTGGCTCAGTGGGCTAAGCGTCTTCAGCTCAGGTCATGATCTTGTGGTTCCTGGGTTTGAGCCCCGCATGAAGCTCTGTGCTGAGAGCTCAGAGCCTGGAGCCTGCTTCAGATTCTGTGTCCCCCTCTCTCTCTGCCCGCTAACCCACTCATGCTCTGTCTCTCTCTCAAAAATAAATAAACATTAAAAAATATTTACAAAATTAAAAAATTAAAAAAACATATGAGGAAAAGGTAGGAAAAGTAGGAGTTGAGAATCATCAGCATCAGATATGTAGGAGTAGAATCATGGAGGGATCTTTATACCCCAACAAGGATGTTAAGTTTTACCTAATGGTAATATGGACTCAATAAAACATTCACATGTTTAGGGGAGCCTGGGTGGCTCAGTCGGTTAAGCATCTGACTCTTGGTTTCTGCTCAGGTCATGATCTCACTGTTTTACCCATTTAAGCCCTGCCTCAGGCTCTGCACTGTCGGCACAAAGCCTGCTCTTTCTCCATCTCTCTTTCTGCCCCTCCCCCACCCATGCTGGCTCTGTCTCTCTCATAATTCAATAATTAAAACATTAACATGTTTGAACAACTTAGTATTATGGTTAGATATGTATTGAAATGAGCATTATGATGGTAATATGGAAGATGGATTGGAGAAGCCTAGATAGATGAAAAACAGACAATTACATGCCCAGGTAAGAACGGAGGAAATCCTGAACAGAAACAGTGTGATGATGATGAGAGGAATCAAATACAAAAAATGTTCAGGTAAATTAGGAAGGCAAAATTCGAATGCTTGAATTATGGGTTTAATGAAGGAGGTGTAAAATACCTTCCAAGGCTAATTTGGGTCCCTGGATGTCTTCTTTTGGCCCTTTGAGATCTGCTCTCTGCTATTCACTAGCCTCGTGCCCAGAGGCAAATCTGTGTGGATTCCACCCTTGCCCTGGCAAGGTTCCAAACCTTGCCATGGTTTCAGGTGAAACTTAGGCAACTGAGAGGTGGGGAGAAGAGATGAGAGAAGGGAGGGATGGGAAGTCATGATGTTCTTCTAGTTCTTTCCCAGAGGGTTCACCACAGGTTGGCTCTGCCCTATAACTGAAGGCCAGCTTCAGGCAGCCCTCTTTTTGTGCTACTCCCTCCAGCTTCCAGTAATTACTCTCTGCACTTGTCCCTTCAGACCTTGGATGGTAACACTTTCTGCTGTGGCTAACCTCAGGGTATTGTACTATTCTTTCTTGGTTTCTATAAACCTTGCATATATTTCTATTCAGCTTATTTAATATGGTCTTTAGATCACCGAGTTTGAGTATGCCTCCTTTTACCTGCTGGGACTTAACTGAAAATGGTGCCATTAAACAAGACAGGGAATATGGGTAGAGGAGCCAGTTTAAAGACAAATAGAATAAATACAATCCCTGCTCCTACTCTCTACTGTAATCCAGTCTCTAGGATAATGTAAATCAGCTCTTCTCAAATGTGATCTTTAGACCACGAAGGACCCCTGAAACCAGGGGATCCATGAGGTCAAAATCACTTTCGTAAGAACACTAAAATTCTTTTGACTTCTTCACTATATTGACATTTACACCAGTAGGTACAAAAGCAATAGTAAGTAAAATTGCTGGCACCTTAACGTGATTCAAAAGCAGTGTGCTGTGCTTGTAGCCGCTGCATTTTCACAGCTGTGTATTCATATTTAAAAAAAAAAAAAAGCTACTTTCACCGAAGAGTACATATGACTTAGCAATAAAAAATATTTTGTATTAAATTTCATGGCTGAGTACCTATTCCACTGCATACCAAACTATGACTGACTCAATGAAAAACACTTGTGTGTGGTGTGAGTTAAACTGGCCACTTTTTTAATGAAACACCATTTTTAAAAAAATGCTTATTTATTTATTTATTTATTTATTTATTTATTTATTTTTGAGAGAGAGAACGCACAAGCAGGGGTAAGACAGAGAGAGAGGGAGAAAAAGAATCCCAAGCAGAGATCTCACAAACCATGAGATCATGACCTGAGCCCAAATCAAGTGTCGGGTGCTCAGCCAACTGAGCCACCCCGGGGCCCCGTGAAACACT
This sequence comes from Lynx canadensis, assembly GCF_007474595.2. NCBI lineage: Eukaryota > Metazoa > Chordata > Mammalia > Carnivora > Felidae > Lynx > Lynx canadensis. The sequence continues at coordinate 100,276,681 of NC_044306.2, forward strand.
ATTTTTCTTTGAAAGAACAACTGATAAACAAACTATGGTTATTCAGAGTTGGATATCTGGCAAATATTTTCTCAAAAAATGAATGAAGAGAGCTTGTCACTTGAAGAAGACCAGGTGACTGTATTTATTGCCGTTGACAAAATTTATGCTTTCAACCTGAAATTAAATTTTATTTATTGCCATTGACAAAATTTATGCTTTCAACCTGAAATTAAATTTTTTTGAAATATTGGCTCCCACATCTGTGAACTTGACCAACTTTTCTGAGGCGATTTGTAGTGACATGAACAAAGGTAGAGTTTTTTTGATATTGCATAATGAAATTTATTTGCATAACTTTGTGAACTAATATTTTTCACATGACCAATGCATGATGTTACAAAATCATGCATGGATAAAAGTCAATTGAAAGTTCAAGATAAACCAGTTGTTATTGACTGAATGTTTGTGCCCCCCCCACCTCTAAATTCATATGTTGGAACCTCAATGTGTTGGCATTTGGAGTGGGACCTTCTAAAAATGATTAGGTTATCTCTATGGATTAGTCCCCTTGTGAAAGAGACCACAGAGAGCTTCTATGCCTGTTATGCCATGTGAAGACACCAAAAAGATTGTTGTCTATGAACCGAGAAGCGCGTTCTCACCGGACACTAAATCTGCTTGTGTCTTGATCTTGGACTTCCCAGACTCCAGAAATACGAAATAAATTTCTGTTGATAAGTCATCCATCTATGGCATTATAGATGGATGCCATCTATATGGTTATAGCACCGAAGCACATGAAGAGACCAATTAAATTTATTGTAACAGAGTATGAAAAGTTCATTGATATGGATTCAGATTCCATATTGAAACTAAAGCTTTAAGGCTTTAAGACATCACCATTTGCCATGTTTTGGTGTAGTATAAGAGAGAATTATACATTGTCTGGAAGGTTATTAAAGTACTGTTCTTTTTCCAATTACTTATTTGTGGGAGGCTAGATTTTTTTTTTTTACATATTTCAACCAAAATAGCATATAAAAGAGAGTGCATGCACAGGCAGATAGGAGAATCCAGTTGTCTTTTATTAAGCCAGACATTAAAGACATTTGCAAAATGCAAAACATTGACCTTTTCTCACATAATATTTTTTTGGGGGAAAATATAATTATTTTTTTATGAAATTATGTTATGTATATTAACATGAAATAGGCTTATGGTCATTTACACATAATATATTTACAATTTTGTTTTAATTTTGAATATAGTACATATCAATAGATAAATCTACATAAACCCAGTTCTTCTTTATAAACTGTTAACAATGTAAAGGTATCTTGAGACAAAAGAATTAAGAACTGATATAAAATATTTAGAAAGAAAAATATATGACTGACATAGTGACTGACATTAACAACTTCCATTATAGTTCACTTCAAAACACCTAAGGATATTTCTCTAACCTCCCTCTATAATGCAGAGCTTCATAATTTGAGTTCTGCCTTTGAAAACAAGAGCATAACAGAATCTAGAAGCCACTTTAACTGATAGTCATCCAATCTTTTTGCTTCTTTATCAGAAATACAGACTTGAGGGGGCGCCTGGGTGGCGCAGTCGGTTAAGCGTCCGACTTCAGCCAGGTCACGATCTCGCGGTCCGGGAGTTCGAGCCCCGCGTCAGGCTCTGTGCTGATGGCTCAGAGCCTGGAGCCTGTTTCCGATTCTGTGTCTCCCTCTCTCTCTGCCCCTCCCCCGTTCATGCTCTGTCTCTCTCTGTCCCAAAAATAAATAAACGTTGAAAAAAAAAAAAAAATTAAAAAAAAAAAAAAAAAAAAAAAGAAATACAGACTTGAGGGCTTGCTGTATTTTGCTTTAGTTTTCTTATCTCTAGCAAGTTTGCACTGGAAAAATATTTACATCAACTCTAAGATTTACATTATCTCCCTTCTATTTTCTCAGTGCACAATTTCCTCTATTTTAAAGTTATCATTGGCATTCAATTTTGAACATAATGAGTTTGAAATCCTGTGCAAAAATCCAAATGGAAATATGCAGTAGTGAGCATAGTACAGAGAAGCTGGACCAGGCATACCTATTTGGGGGATCCCTTCAAATAGAGACAATAGCAGAAGTTGAAGGGTTGAATGAGAATTTGGAAAGAAAGAAGAGGACAATGAATAGAATGCCGGAGAATATCCTCATTTGAGGGGAACATGGATGAAAATGAATGAACAAAAGAAGACTGGAAGTGATAGTCAAAGGTTGATGAGAAAAACAACAGAAATATGACTTGGAAATAAGGGCAAGTTAACAGTGTTGTTTCAACACGGTGAGATTGATTAATGGGGAGTGAGGAATGGCTCATTAGAAGGTCATTAATGACATAACTGAAAACCAATTTTGGCAGAGTTGTGAAGGTAAAAGCTAAATGACAAGAAGTTTCAGAGAAAATGGAAGGTAAGACATTGGACACATTAAACTTGGCCTAATATTTCCGGAAGTTTGAAGTTAAGGACACAGCCCACAATTCAGCCTTCATATTTATAGTTGTGTTTATAAGTAGGTATCATGGTTATTGTTCACTTTTGGTTTTACTACTGGGAAAAACAACAACAACAACAGATGAGGTCTGCACAGGGAGCTACAAAGGCACTGTACCACCCTGTTAGGGCTACTTTAACAGAACACCACAGCTTGGATGACTTAAACAACAAAAACTTATTCTTTCACAGTTCTAGAGGCTGGACGTCCAAGATAAAGGTGCTGGCAGTGTTGGTTTCAGGTGAGATGGCTCTCCTTGGCTTGAGGATGACTACCTTCTCATTGTGTCTTTACCTGGCCTTTCTTCTGTTTGTATACGTCCCTTTCTTGTCTTATAAAGACACCAATACTATGGGATTAAGGTTTCACCCTTGTGACCTCATTTAATTTTAATTACTTCCTTAAAGGACCCACCTCCAACACTGAGGATGAAGGCTTCAACATATGAATGTTGGAGGGGACACAATTCAGTCTATAAAAGACACGTGGAAGGGCACCTAAATATATTAAGTAAAGCATTAGAGGTTTAGAGATCTCATTTCTAAAGGATGAAAAGTGCAGAGGAAAAAAACATGACAAATAACATTGCAAGTTAGTTGAGAGTAAAAAGGTCAGGAGGCACAAGAGAACAAAGAACATGTCTAGGGAATTTCAGGCAGTGTCTATTCAACATGCGTGGCCGGGACAGAGAATACAAGTAGAGTAATCGTGAAAGAGAGAGATGCAGGAGCCAGGTGTCTCTTTAAAAATGTGGAAGAGACGATCATATCAGAGACAACTACAGAAGTAGCAGCAGTGCCACAGAAATAATAACTAATATGAATACATTGCTTCGCATTTGTTTAGTATTTTTAAAGCTTTTATTATGAAAAAAAAAAACCTATGATGAAAAGTGAATGCAATAACTTAATTGATTTGCTCAAGATTAGAATCAGAAACCTGATGTCTGGATTTTTAGGTTACTCTTCTGATAGGCCTTGTTCTCTCAGAATCCATTAAAGCTTTATCCCAATGGCCAATGAAATAGAGTACTGTTTACTATTTGTCATTTTATTTCATCAATATTCTTCAGATAACATTCATTCTTGGTGGTGTAGAGAGGGTGTGTCTATAGAAATGGACACTTAGAAAATCAAAGGGAGGGTCCATCAGAAACACTGGCTTGTGATTCTGACTTTAACTGAGAGGACACAGTTTATGTGTACGGCTAAAGTACTGAGGGCTTCTCATTGCTTACAATTAAAATGGGTTCATACATTCAAATACCAGAGCAAAGTTTGAAATGAAGAAGAGAAAATCAGACATATTCAAAGCACAAGGAGGATTCGATGGGCTTTTGCTGTCCCCGAACTGGGGGCCTTTCTTCATGTGCAAAGAAACGTAGGCAATCTGTAGGAGATAAGACTGGACCCCAGCTGATAGCCAGCAAGGAAATGGGGAACTACATGGAACTGAATTCGGCCATTAACCTGAATGAGCTTAAAGGCAGACTCTTCCTCAGAACCTGAATAGAAGAGTCCCGCCCGGCTGAGATCTTGACTTTGTCTTTGTGAGATTCTGAGAAGCCAGATAAGCCATTATAAATTCTGACTTAGAGAACTGAGAGAATAAATTTATGTTGTTTTAAGTTACTACTTTTGTGATAATTTGTTACACAGCAATAGAAAACGAATGTGGTTACAAACATCCTGGCCCAAAAATTAGGAAAATGGAGTCTTTTTTAAATCCAGCTGAGAAGGCCCCATTAGATTTCAAGGCTTAAGAATATACTCTGGGGCTTTCACCTCTGCTTTCTGGGATCTTAGCTCTGAGTCATCCTTCCTTTCTTAATGAAAGGTAGATCCTGTTTGTAGCTGACTTGTATCATCAGAACCAGCTTCCTGCCAAGGGAATTTGGGAATGCTGAGAGTCTCCATTTATTTCATATTCTTTCTGTCTCTTTCAATCCCAGCTGGTGGTGCTCCCGCTGATAAAATATTCCCAAGTACCTTGTGGGTTTATGTGGATTTCTGGAGGGGTTGCTCCACCAGAGAAAAGGCTGTCTCACTGATCTTTTTTTTTTTTTTTTTTTTCTGAGATAATTCCTTTTCTATTTTTTGGTTTGAGCTAGGATGGCTAAGGGACACTGCTAATAAGCTTCTTAGGCCTTCAAGTCTGATTGAGATCTATGAGGCACACCTTTAATCTCTGGTGATTGAGCACTCTGACCTTTTGATCTTTCTAGCGTGGTAGCAAAATGTTGTAAACACACACCCACACCTTTTACGCTGTGCTACGCTTTCAGGGGTAATCTCTTAATTTTAGGATCTTTTTGCCATCTCTGTAGGCTGAGAATTTCCCAAATCAGCATGCCCTGATTCCTTTTTAGTTAACAGTTCTTGCTTCAATTTCTTTCTCCTTTCTTTTATTATAAGGAGAAAGAAGGAATCAGGTCTCACCTTCCACACTTTACTTAGAGATCTCCTCAACTCAATACCCAAGTTTATTATTTACAAATTTCTGCTTTCTATATAACAGCAGGAAACAACTTTTTTTTTTTAATTTTTTTTTTTTGTAACGTTTATTTATTTTTGAGACGGAGAGAGACAGAGCATGAATGGGGGAGGGACAGAGAGAGAGGGAGACAAAGAATCGGAAGCAGGCTCCAGGCTCTGAGCCATCAGCCCAGAGCCTGACGCGGGGCTCAAACTCATGGACCGCGAGATTGTGACCTGAGCTGAAGTCGGACACTTAACCGACTGAGCCACCCAGGCGCCCCAACTTTTTTTTTTTAATGTTTATTCATTTTTCAAAGAGAGAGAGAGTGCGAGCAGGGGAGGGACAGAAGATCCAAAGTGGGCTCTGAGCTGACAGCAGAGAGCCTGATTTGGGGCTCAAACTCATGAACCGTGAGATCATGACCTGAACTGAAGTCAGGGCTCAGCAGACTGAGCCACCCAGGTGCCCCAGAGAACAACTTTTCTAAACTCCCCACTACTATGTAGCAAGGATCTCTTTCCACTGTTCAGTAGCAAGTTCCTCAGTTCTTGCTAAGCCCTCACCAGCAGCATTTTTAGTGTCCATATTTCTACTAAAGGTCTTCTCAAAGCAGTCTAGGCTTTTTCTATCATGTTCCTCAACCTCAGTTCATTACCTGATTCCAAAATCCCTTCTACATTTGTGAGTATTTGCCCTAGGGGCACCATAGGTACCAAAACCTGCACTGGTTTTCTCTTGCTACAAAATAAATTATCACAAATTTAGCAGCTTGAAACAACATACACTTAATATGTCACAGAAGAATATGACACAGAATATGTCACTTCATATGGCACTTCAGAAGTCCAGGCAGTGTTAAGTGAGTTTCAAGTATTTAAAGCTTAAATAAAGGTGTCAACTGGCTGCATTTTCATCTGGAATTCAAGTTCTTCTTCCAGGTTCATTCTTTCTATCAGCAGAATTTTTTTTCCTTGCAGCCGTAGGACTAAGAGCCACCATCCAGTCCTTGCGTGTTGCTCCCTCCCTCCGTCTTCAAAGTCCACAATCCTTCTCGCACTTCAGATCTCTTTGTATCCAAAAGAAAAAAGATTTTACCTGAAAATCATCACTTATAGTTGGGTTTAGTCCAACTGTGAGGCTTGAACTATAGATTTTTCATTTCTATTTAGCATGTAATTTGTGGACTTTGGTTTTAATATGAACTCCCCACCATGAACTTTTCATTAATTTTTGCTGCCGTGGTCTGAGAGCATATCTTGATTAAGGTATTTTCCTCTTTCCAGCTTCTACCTCTTGTTATCAAACGGCAGCACCCTGTTCCTCTCAAATTGCAGGAACCATATGAGAGTTTCCTTTATGTAACCTGTGTACCTAATCTGAAAGTCTTGCTTTTATCTTATCAATTACAGATTATAGGCTGAAATGCCAGGCACTTACTTATGTGACATTTTAAAATTCTTCTGCAAGCAAATAGTAGATGTATATTAATACAAGTAATAAAATATTCTTTATTTTAATTGGGATTTAGCCAAATTAAACTACCATGTGTTATAATACTTGTTCATATCACACAGATTGTATTAAATACAAACTATGTCTTCAAAATATATTACTAATGTCAGTTATTACATGGGAAGTTTTTTTGAGACGTGTTCATGTTGATATAAACCCCAACATACACTAGTTAATTTTTTAATTATTGACTAAAATTATGCAAAAACTCTACTTCACTTCCCTGTTTAGAGAAGATCCTTCAACCACCAGTAACCAAAGAAGATAAAAATAGATTGCTTTTAACCTCCTTAAATTAAAAGAATTTAATTGCAGATAGAGTGACAAGTTGACTAAAATCAGAAGATTTTTAAAGAACTAGAAAACAGAATATTGTCTTTTGTTATGTATTAATTTATATAAATAATAATTTCATTCAAAGTGAAATAAATTATCAGTCTCTACTCAACTGTGATGTAAGTTTTTTGTGCCTTAACTCTTCGAAGTCCTGTTAAGACAATTTTTGACACAGGATATACAAAACTGAGAAAAATGTCAGTGCAGAAGGCTGTATTTCTTCTTTAACCTTTCACAAATCCTTTTGACTGTATTCTTGTTTATTCATGTTAAGTTGCACATTGAATTTAGGGAGAGCTATTTATTTTTTAAATGTTTATTTATTTTTGAAACACTGCGAGAGACAGAGCGCAAGCTGTGGAGGGGCAGAGAGAGGGAGACACAGAATCTGAAGTGGGGTCCAGGCTCTGGGCTGTCAGCATAGAGCCCAACGTGGGGCTCAAACTCCTGAACCATGAGATCATGACCTGAGCGGAAGTTGGATGCTTCACCGACTGAGCCACTCAGGTGCTCCAAGGGAGAGCTATTTAAATCAGGGACTCTTAACCTGAACTCCCATCGCATAGAAGGGCATTATTGCTTTAAAATTAACACAGACTTTGCATACATTTGCCTTTTTTTTTTCCTGGTGGAGAGTTAAATTATTTGTCAAATTCTCAACGTTTTCTATTTGTAGTACTTAAAAATCATAGCGATAATATTCACCTATCAAAAGGTGAAGTCTGTCTGTTTTTCCACCCCTTGAAACTGGTCTGTCCTCGGAATTGCTTTGACCTATAAAACATGGCAGAAGTGACATAGTGTGAGTTCCAGACAAAGGCCTCAAGGGACTCTCCAGATACTGCCTTAGCTCTCATGGAACTCTGAGACCACCTTGCTGTGAAAAAGCCATCAGAAGAAGGCCCAGCCACCTCATTCTTTGCAGCCGACCCAGCTGGTGACCCAAACATGGGAGTGAAGCCAGCTGAATACAACTATATGAGGGTTCCTAGGTAAGACCAGCAAAACCACCTAGTCAAGCCACAAAATGTGAAAAATAATAATTCAGTGTTGTTTTAAACCACCAAACTTTAGGTTATGGTATGTGATGTAACAACAGATAACTGATTCACCAAAAATCTAATATGCCTCAAAAAGCTGGATTAGAAGCAAAAAGTAAGTTTACTTTCAAATACTTTTTCCTTTGCTACTTTTGACAAATGTGTCAAAAAAGGAGACTCTTTATCAATGTTTTATTTTTTATTTTTTATTTTTTATTTTTTTTTCTTTTTTTTTTTTTATTATTTTTTTCAACGTTTATTTATTTTTGGGACAGAGAGAGACAGAGCATGAACGGGGGAGGGGCAGAGAGAGAGGGAGACACAGAATCGGAAGCAGGCTCCAGGCTCTGAGCCATCAGCCCAGAGCCCGACGCGGGGCTCGAACTCACGGAGCGCGAGATCGTGACCTGGCTGAAGTCGGACGCTTAACCGACTGCTCCACCCAGGCACCCCCTTTATCAATGTTTTAATGGTATCTTTCTTCCAATCTCAAAAGGAGGCAATATTGATTTTCAGAAAAAAATGTATTATTTTACAAGGTTTTTGTAATTTTAAAAATACTTTTGTAATAATTTTATTAAATAAAAATGATATATAAATTTTTTTTGTTTTTTGTTTTTTTTTGGTTTTTTGTTTGTTTGAGGTGTCAACATTTCCAGGATCATTTTGTCAATACAAGAGCTCATGGGCCTAAATCCGTATTCAATTTCTCTGGGTGAGGCAGCCGTTTTGCAGGTAATATTGGCTCTGCCCTATTATTCTTCTGAATTTTCCTTTCCCTTGATTTTTCCTCATTGGCTTGGAGAATTAAGGAATCCTTTGGGGTAAAATTGATCTATACCATTGTAGGAAATAGAGCCCAAATCTGGGAAATCGTGTGCTGTATGTAGCACAAGAATTCTCTATCTTAGCAGACTACAAACCAGGATGCAACTATTGCTCTTCGACTGGCAGTTACTTTCTTTAGCTGCCTTGTAAGCTTATCTCCTTATTTCTCTTCATCCCCCTTGAAATACTGTCAGTGGAATTTCCTGACCCTCTCTATGCAAAAATGTATAATTTACAATTTGAACTTTTCAAAGCTATCATGGGGAAGGAGTCTCCCTCCAAGAAATCGATCATTTTATGTTCACTAAGTCTTGCCTCAAAAGTGGTTATGTATCTATATCACCTATTCTATATCTTCTTTGCCCTGTTTACTTCCAGTCTGTATGCATATGATATGAATTTAAATGTGGTCTAATCTAAGCAGAAGGTGATCGCAATTCAGTTGTCACTTACGATTTAAAGATACATGGTGTTGATTTTCAGCCCATGATTTATTCAACTGTTATGTGACATTAAAATACATAGCTTAGTTTTGCACACACATTTTCATTAAAATGTTTTTTAATCCTTCAGTTAACTTACCACCTGGTCTTCTATTAGATTTTCATTGTCAATGACTTTATTGATTTATTATTGTGTGACAGAAGTTTGATAATTTTAAGACAAATTTAAATAAAAACGTCCCCCTAAAGTTTAGAATGTTAAACAAAACAGAACTACTTGGTGAATATCAAGTTGAGGGAAAATAATCTGACACCAATAAAATAAAATAAATCATTGACTTTCTCATAAGGCTTTCTCCCCAGGATTTAGAAGGAATTTTAACATTTTATTCTAAACTTCTAGTCCTTCTATCAATTTTCTTTGTAGGTGACACTTTTTCCTCAGTATGCATTGCATGATGAGCCATTTTAATAATGATATGCATATCCTGAAATAACGTATTTCCATACCCTTCTGAAATTCTTTCTTTGACAATCTCCAGCCCTGGTTTGCCTTCCTCCTTTACCTTCTCTATTTTTGTCGCTGGGACGCTGAGCATTCCTAAAGAAAGTCACAAAATTATGCACATCCTGCTTTGTCTTCCTAATGAACTTTCTGTATTTCTTCCTACAGTGGAACCCTGATTTTTTCAGGTAGCAATGTGTCTAGCTAATATAATCTATTTCCTAGCTTACCTTGTGCAGTTCTGGTAAATTAGATGTGTGCTGAGAATTACTGGAAAACTTTTACTTTTCTATGTACCCCCTATTCTCTACTTCCTCCTTATCTTCTTCCTGTCTCCAAGATAGAAGAAAGACATGAGGTGAACATGAAAAGCTAGAGGTAGAATGCCATGTTGAGACCATGTAGGGGGACCAACTGGTTTACTTGAGACTAAGGAGTTTTCTTAGATGTGTAACTCTCAGTTTTAAAGCCAGAACATTTTGGTCATCCTGCTATGATGTGACAATGAAAATGAAAGACACGCACTTAGGATAGCAAAAGAGAAAGAAGAGAAAGATAGAAGGGTGATTCCTGATGGCACTCTAAATCTACTGTATAAGCCATGCCATCCATCCAGGCTTCTATTACACAAGAGAAATAAGCCCTTATGTGTCCAACCATTGGATGTGGGTTTTGTTACAGAAGCTCGAATACGATCTCTAACTGCACTAGCTCCTTGATGCACTCTGGTTTACATGAAGCACATGACAGTCTGTCTGAATGGTGTCATCTGCAGTGGGGCAGCACACAGCCTGTGCAGCACCAAAATTACACTTTTTTAAAGTTGCAAACCTCCTAATGTTCCACGATGATTCTCCCTTGCAGATAATGCTGTTTCTCAAATACCTTCCCTCTCAAAATTTCCCAAACTATATTCCCTTTTTTTCTTCCATGTGATCTCTTAGAAAAAAGAATTATTTCTCCTTTTCAGAGTGTACCTCTCCAAATGTGACATTGGTAGCTTTCCTTCCCATCTCTTCTGGGGTCTTAATTTATCTGATTTGATTGAAAATATTTAGTTTTATATTTCTGTGATTGCAACAATAAATTTGATGAAACACTCACATAAAGACATGATCCTTGGGTAAACTAGTTTACCTCCATGTTAAATACTCCAGTTAAAAAAATGAAATTTGAAGGGATGTTTGAGTGGCTCAGTTGGTTAAGCATCCCACTTCAGCTCAGGTCATGATCTCATGGTTTGTGGGTTCAAGCCCTGTGATGTCAGCACAGAGCCTAGAGACTGCTTCAGATTCTGTGTCTCCCTCTCTCTGCCCCTCACTCACTTGTGTGCTGTCTCTCTCTCTCAAAAAGTAAATAAATATTTAAAAAATTATTTCAAAAAATGAAATTTGGAATAAGTTATCAATGAGCTAGTTCACCTGAATCATCCAAAATTTAGATCTATATTTTTTGTATATGTTTCTTAATAATACGTTCTTAGCAAATATAGAATCCTCTATGAAAAAAGAAACACATTAAACAAAAGCCCTTATTTAAAGTTAAAGCTAAACAAAAAAACTTTTTTCCTTTTAAATTTTGAATTAGCTACAAACACTCAGAATTTAAATCAACATTATTGCAATAACGTACTTCATATTTAAATTTTCCCTGCCTTTCCCAATATACCATCCTAGTGGAAAGTAAAACTTTAGAGGTAAATTGAGAAGGCATCTTCCAAATCTCATTTATTATGAAGTATTATGCTAGAACCTGATGTTTTTATATATTTGGAAATGTCATATGGCTATCTGATAGGCTAGAGTCAGAGACATTCTTATTGAATGGAAGTTTCTAATGTGATAAGAAATATGCAATGGAGAGAAAAGACACTTGTAAATAAATACAAATTATCATTCGGTCCAATGATCTTAAAAGTTTACTTAACTTCTGTCTCATTTTTCTAATTAGTTCTCAAATGGATGGTGAATACACCACAGAAAAGTAGGATGGTATAAATGAAAGTGTGTTGTCAGTTCCCCAGAGTTATTTAAATTGCCTGAGAGACTAGATGAAGAGAGGGACAGGAGAAATCATATGCAGTATTTGTGGAATACTAGATTCATTTCTATCATATAGTGTTTTACTTATTGATCATTATATAACAAACCACTCCAGAATTTAGATGTGTAAAATAGCAATCAGGTTGATACCTCTTATAGTCTGCAGTTCCACTGGGCTCAGCTGGATAAATCTTGCAATGGGCCTACACAGGGTCCTTCATGAAGTCATAGTAAACGACGGCTGTGGCTAGAGTCATCAGAAGGCCCAAGCAGGATGATGGGCTGGCTGGGCCTCTCTGATTCTCCAGAGGATCTTAAGGCCTTTCCGTGTTGCCTCCTGGTGTGGTATCTCCACATGGTCTCTTCAGCAGGGGAGCCAGACTTCTTGAATGGTGGTTCCCAAAGGTGACCATTCCAAGGCATGACACAGAAGCTGCCAGTCCGCTTCACATCTAGGTCAGCAGAAGGTATAGTGTCACTACTGCCTCATTACATTGGTTAATGCAAGTCACAGGCCAAACCAGATACAATGTGAGGCAACTACTTAAGGGTGGAGAGTCCAGTAAGCATGGTTCCTTGAGGGCATTTTTGGAGGCTACCTAGCATATGTATCATGAATAGCTAAAAGGAAAGCATAAAAATATTGCTTCCTTTTTCCAGTGTGGAAATCTATAGATGTGCCTTTTAGAAAATACTCTTTGGGTGGTGGTTTCTAGTTTACCAATCATCTCTGACAGGATGTTGTGTTTCATAGTTAAAAGACTTGTTATTTGGGTGCCCTTCAACCAATTCAGTTCTAGACTTGGGATGTTAGTCACGTTTTTCCATCAGATGAATTTTCAAAAATAGAAGAGGCTTATTCAAAATTAAGTGAAAATAAAAGGAATGATCTAAAGGAATGATCATATATTAGGCTAAACTGAAGTGTGCTAATAAGAAATATGGGCATGTAGATAAAACTGACTAGTAAGGAAATTATGAGTTACCTCATGGAGGTCATTTACCATCTAGCCTAATGGAAAAAAAAAAAAAAAAACAAAACAAACTTTCTGGGTAATTAACCACCCTGCCACAGGCCTCTTGACATTACTATTTTACACGACTCTCCCTGCCTCCACCACTACAGCAAAACATAAATGAGTTCCCCGGCAACTTGTGTGGGATGAGAAGTGTGGGATTCACAGGAGCCTTTGTGACCTTAGGAAAATGTTTTCTAGGATGAGTTACTCCCACAGACTCTTCCTTCAGTTTATTTTTATGCTTTCTAGTATTAGTCCTCCAAATTGATACAACCTACCTCTCAGAGGTTGCTGATGCCAAAGTAAACTGGTGTAGCAAATAACAGAGTCTTGGAAAAAGGCAAAATAAGGTATGGTTTCTAGAAAAGCAGAGAGTTTAAGGACAATAAATAAAATAATATCTCTCATTTACCTGGGGGCCTATCAAGTTGACAAATTGTGTGCACCAAATGAAGACATTAATTCTTTCTCATATTTCCCTGAAATTTTATCAAAGAATTCATAGTACATAGACATAATAAAATTAGGGAGGTCCATCTTGACCAATGGCATTTTGCATTATTTCAAAATTATTATATGTAATTATTGCTATTTTCACATATGACACAAAAGTCGGGAATATAACTTATTACTAAGTCAGTTTCAGCTGTTTCAGATATTTAAAATGTGGTTCAGAGAATACACAAATGACCTTTATCAGGATAAGAGATTTGATAAAAGGGTGGTAGTGACTTTGTGGTTGGACCTAGGCATTTAAACTATGTATAAACCTTTAAAATTAAAGGTAGGAAAAAGCAGTTATGAGAATCCAAGGGAGGGACATATTTTAGAAGATTATAGTTTGTTTCTTTAAGCTCCTTGCTGTCTTTGGGAGGTAGACAAGGGTATGAACTTCAGATTCATACTATCACGTGTACTATCGGTATAATTTTAGGGTCTACCGAGAGTTTTCGGTTCTATCTAGGAGCCTGTAGGATAAGGTAGAGCATTGTAGCCAGCTACTCAGAAACCACAGCTAATGAGTTTTTACTCCAGTTAGCTTGTAAATCTGCAAAATATGTCTTATTTTGGAGTTTGTTTAATCGCTTGAAGGAAAGGACTATACCTTACAAATCTTACAAGCAAAAACTATTTTTAGGCTTGGTTTCCACAACAGAAACAAATACAGCTGGCAACAGTAATTTTAAAATGTAAAGCTTAAATAAACATTCTTTTAAAGAGTATTTAAGCAGACAGCCCCAGCTGGATATTCCTATCATTATGCTTACTATGTCAAAGACTTCTATAGTCCAGGGCCACATCAGGTCCATTTTAAGTAACATAACTTGTGCGTATTTGTGTAAACAAAGCACTGTTATTAGCAGTACTATTAAAATAGTCTGGGTGAGGTTTGGTAGACCTTCATATTTATTTGCAACTTCTGCTACGGTCTTGTTTCATAGTGCGTGAGATGCATTATTAGCAGTGGACAGAGTTCTTTAAATTTGTGGTAAAATTTGAAAGACTGCCAGCAATAACTCTTTTCCGGACTCTTTCCTGATGCAACGGAACTAACCCCTTCCTTTCAAGGATAGTGTGCAGGATACCAGATGGGGGAAAAAATACAGTTTGATATGGGAGGCTAGGTACAGCCAACTCTCAGTCTTTGTAATAGAGAAACTTTCAAGCTTGCTGATCCTACCAGGCATTTTGGTACACCAGTCAGATGTGCTCTGGCCTGCTGCGGCTGCTGCTTTGACATGCATGAACTCACCAGGCTGCCACTTGTGAGAATCAGTGGTAAATGTGGAAAACTAAAGGTAAGGTATAGCTGAAATATGTGAAATAGAGACTGAGTTACTCTGTAGCATGTCATATAGCAAATAAGCTCAATGTTTGGGGCAGTAAACAGAGTTCTTTAAATTTGTGGCATTGTCTGAAGATCGCCAGCGATGTTTATTTAAAGAATTACTTTGTCAACAAACCTGAATGACCTACATTAGTTAAACTAGAGGACTAAAACTAATCCTTTGAATATTCATAGCATTTCATTTAAAATCATCATAACTCTAAAATTAAAATATTAGACTTTTGCAACTTCTAGATATTGTTAATTATTGAAAACAAAAGTTGCAAATAGGAGGATGTTGAAATATACTTCTATCAATCAAAGAAGGAACCGAAGAGCACAAAGGTGTCTGGGTGGCTCAGTCAGTTAAGCATCCGACTTCCGGCTCAGGTCATGATCTCACAGTTCTTGGAGATCTCCAAGTCCCACATCAGGCTCTGTACTGACAGCTCAGAGCCTGGAGTCTGCTTCAGATTCTGTGTCTCCCTCTCTCTGCCCCTCCCCTGCTCTGGCTCTGTCTCTCAAAAATGAGTAAATGTTAAAAAAAAAAAAAAAAAAAAAGAGAGAGAGAGAGAGACAGATTACAGATATTATCAAAGACCCAGTTTCCAAATTTATAATTGTGCTTTGGAACACCTCAATCAACTTGTGAGGAGAATATTTTCATAGACCTTCTGTTTTTGACTGAATAAAATTCTATTTTGTATCCAGTGGATCAAAACTGAGAAGATCTTGGGGCACCCCGGGGGGCTCAGTCAGGTAAGTATCCCACTCTTGATTTGGGCCCAGGTCGTGATCTCTCTGTTCATGAGATTGAGCCAGAATTGGGCTCCACGCTGATAGCACAGAGACTGCTTGGGATTCTCTCTCTCCCTCTCTCTCTGCCCCTCCCCCGGGCACGTGTGCACACTCTCTCTCTCTCAAAACAAGTAAATCAAAATAAATAAATCAAAAAATGAGAAGACCTATAATTTTGCAATATCTAAATTTAGTTGAAACTATCAAAATAAACATAAAGAGAATGTACATGATGAGCTTTGTCTTGTAAAAATGTTTGTTGAATGATGTTACTTTGAGTAAGGTTAAAAAGAGAACACACCTGTGAAAAGATTTGGGTTGAAAACTTTGCACATTTCAACATAAAGATTTTTAAATTGATAATATATTTTATTTATTAGAGTTTGCTTTGAACTTACTAGGTACCTCAGCACCTACAGAGAAAAGTAAAAAAAAAAGTCATTGGGGTGCCTGGGTAGCTCAGTTGGTTAAGTGTCCAACACTTGCTTTTGGTTCAGGTCATGATCTCTCAGTTTGTGAGATCAAGCTCCAGGTCAGCCTCTGCACTGACAAATCCCAAATCCTGCTTGGGATTCTCTGACACATATTAGATATATACATGTACACATGTCTAATATATGTCTAAATACATGTCTAATATACATGCATATGTGGTTTTTTTCCTGAAAAATGGAGATTTCAGGATTTTCGTGAGAGAGATTTGAAGGCAGAAATATGGTCTAGAGGAGGTGAAAGAAACAGAAAACATCATTGCTTCATATCAAAAATTGGGGAGATAAATGGATATTCTGAAAAGAAAGGAAGGCTAAAGTAAACCCAAGTTTCCTTTGCCCTTCAACAACACCCCCAGACTTTAAGAAACTGTGTTCATCCTGCCACAATTGTGTATAACCTACCACTAAGCACAGCATAATGCCAGGTACATTGGAATGCTATATAAATAAGTAATTGTCAGAATGAAAGAACAGACAGTCTTCACATGTAGGGAACCTTGCTAAGTGCTGGGAATGCAAGGCTGTGTAGGGCAAAGACCCTGCTCTTCAGGAATTTTTCTATTATGAAAAGCCAAAAGCCATAAAAGTGGAATGTGAAATAAACTTTAAAGCAAAAAAATTCTAAATGAGTCTGAAGGTTAATTAAAGCTCAGTTATCGCTGATGCTATTTCAACCAGCATTCTGAGATGGTTAGTTATCATTAAAAAAATAGGCCCACTAAACTAAGTTTCTGTAACTTCTCTATTGGGCAGAAATTATTTTAATTATTGTATTAGCAAATAGCTTAATGGAAATGATAGTTTAATGTACATACTTATTTAAATTTTTTCTCTAAACATATAATATTACAGCCATGAAATGTCATTGAAGGAGTCAATGACTATAAAGCTGCATGGCAAACAAACTAAGTGGTAATTAAAATTGCTTAAGCAAATGTAAATCAAACTTGTAGTTTTTTAAAAAAATCAATTTTCATCTCTCTAATTCTGGAATTTATATCTTCTGCCTTTTTTGCTTGTGTTTTGGAAAAGAATCTCATAAGTCACAAAAGAATGAATTAAATGTTAAGATAAACAAGCTTCAAATGCCATGGATAGGCTAGTAATAAACAGACGGAAGGGTAAGCACAAGTACAATCTATTTGGTTATACGCTTTTCTAGTTAAGTGGGATAGCTGTACTTGGCAATTCCAGAAAAACCAGATGGGAGGCTGGTTTAATATTTGGGAAATAAACATTGAAATTAATGGAGAACGGGAGATGGAGAACTCCTGGCTTTAGCATAAATAATAAAATAATAAAGATAGCACATTTTCTACTCTGTCAGATGACAGTACATTTACCTTCCCAGCAGAAACCTGGAATCTAAATAACCCAAGTCCAAGTGAGTGCAAACAACTGGCCTGTCTTGTTCAACAGTAACTGCCTGTAGTCAGGCCCTCTAGGACAGTTTATCTGATTCTACAGTCTGACCTCGACCATGGACTCTTTCCCTTAGAGTGGTCTCTGCGGGTCATCCAAGTGTCCAGAAGGACAGGAGCCTGAGACCGATTCATGACTGCTTTCAACCTCCACCTGGTGGAGGCCACGTCCTTTTCATGAGGCCGATGGGAATGTTGCGCTACAGCCCCACTATTTTTTATTCTTACAATATTCTTCCCAGTCCTTTCCTTGCTTCTCTCAGTCTCAGGCTGAGAAAGTAAAAGCATCACCGGAATTTAATGGATTGAAAGGGAACCCAGACGACTGAAGAATAGGACGGGTCTGGAGTGGTCTTTGGAACAAGGGGGTTAAGAAGGCGGCAAGGGGCAACTCTCCCAGCTCAACTGCCCTTCGTAGGAGCGGATATGGCCCCCAAAGCCAGCGAGTCCTCGGCCTTAAAGACAAAGAAAGGCTCGGGGCCGAGTGGTGACGGGGTGGGTGGGGGCAGCGACTCGCGTGAGCTCGGGGACGTGAGAACGCAGCCCCCGCCCCTTTCTCCTCCCCTCACAAAGGCGGGGCCCGAAAGCCACCCCCAGAAAGGTTCCCCCGCGAGGCGGGCAGCGGGTCCAGGCGCCCGCACACGCCCAGGCACCGGCGGCGACGGGCCGGCGCGCAGGGGGAGGGGAGGAGTAAGGGGAGGAGCCGGCGGGCGAAGAAAGGCCGAGCGGTCGGGTGGGGGCGGGGCCTGGGCTGGAGGGCGGGGCCACGGAGTGGGGCGGGGCGGAGCCGGCCGAGTCCCGGGCTGCCTGAGACAGTCACTGCCCTGACGGCGGCGGCGGCGGCGGTTGGCTGGTGGGGGTTGGGAGGAGCACGACCGAGGCTGCTGGGGCAGCTGGAACTGGCAGTTGCCGGGGGCCAACAGCAGGATCCGGAGCTGAGAGCGTGCCCCAGGCCGGGAGGAGGAGGAGGCTGCAGTTGGAGTCCCGAGAGCGCTGGCGGCCGCGGATTCTCAGAGGAGCAAGTGTCTGAGGCTTAGAGTCCGCAGCGGCGGCGGCGGCGGCCACGGCGGCGGCTGGGGCCGAGGTAACCGAGGGGCGGCATCGGCGGTAGAAGCGAGGCCCCTTCTCAGGTCGGAAGCTCGGGGGCTGTGGCTGGGCTCGAGGCTGACTCACCCACCCACCCTTTGCAGTCTCCGTCCCCTTCGTTCCGCCGTGGGTCCGGTGGGGGCGGGAACGGCGCGAGGGGTGGGGGCGCAGAACTGGGCGCCGACTGGAAGGCGACCCCTCATCTGGGATTGGCAAGGGCGTCGGGCACCCCCTCCCCCTCCAAAAGACACACCCCAAAATCTCGGGGCGGGGCGGGGTGTTGGGGCGTTCCCAGCCTTCTGGAAGGGAAGACCTCGGTGTAGAGGCTGCACCTCCGTCCGTGGCCTCTCCGAGGTGGCCCCCCTGTGGCTCCTTGAGGCTGCTCAAACCGAAGGTGGTTCCCGTCTCTGGGAATCCCGGAGTTCCTTTTGTCTATCAGCTGAAACTAGAGGCCGGAACTGTAGGCAAACACCCACCAGCCCTGAAGCATTCTACTCCTTATCCCTTTTCTGTCTCGGAAGGAATTCTCCCCGGCAGCCTTTTCTCCGGCCACAGTAGTAGATTCCATTCCTCACCCCCATCCGAAACATTTATCTTTGGCGCAGAGGAAGGAAGGATTCACGTTGTACTTGTATTTGGCTTTATCATTCTTGTTAAGATTATTCCCATCCTCCCCCTCTATTTTTTTTTAACCCATTCCCATCCAGCCGCAACCATAGTAATCATCCCCTAGATTTTGCAAACTATCAACAAAGAAGTGTGACTAGTCGAGTAAACAGAGTCCTTGACTGGCTGGACTGTGCAATTTAATAGAGCTTCCTTTAACTGGCGCTGTTCTACCAAGCTTGTCGGAAAGACCTTTTTGGCTAGAGTTAAGGATGTTACTGTGTGTGCATAAAGCCTTTTTTAAAAATCCAGGGTAACTGGATTAAAATGTAGCTGCTTGGGAAGCATAACCGTAGAGAAAGTAAAATACAGAAAGGAAAGTGGAATTATGATTCTGGGGGTAATTGTCCAACTTTTTTAAAGTGCCAAAGATGAAGTATGTGGATTTTCTTAAAGTATATGGGTTTTTGAGATTATTTTAACTGGCAAATTATATCCTTTTGTAAGCTTTTAAGTAAGTAAGCTCTTAACATATAATATTATGCACTAAGATATTTTTGTTTTATTTTAGTTACTTGTAGAAATTGTTGATTTCCCAGATATCTTAAAGCTAGGAACCTGTGAACAGGTTCATTAAGAATCAACGCTCCAACAAAATGGCATTTTATCAATACTTTGGATTAAGGATGTGTTAACAGTGGCCTGTCCTTTCTGCCACATAAAAGACCCTAATCTAAAACAGTTCCCTCCCTGGCAGTTGCCCAGATGCCTGAAAATGGCAAGGTCTAGTACTTTGAGTGACTGTCCTTCAACAAGAAATACAGAGCTACCTATCAACTGTATACGTGGGATCGCTTTGATGGCATTTACTGTAATGGACATCTTTTCTGCATCTAATTTTCAGATACAGAATTAACACTTGGAATCTGGAGAAGCATTTTGTACACATTGAAAGATTGGGCATTATCTTTAGTTTTCCAGATGTATTGTCTCATCTGCACACTTGAAACATCCACAATCACATAAACTCCAGATATAACCATGGAGTTATGTGACCCATCAAGATTTAGGAAAAGTATTGCCACGCTTTGGAACCAGGCAATTTTCCACCAGTTCAACAATTAAACTAATATATTTTCTGCTGATAATCAAGAGTAAAGAGCTAAATAAAGTCATGCACATTCGATTGGCAAATGGCATCTCTGGCTGTTGAGTTTTACTGTAACTGGTTACTGTATCATTCAGAGTCAACTTAATATGCAAGTTATGTCCTAATGGATGTAAAGACCTGTGTTGACGTATCCAGGATCTAGCAAATGTTGAAGATAAGAAACCTATTATGACTAATCCTTGGGAAGAGAAAGTCTGCAAAATGGCTCAAACGAGTTTACTGCAGGGGAAGCAGTTTTACTGTAGGGAGTGGGTTTTCCACAAGCTTCAGCATTGCCTCCAGGAGAAAACTAACTGCTGCAATAGTGCTGTCAACACACCATCCCTTGTAATGAATTCTGGGAATAATGCTAGTGTTGTCTCTGGAAAAGGAGCTGCCTGGGGTGTGTTGTTGGTAGGAGGGCCTGGCAGTGGCAAGACAGCCCTATGTACTGAGCTGTTGTGGCCAAGTTCACCTACGAGCTTGCAGAGAGGTTTACATCGCCAGGCTTTGGCCTTTCATTTCTGCAAAGCCCAGGACTCTGATACTTTGTGTGTTGGAGGGTTTGTTAGAGGTCTAGTTGCCCAGATCTGCCGCAGTGGACTACTCCAAGGATATGAGGATAAGCTAAGGGATCCAGCAGTCCAAAGCCTGTTACAGCCTGGAGAATGTGAAAGGAACCCAGCTGAAGCATTTAAAAGGTAACAATAAGAATGCCATGATTCTGGTTTCTAAGCAAAAATTAACGTGTTTTCTAGGTTTTTTTGTTTGTTTTAGTTTTTTGTCTGTTTAAATTTTGTGGGGTACCTGTACTACTGTGCATTTGGGGATAATCTGTAGTTGTAAATACACGTGTTACTTTGAGTATCGAAAACAAAATTTAAGCTTTGAATGTTGCACAGGATATGAATTAAAAGTATGTCTTTTCTTTTACTTCTTCAATAACAGAATATGAAACAGAAACTTAATTTTTATTTCAAACTTAGGACAATTGCTTATTTACTTACTTATTTTTCTAGTATTATCTATAATTGGTAAGGGATATTTCTTATGGTAGAAAAAACCATTTAGCTGCTTGGAAAATAGGCTGCATTTTCAGGGAAGGCATATTATAAATGGTGCTGAATTTAGAGGAACTCTCAGCGTAGAATCTAATCTTTTTTGCTTATAGTAGTCTTTCTTCAAGTTATTTTTGAAAGAGATCATTGGCCATTGAGAATCTGAAGAAAATCTATGTTTGGGATTTATTCCCCTATTGAGTAAACAAAAAGTTAAGTAGTACTTTTAAATATGTGATATTTATAAAATAATGAAAATCTGGCATAATTTTACTACTTTTAGTGAGTGATATGGAAAACAACTTTTTTTCTAACCTCAATTAAGCATTTTTCCTTTGGTAAATGGAGTGGTCTAGGAGGGGAGTAAGTTGCTTTTCAGAGTTGTTGCAGATTCAAAGTGTATTCAAGAAGACATGATGCCTTGAAAATAATTTTTTGCCTATCAACCCTCTGCTTGTTAAAAGAAGCAGGCAGATTGTTATTTTTGTGCTTGCTATTGACTCACTGCTGCTTGAATTACTCATTTTGTGTATACTTTTATTTCTACACAGTAAGTAGCTCTTAGCAGGTGGAAGATTGTTCCCCAAAGATGTAGGCATACTGTGCGATGGAAGTTAGCATACGTGTGTGTATATGTGGCTGTATGTGTCTGTCTCTCTGTGTGTCTCTAGGAGTCTTTTGAGTAGGATTTGAATTGCTGTGAAATGAGTGATATTTGTTTTTATGATGTCTTCAGATTTAATGGTATGAAAAACGTAAGTTTTAAGTGGTGTTGAAAATATTAACAATAATAGCAAACGCTATGTGTCAGTGTTCTAAAAGATTTACGAATATTAACTTATTTCATTTTCATCGCAATCCTATGAGGTAGGTACTTTTATTATTCCCATTTCATGGATGAGGAAACTGAGACACAGAAAGCTTGGTAACTTGTCCAAGGTTACAGTCTTGTATGTGGCAGGCAGAGCTGGGATTTGAAGAATGTGTACATGTATACAGGTTTGTAATCATAGAAATTCTTTGAAGGACTAGAGGGGGAGAGTAGATTAGAATTTGTGGAGGACGGGGGGGTGTGTCACAGTTGTGATTTGAGTGGAGTTTTCAGATTGCCCATATAAGTGACAGAGTAGTAGTCTGGAATGATCTTTATGGATAGTGGTACGGAATTCAGACGTGGGAGGGGTATATTAAAGTCAGCCAAAGAGATGTGTCTTTGAGAGGTGTGCTATTCTTGCAGATTTTTTAATGTTTAAGTGCAGTCCAGTAAAATTCAGGGCAAATCTCTTATCTTTTGCTCTTAGCCACCAACATCAGGGTTAAAACTATTCAATCATTTTTAAATAAGAAGGAAATCCGTTAGGTGATAACTGGTGCACAAATAGGAGATACTGGCTTCAGTGGACAGTTTTAAATATGGAATGTGTTTATTCAATAACGTAGTCTTCAATATGTAAAACTTTACCTTTCAAGAGACTTAAAAGTCTCTGGGCATAAGCGGCTCTTTTCCTATTGACTTCCTACTTTTTCTGAAGATACTGTCACTAGTTGAAGAACTGAATTTTCATTTCTTATAATTTCATTTCTTAGAACTTACTTGGATTTAACACCTTAGAAAATCAGTTTCAAAGAGCTTAGCTAACTACGTTAAACTTAGTCCGACTAAATTCGGTAATTATACATTTTATTTTATTGAAATTTATATGTAAATTTCTAATGCCTTTAAATATTTAAAATCATGTCTAATTGTACATTTTTGCTATATTCTGATCTTGAGCAGACCTTTCTGTATGGTATCATAGGTTTTCCTGAAAAAGGTCCGTCTACTGAGATGGTCCTGTTTTTTTTTTTTTTTTTCCTGTGTAAATTTTAGTTATCAAATAATTGAAGAGAAATGAGAAGCAATTAGAGCTATATGTGAAAACCACACCGGTGCTGATTTTCTGATTGACAGAAAGAGCTAACCACTTTGTATTCCCAGGCTGTACTTTGGTAGAGGAAGCACAGCCTTTTTTTTGGACCATTTTGGTGATCTTAATCTCCTTCTGGATCTTTCAAAAGCCTGGGTTACTTTCTTTCTTCATCATTAAAGTAGTTAATCATTAAATAAATTAGGTAACTCTGATACTGTAACAACTGTTTCTGATAATTCATAGAGTACATTTCCTCTAAGACTCTGAAGCTTTCATATAACCATAGTCAAATGCAAGTATGAGAATACAAATCACAGTTAAAGAGAAATATTTTTGCATCGTCTATGGCATTAGATAATCTAAGCCTTTACTTTTGGATAGCCAAGATTTTATTGTACGTTCTATTACAGTAGGTTCTATTTGTGGTTGATTTTTGTTAAATAAGGCCTTAGAGAATTTTAATAGGAATCTATTTTGTGTAGGCAGGGAGAAATGTAATTCAACAGGTAGATAATCATTGCTTTCGAGAAGTTATAATATTTTGAGAGAGACAGATCAAAGTGATATGATGGGAGATGAAATATAAACAAAGAGAAGTAAAATCTTTTTTTGCTTTTGAAAAAAATTCAAAACCCACTTTATTACTTTTTTAACATCTATCTAACACTTGATAATATTAATGGTTTCATATATTCATTTGTAAAACAATTTAATAGTAATAGAAAATTGATAAAGAGAAATCTTAGTTCTTGACAGATGAACAAAGTTGGGGAAATTGCAGAGAAGTGATTCCGTAATGAATGCATTTTATAAACTTTTCTTCAGTTTTACTTCCTAATTATTTACCTAGTTTTTATGTTTAATGATACTAGATAGAATACGTAGTGCCACAAAAAAACTTCTTACATGAAATCATATACCTACGTGGTAACTTGTTAATTGCTGGTGTATTGAAATCACTTTTTCTCTATGATAAGAAAAATGAGAGGAATGTCATTTTAATCTAGTTAAATGCTGCTACTTTCTTTCCCCTCTGACATGATATCACAATTCTTAGACATAGTAGTCACAAAATTTATTCTGACTTTCATTAATTCTTACAGCAAATATTTGAGAGCCTTTTGTGTTTTAAACACAGTTGAGCTGGAGATATTTATTGAGAACCTTCTGTGTGTTCAGTTCAGTTGTAGATAAATCAGTGAGTTGAACAGACAAAATACCCTGCCTTCATGGAGCTTAAATTCTTATAATATTTATCTTATTTCTATAAAGAGAAATAATATTTGGGATAAATGCCTGTTACAGTGTTCATGCAACACATAAATGTTTTAAGACTAGTGTAAGGAATTATATGATCTGCTAAAGGGAGTGATGAATGAAGACCTATTAATTTCTTTTTTTCCCTTTTCCATTTTTCTATCTTGATTAGTGAAGGTGCAAAGCTATTGTTACTGTGTTTAGATTTTTTTTTTCTCCTCATTTCTGTTGGTGGAACTAAGATGGTTTAATTGATGACAATTAACACTTTTACCTGAAAACCAAAGGCTGATTTCTTTCCTTCTGCCTTTCCCTTCACACTCTTATTGCAAAACTTTGTATATTTTGTGTATTTTCTAGAGTGTGTGTTAGAGTTTCCTGGTAGTCATATAACTGTAAGCCAAATCCCAGTTATTTTTGACAGAAGTATGAAGGCATCTAAGTTTAGGGAAAGTGAGAAGGAGTGGAGTAGTTTCAGATCTTGTGACTGGTTTAGAAGCACAACTGAACATGATTATTTCATTCAACTAGAAACTCCTTTCTGGATCTTACTATCATAGTTATTGTACCCATGGATCTTCTTGGAGATTTAAATGGATGTGGAACTGGGAAATACAAATTTTTGCTTCTGGTAGACACTATTCTCTAATTTTTATTTCTAGTTAAAAATCTGCCAGACCAGGTTATTAGTTTTCTATGTGTGATGTCAATTTTCCAGATTTGAGTAAAAAGATTTTGTTCTGTGTAATGTGTAAGTGGAATAAAATTGTGATGAAGAATTAGGTAACTGACTCTAAACTTTGAGAGTTTAGCCAAAAAAAAGTTGTGTTGGTAGTGAAAGGCTTGTTAAGTGAAAGTAGCTTGTTAAGAAAAGAATTGGAAACTGGAAGACCAAACTGACATTTGTGTTTTATGTCAAATAGGAACCCTGAAGTGGTTGAATCTTCTTTCTGATTTTTTTATTTCCTTCTCTTTGAACATTTATAGTTTTTCAGTTGTATCTCTTTAGATTTTTAGCTTCTTTAGTTATTTATGCGTATATCTTCTGTTATCTCTTCTATTAGGCATATGCTTCTTCATGACGTTATTCATGACTGATTAATTTTTTATATTTACCATAGTGCTTTGAACAGCACTTTGCATGTAGTAAGTGTTAAATGATTATCATTTGAATGAGAGAATAAAGCTACTTACCTATCTAGAATATGTTTGAACCTAATTGAAGGATAGCTGAAGCTCTTGCATAAGGAAGGGAATTGAAATGTTATATCATTTAGGTCAGTTTTCAGTGTAGACCAGACTGGTATAGTGATTATTAATTTATTAACCTGCCGTGTGTACTCTTTAGCATGTATGAATATGGCATTGGTCCAGATAGTTTTAAGTGGCCAGATGTCTATCTTCTGTCTCAACTGGCTGCAAGTATTTTTGGCTTACTCAACAAAGGGACTAAGAACAGAATGAGATTGGAACGTGTGCTTCCTTTTTACCCTCCTTTGTGGGGTATTTTCAAGGCAAAATATTCCCTTTCCATCGTCTGTCTGGTATAACTAGTACTATTTAAGATAGCCATCATTATCCATTCTTCAATATTACCAGATTAAAAGATCTTGTAAAGTGTCTTTGCAGTTCACATTTTAAATGAAATAAATGAATTAACGTAATTTTCAAAATCAAAATTCTACATTTCTTTTAGTCTAACATAGTCATTTTTCACCAAATTGTTGTTTCCAACTTTTGACCATGTTATTTTTACTTTAAGATGGACTGCCATTCATTCAGGACCTCCCACTTTCCCTTCCTAAAACCTTTTGTTTCTACCCTTGATGGGTTCTTTTTTATGCTTCATATCTAAGTGCTGCTTCCTTTGGTTCCTGTTGCTCCTCCATAAAATTTGCTGAAACGTTCCTCAACCTTTAATCACTTATGCTATAATGGCATAACATATTCCTCCATATTTATGTTATTTAATTTCAGTCACATTTTTAGTTCTGCTTGGCCATTCTTCCATTTACTTCTTAGTAACTCTGTGTTTTGTTTTGTTTTGTTTTGTTTTGTTTTGTTTTGTTTTAGACCAGAGAGAGTAAAGTTATTCCCTACAGGTTGAATACTTTTACCCAATTCAGGAAATTTCATACACACATCCAGATTTCTGGTTTTTCTTGGGAAAAAAGTGGAAATTTTGACAAAATTAGGTTCTCATTCTCTTGAATCAGTAATCTAGTGGAGCCATGTTAGCTGCTGTCTTCAGCTGGGGCCTACATGCCCTAATTTGATTCATCCCCCCAACTCTGTTATTCTATTCCACGACCACTTTACCTGTTCATATGTGCCAGCCTAGCTGCTGCTGGCATTTTCAAACACAAACGTGTTTCCTAGTACTCTGACAAAAAGTGTATTTTTTTTTATTTCCTACCAGATCTTCATATCATCTCTAATTTGTGTACACAAGTCCTACTACTTATGTGTCACCTCATTTCTTAGTGAAGTCTGACTTCTAGATGTGTATATTCACAGAAAGATGTTTGTGCAGAGTAGCTTCTGAACTCATTGCTCACTCTATCTTAGCCTTAGATGATACATTCTAGAACTTTTTTCATTATCTGTAATTTCTTCCTTTCAAAATCCTCTATGTTCTTTGGTCTCTCTCCCTCTAGGTACTCTCTCGGTGTTTGTCCATGGAAGCTTACTTAGATCTTCTCTCTTTATACATATTCATTCCTTCAATAATTTTATTTATTTACATGGCTACCAGCGTTCATATCTAGTATGATAACAATCGAATCTGCACCAACATATCTAATATGATAGCAATCAAATCTGCGTCAACAGCTTTTATCCTCGCCCTGATCAACAAGTATCTTTTCACTGGAGTGTTCTTCACTAACCTTGCTGTGTTTTTCAAATCAGCATCTCTTTCAGCATTTCTATTCATTGGCTCACTCATTTATTTCTGAAACATATTCTGCACCTGCTCTGTGCCAGATAAGTGGTCAGTGTCAGGGCTAAAGTTGTAAGCCAAACAGTTAAGTGGTAGGGGCGAGAGGGAAGTACATTGAACAAATAATCACAAAAATAAATGTAGAAATGCAGGCTTAACAAGTGCCAAGATGGAAGGATACAGGATAAAAGCATATAATCTGAAGCCTGATCATTATTTGGAAATGTGGGAAAAGTGACTCTTCATCTAAGTTATTTCTTAATTCTTGTTTCCTAGACTCTGCTTAAAAGTGTGATCTTAAGATAAACATTATCAACATTACTTTTGGAGGTTATTAGAAATGCAGAATCTGAGGTCTGTTGAATCTCAGTCTGCCTTTTAACCCATTTCCTAAGTGAGTGAATCCTGTGCATATTGAAGTTTAAGAAGCACTGCCCTAGGCTTGTTTCTAGAGTTTGCTTTGATTATTTTCTCTTATATTACTTTATTCTAAAGCATTTAATCCTTTTCTTGGAATGTTTCTTGAATCTTTTACCCTAATCTAGAATATTATTTATCTACTCCTAGAAGTAATTTTAGCCTCTCTATCTTCTAATTCCTTTTGTTCATAGTTTTACCATAGTAAAACAGTGCTTTCTTTAGGTCCTTCTTCTGAAGACTGTGATAACTTATACAACAAATTCAGATTTCTCTGCCTACCTCTATTGAAAGGTCTGGATAATTTCATTTTGTTCTTTTAAAGTATGTTTCGTGTTTCCAAAACTTGATTAGAACACATAAGTTCATTTATTGTTTCAAGAAACATTTTAAGCATATGAGAGAATGTTAAAGTCTTTAGGAGATATGAGAAGTAAGAATATTCTTATTTTTCTTAGGGTTTAGTAAGAACTTCATATATATAATAAGGATATAGATTTTTTTTGTTATTTATATTACAGGGTTTTTTTTCAGTTTTTTTTAGCATTTTTGCTGTTTTTTTAAAAAAATATGAAATAAGATGGTTTCTATATGGTAAAGTGGTTTGATTTTATGAAGTAAAATAAGTAAATACTTTTCTGCCATTAAAAATATCTTAAAGGGTGCCTGGCTGGCTTAGTTGGTAGAGCATGCAACTCTTGATCTCAAGGTTGTGAGTTCGAGCCTCATGTTGGGCATAGAGCTTACATTAAAAAAATAAAAATATCTTTGGGTGCCTGGGTGTCTCAGTCTGTTAAGCTTCTGACTTCAGCTCAGGTCATGATCTCACGGTCCATGAGTTCGAGCCTCGCATTGGGCTCTGTGCTGACAGCACAGAGCCTGGAACCTGGAGCCTGCTTTGGATTCTCTGTCTCCCTTTCTCTCTCTCCACCGCTTCCCTACTTGCACTCTGTCTGTCTGTCTCTCTCTCAAAAATAAATAAACATTAAAAAAATTTAAAAAATATATCTTTGAAATATATTCTGATTGGTTGCCTGTTTACCCTACAGTTCTAGTTATCTTTGACCATACTATATATAATTGTCTTAAATTTTAAATCAATTTGTCTTTCATGTTATTCTAATCTCAGAAATATTCTAATGTTATTTTTTTCTACTGTATATGTGTATAGTTAAGTATAATCATTGGTAAAAAGATAGGATTTTAAATCCTCATGTAATTGCTTAATAAAAATAAGTATTAATTAGGAGAACTAATTATACGTTACTTGTGGCTATCTAGAAGAACAATTTGGAGCTTTCCAGAAACTACTGACCTTTTACAGTTATGACTCATGATTTGAATACATGGAAACTGTGGTAGATTGAATTATTTGTTTTTGTTCTTCATCTCTCCGTGTATTCTTGGTCTTTGCCATATGATATTGGAAGTCCTTCTACTAGAGGAGAAGTATACTTCTCTGCCTTTTTCTGTTTGGGTCAACCATCTCATTTGCTTTGGCCGGTGGGATGTCAGTAGACAGGATCCAAACAGAGGCTTAAAATGTGCACGAGTAGTTGGGCTTATCCTCTTTGCTTCTAGCATCACCATGAGAATGACATGCCTTGGGTAGCTTCTTGGCTCAAGAAGATGAGAGAGATGTGGAACCAATGATATGCCACTGTTGTAAAAATTGCTAACAATAAAAAAACTAAGGAAATAATATTTCATATCGAAACCCATAATTTTCTTCAAAAATTTAGGAATCATCATTGATTCCTCAGTTTCACTCATTCACTACACTCAATCCATTAGCTACTTTTGTTTTATTTCAATGATAAAAGTACCTTCACTTCTCTGCATCCCCATTGCTGCTACTCCTATTCTTTCTTGCCTAGCTTGCTGCAGTCGCCTCCCAAAATGGTCTTCCTGTTGCTATTATTGTCCCTCTTATCTTTACAAAGTGTTAAAGTATCAGGTCATATTAGTTACCTGCTTAAAACCTGCCAATGGCTTCTGACTACCTTAAGAATAAAATCTAAGCTTTACATGGTCCAGTCTTTGCCTACCCTTTGACCTCAGCTTGTATCACTTTCATCCTTGCTCATTGTTCTGCATCCACATCATTACCCTTATCATGTTTTGAAATAGGTGACATTCCAGCCAGCAGATTTTTATATGGCTACTTGTCTGGTATCACTTAGGTGCCAGCCTTAATATTACCTCCTCAGAGAGCCTTTCCTTTCCATCAAGTCTTTGAGACATCTCCCCACCCAGTCAGTTTCTTAAATCAGATCCTCCCACTTTGTTTTCTTTATTTCTTAATTTTCAGTGTCTAGCATGATCTGAAGTTATTTTGCTTCATGTGTTTACTTTGACTTTCTGCCTACCTACTGGAATGAGCAGACTACCTACCTGACTTGTTCCCTTTATATCTCCAGAACATAGATTATAGAAGACAGTAACTATTTCTTGAATTGAGGGAATAACTATGTTTTAATTAAAAAACATCATAAATTTGGTCACATTTATAATTTGTGTTGCTCTAACCACATTCCGTTTGAAATAGTACATGTTTTTCTGCAGAGTGATTTATACATATAGATTATATAGTTATTAATGACAGAGATCCATTTGAACCAGTATTTTTTTTATTTTGTTTGTTGTTTCTTACAATGCATGCTAAAATTAATTTTTATAAAATGGAAAACTTTTTAGCGGCATCCGATTTATATTCTATGATGTAAATCATGAGGTCACATTTTGCCTATCTTCTATAAATCCCTAGTTTCTTCTGTGTTTCATAGTTTCATTCCTATAAATCTTTCTGAGATTATCATTTAAAATTTATATTCATTAGAAAAGAGAAAAAATGTAGCTTAAATCTCAGTTATGATGTTTATTAATTGCTACTTTAGCGAGAGAAACAACTCGCACACCATAGACTTCACAGGAATTGAAACATAAAAATTAATGACACCAAGTACAAGAAATGGTTGCAGAAAAAGAATTTGTGGAGAACATGATTGTTCCTATCCCTGAAGTTTATCATTTATACAGGAAAATAAATAAAATAAGAAAACAAATATGCATCTACCTACCTATTTTGCTATATTTACTTTAAATCTAGATTTACTATTTTGTTTTAAAGAAAAAATAAGGGTGCCTGGGTGGCTCAGTTGAGCCTGCCACTCTTGATCTCAGGGTTGTAGGTTCAATTTCTACGTTGGGTGTAGCAATTACTTAAAAATAAAATCTTAGGGGACATTGGGTGGTTCAGTTAAGCATACAACTCTTGATATCGGCTCAGGTAATGATCTCACAATTTGTGAGATCGAGCCCCGTGTTGGGCTCAGCGCTGACAGAACTGGATCCTGCTTGAGATTCTCTCTCCCTATCTGCCCCTCCCCCTGCACAGACTCCCTCTCTGTCTCAAAATAAATAATTAAACATTAAAAAAAAAAATCTACATTTGAATCTTCCCTGGTATCCCTTGCTAATTTTGACCTACTCACACCCATAAGATGACCCCTCTTATGGAGGCTGAGTGGCTCATTTCAGTTAAACGTCTACTTCGGCTCAGGTCATGATCTCACAACTCTTGAGTTCAAACCCCATTTTGGGGCTCTGTGCTGACAGCTCAGCCTGGAGCCTACTTCAGATTTTGTCTCCGGCTCTCTCTGTCCCTCCTCTGCTCACGCACTGTCTTTCTCTCCCTCTCTCTCTCTCTCTCTCTCTCTCTCTCAAATATAAATAAACATTTAAAAAAATTGAAATTTGAACTAATAAAATTTTAAAATAATGTATTAATAAATATTTAATAATAAATTCATTACATATGAACATAAGTAACATTTTAATGACAGAATGAATATTGTCAAAAAAAGAATACACAAAGTTAAAAGAACGTTGTTTTACCTTTTTTTCAAATCTTTTTAATATTAGGCTTATTATATTGGATTATCATCTCTGCTTTTGAATGCAGCCTCTGGAAAACTCCACTCTATCCTTGAGAGAGAACTACAATGAAAAAGCAAATCACATCTTAGTTTTATTCTGACTCTGAAATGCTCTAGGGTATAGGATACCCTTAGGGACCCTCACACCACACTTTGAAAACCACTGTTCTATATAAATGGTGTTGTGTTGCTAGCAGTATTCTGTAATGTTTTCTGTGTAACATTTTTTTTTTACATTGTTCATGTTGTTACACGTTCTATATGATTCATCTTCACTACTATATAATATATAACTCCAGTCTGTATAATTCACTTGTTGTTGTCATGTTGATACTCATTTAAGATGTATTTAGCATTTTAACTTTTGTGAAACAGTACTGCTGGGCTCCTGGGTAGCTCAGTCAGTTTAGCGTCTGACTCTTGATTTCCGCTCAGATCACGATCCCAGAGTCATGGGGTTGAGTTCCAAGATAGTTTCTGTGCTGAGCTCGAAGCTTGCTTAAGATTCTCTCTTTTTCCCCTGTGCCCCTCCCCTCCCCCCCACTCTCTAAAACAAGCAAACAAACAAAAAACCACAGTGCTGCTAAGAACATTCTTGGATACTCTCTTGGACATATACTAGGAGGAAAGTAGCAAAGGGTAACTCCAAATTGCATAGTTAGAAGTGAAATTTGGAATCATAGGGTATGTATATTCATCTTCAGCTCTGTGAGATAGCACTAAAGCTTTGACATTATATCAGTTTGTCCTCATAGATGTGTGTGCTGTATTGTCATTGTTCTTTGTGTTTTAGAAAGCGAATGTGAAATGATAACTTACTATTTTAAACATCTTTGATCCTTTGGCACTTGTCATTTTGTCTGTGAAAATTTTGTTTTGAAATGTAAAGAGCGAGTATTTTTTAGTTATTTCCTTTATGTTTTACCTTTTTTGGGTCTTAATATTTAAAAACGTGTTCTCTACTTGGTTGTTCTACTGGCATTTGTTGAGTGGCATGTCTTTCACTATTAATCTATAATACCACTGTGAGATACACATACATACATATGTATTTCTGAGTTCTTTTACATTGGTCTATTCATTCATTCAT
Source organism: Lynx canadensis (assembly GCF_007474595.2). Classification (NCBI taxonomy): domain Eukaryota; kingdom Metazoa; phylum Chordata; class Mammalia; order Carnivora; family Felidae; genus Lynx; species Lynx canadensis. Next base: position 100,309,400 of record NC_044306.2, read on the forward strand.
TCATTCATTCATTTATCAATTATATATTGATGCTAGGAATGTACCAGATGTCATACTGGTATATGTTAGTAAGTAAAAATGGAAATGTCAAACGTATTTATTGAGCTTACATTTTGAGGGTTGGAGTACGTGGCTGGTAGAAAATAAAATGTTAACAATATATAGCATATCTATTGGCAATAAATACTGTATGGAAGATCAAGCTAGAGTAAGGAGGAGAGTAGTGATGTACTGGGTAGGTTGTGGGAGAAGAATTATTATTTTATATGGGGGAGATTAAGATATTGTGGAGAAAGTTTCTGACAAGAATTTCCAGACTGAGGAAGTACTAAGTGAAAAGTCCTGAGGTGGGAGTTGGCTTAATATAATCCAAGAAAAAAACAGGATTTTTTTTGGAGAGCCTGTGTGGCTAGAACAGAGTGAACAAAGGAGTATGTGTAGGAGACAGGTAGAGAAATAGGATTCATACAATGTATGCACTTCGAGGCTATTGTAAGCACATTTATTTTTACTTTCAGTAGATTGGAAGACATCAGGTCTTTCCAACAGAGTAGTAACATCATCTGGTTTAATTAACTGTTTACTTTTTGAGAATTGGGTTGAAGGTGGAAACAAGGGAATCAGTACCTAGCCAGTGCAGTAATGGAGGTAAGAGGCAATGGTGCTTGGATTTGGGTCAAGTGGTTGATTATTTTTAAGATTTAGCTGGTAGCACATTGGATGTGAAGTATGAAAAGGAAAAAAAGGATTAAAGGATGATTCTAAAATTTTTGGCCTGAGAAACTGAAAGGATAGGATTGCTCTTTACTGGAAAGAAGAAGACTAAGGTAGGAGCAAGATGAGGATTAGAGGTCTGAAGTTTAGGTTTTAATATGTTCAAGATTAGACAACTAAGCAGAGAAGTGGAGTAAGAAGTTAGACTCACAGTCTGGATGAAGAAAAGAGGTGCTGACTGTGTATATAAATTTGGTTTCAGGGTATTAATAAACTTACATAAAAAGTGAATGGAAGAAGATCCCAGATACAAATACTGACATATATTTCAAAATTGAAAGGTTGGGAAGCTGTGAAGAAGAGTAGCTAGTGTGGCAGGAGGAGAGAGCCACGTCCTAGGGGAGGAGGTATGGAGTTGGAAGAGCTTCACTTTAGCCTTACAACATCACACAAATAATACAATAAGTTAATTTGAGAATGGGATAGACGCTACAAAGAAAACAGTCAGATGGAGTCTTTAGAGTAACAGCAGTAAGTGATGATAAAGGCTTCTTAAGACATGGTGATTCGGAAGGTGCCTTTCAGGATTAAACTTTGTGTTGAAACATAAAGGATAAGAAATTTTGCCTGGGGGAATTCTAGTAGGAGGGAGTACCAAATACACTGGCTTCAAAACAAAACAAAACAAAACTGAAAGGAGAGTCACGTGGCTGGAACAAATGGGAGGATTCAGGAATGGATCCTAAGATTTTGGCCTAAGAAACCAGGGGATGATGAGATACATTAAATGACATGGGGAAGTCAGGTGGGGAAGAACTTATTTTGGGGGTAAATTGAAAGAGGATGCGTCTTTAAACATACTAAATTTGAGACGCCTATGGGGCATACACACAGAGATAGATAGCAGACAGTTTGGGAGATTTTTACTTTTGAGTTTAGGGTGAGGTCAGGGCTAGAAAAAATATCTCAACATTTTTAAAGCCATAGATTGGCTTCTGACTTATAGTATGACTGAGTAAGGCATGGAAAATAGCACAAAAACAAGAAAGTAAAACAATGAGAGAACTATAAACCAAACCTCAATAAAATGTGGAAGTTAATATCAAATTGAGATGCAGACAAAACTGGCAGAACATTTATTCTTTAAAATAAGTGTGTACTCTGAATATCATCAAGAGTATAAAGGCTCTTTTTTTGAACCATGGAGACAGGTTACAGACTTATGCTGGAAGTTCCCCTGGACCCAATTAGGCAGAAAGGAAGAACAAAGAAGGCAGGGAAGAAGGAGTCAAACATTTGGGGGGTAGTCCGGGAGGGGTTTGTGGTGAGAAATCCTGTCTTATATATATGCCCACAGCTTCTGATCTTAATTGGCTGGGGAGAAGTAGAAGCTCAAAGAAATTTTTCATGCTTATAGCTCTGAGTCATAAGGAGAATTCTTACAAGCCTGGACCTTGGATACACTAACCTGCAATTGCTGGTCCAGAGGGAACTTAATCTTATTGAAGAGCTGTCGTAGATATAAAAAAATGTATCTCAAGAACAAAAGGAGGAAGGAACACAGGAAACACCTACCAGAATAATGTTGCCCTGGAACAAAAAGAAATCTGTGGCCAAATATATTGCCTTAAATGAAAATGTAATTAATAAGCAATTGCCTGAGTTAAACAATTGCATGAAGCAGAAATAAAAGTGCTTGGAGAAGAGATGGTGAGACAACAGGAGGAGATGAAACATGCCCAAAATATATATGAAAGCTTACTCTGTGAAAAGAGATATTTCCAATCACTAGGAGAAAGATAATTTCATAAATAGTTTTGGGATAACTGTGGAGCCATGTGGGGAAAAAAAATGTTTAGGAACCATAGTTCACATCTTTATGCCAAAATTAATTTGATTTAAAAAATAAAATTAGGGGCGCCTGGGAGGCTCAGTTGGTTGAGCGACCAACTTCGGCTCAGGTCACGATCTCGTGGTTTGCAGATTCGAGCCCCACATCGGGCTCTGTGCTGGCAGCTGGAGCCTGAAACCTGCTTCTGATTCTGTGTCTCCCTCTGTCTCTGCCCCTCCCCTGCGCATGCTTGTCTCTCTCTGTCTCAGAAATAAACAAACATTAAAATAAATAAGTAAATAAATAATAAAATTAAACGTTCAAAGCTTTTGAAGAAAACATGAGGAAATGTTTTTTAAGCCGAGAGTTGGGAAGGCCCCTCAAAAATGTGACATAAAACTCAAAAGTTATAAGAAAAAAATTAATTTTGATGTACATAAAAATTAAAAAAAAACTGCATGCCAAAAAAACCTTAAAAAGTCAAAAATAAAAATAACAAATGGTGGAAAAATTAACAACAATGTATATTCTCTATACTAAAGAGTACCAAGAAGAGAAAAATTGATAATCTTTTGTAAGATGGGTAAAAGGATATAAAGACACATTTTAAAGAAAAAAAGAAATATGACTCCTAGGCATATGTAAATGTGATAGGCTCATGAGAAACAAATGTAAATTAAAACTGTAATGGTGCCATTTTTATGTATCTGTGGAAGAAGTAAATAGGCATTCTTACACAGCTGTTGGGAATGTATATTTATATAATTTTTAAGGAGAGTATTTTGTCAGTTACTACCAAAGTATACACAGATATGCCCTTAACCTAGCAACTGTAATCCTAGTAATATATCTTACGGATATACACATTGCAAAACATTGTAGTTTAACACATTGCAAAATGATATGTATAAGAACAAGGTAGGTTTAAACTGAACTATATCAATAATCACATTAAATGTAAATGGTAAATATCCTAATTAAATGAGTTTGTCTGATAAAAATATGAGATCTAACTATATGTTGGCCACAACAAATATACCTTGTATATAAAGAGACACATAGTTAAATGAAAAAGAATGAGAAAATACATACCATGCTAACCCTGATCAAAAGAAAAGACTTGTATAGCTACATTAATGTCAGGTGATGTGAATTCTGAAGAAAAGAATATTACCAGGATAAAAGAGGATCTTTCGTAATGACATAGGGGTCAATTTCTCAAGGATATAACAATCATAATAATTGTTTATTCCTATAATAACAAAGCTTCAACATATCAAAAACTGATAGAATTGCAAGAGCACATAGACAAGCCACATTTATGTTCTGATATTTTAACACTCCCCTTTCAATAATGATAGAGCAAATAAACAGCAGATCAGCGAGTACATAGAACAGTTGAAAAACACTATCACCAAATTGACCTAACTGACATTGGTAGAACAGTCTACCCAACAATAGCAGACAGTACACATTCTTTTCCAGTGCGCATAAACCATTTAGTAAGATAGATATATTCTGGGCCACAAAACAAATCTTAATAAATTGAAGGGTACGTAAGTTATACAGAGTATGTTATCTCATCACAGTTGAATTGAATAATGATAACTCAATAACATAAAAAAACCTAAGAAATCCCCAGATATTTGAAAGCTGTACAACCCACTTCTAAATAACCTATAATTTAAAGAAGGAATCAAAGGGAAATTATTTTGAAGTAAATGGTATTGGAAATAGTAGGGAATTCATAACATTAAGGGATTATTATTAGAAGGAAAGTGTGAGGGGCACCTGGGTGGCTCAGTCAGTTAAGCATTGGACTTTGGCTCAGGTCATGATTTCTTGGTTTGTGAGTTTGATTGAGTCCTGCATTGGGCTCTGTGCTGATAGCTCAGAGCCTGGAGCCTGCTTTGGATTCTGTGTCTTCCCCTCTCTTTCTGCCCCTCCCCCATTTGCGCTCGCGCGCGCGCGCGCGCGCTCTCTCTCTCTCTCTCTGTCAAAAATAAATAAACATTAAACAAAAACTAAAAAAAGAAGAAAAGTGTGAAACAATTATTTTAGTTTCTAAGAAACTAAGCAAAGAAAAACAAACAACCCAGAGTAAGCAAAAGCAATAAAATCATCAATTTCACCCACCAGATTTCCCTCAACTCTGTTATAATATTTGCTGTAAGTATAATCAGTAGACCCTAGTAGATAAGAGTGTAGACTAATGTGACTGACTGCCTTGGTTTGCCCAGGACTGGGGGTGGGGAGTGGGGATGAAGGGCAGCTAGTTTCTAGGACTCCGTGCTTAAAACTTGGAAAGTCCTAGGCAAACCAGGATGAAGGGTCCATCCTTACATAAGTTCTGGAGTCACAGCTTGGACTTGAATTCCTTTCTTTAACTTTGGATAAATGACTTATCTTCATGTGCCTTGATTTCCTTATCTGGAAATTGGTATTATAATAGTACTCATCTTAAGTTTATGTGAGAATAAAATGAGTTAATTGGTATGTAAAGTACTTAAAGCATATAAAACACTGAATTAAAGTTAGAAGTGGTCCCCCTGCTTCTCCCCTTGCCCCACTGTTTTTTATAAGCAGTGGCCTCCAATCTCACTCTTTTCTTCTACTTACCTGCTTCAGGCTTTCCTTCAAATGTAGCCAGTTATCTTTCTAAACAGAGATATAAATGTATCAATTTCCTGTCTAAAATATTTCAGTCGACTCCTTAGTACCCTTAGGTCATAGCCCAAATTTCATAATAATGTTTATAAAACACAGTTATTTACTCATTTTCCTAACTCTTCTCTTCCAGACTTTGTTCACAAGTCTTTCTTTTCTTCAAGATAAATGTGCTGTTGCCTAAACTAGATTTTTTTTTTTTTTTTTGTCCTATGTGTTGTCTTTACCCTAGCTCTTTCTGTTGGCTAAGCTTGTTTATTTGGCTTCCCTCCCCCCAACTCCCATCCCTATCAAAAGTAGGTTCTTTGTACTCCCACAGCATTGTGTTATTTATCAAGTGGTAGTGATTATATAGTACATTAGTATATTATATACTATAGTATATATATTACTGTAGTACTTGTTTTTCATCAAATTTCTTTGTTCTCATGATAGAGGAAATATGTACAATAAGGTACAATAAATTGTTTTCCCAAATTTAGTATATTCCTTCTGCCAAGATTGCTTTGCCTTCCTTTTATTACAGTTTATTGTAAAATTTTCCCAGTTCTTGGAGAATAACTGTTTCTTCAAAACTTAACTCATCTTGAGCACCTAATATTTGAATATTTCTCTGACATTCTCTGCCTTTCCTGTCTACCTGTCTTGAGTTGGTCATTTCTTATCTACCACATTAGTAATTTTACTGCTTTTTATCATAGCACTGAGTATACTGCATTGAAGTTATTTGTTTTCCATTCTAGAGTACAACAATGTCAAGTCTTCATTTAGGATCTACTATGGGCACAGCACTATGCTAAGTCCTGGGGTACACTCATGAGCAAAACTGACATAGTCCTTGTGTCTTGATGCTCACAGTATAAAGGAAGAAATAAAAATTAATGGCATTAAATTAGTAAGTATAACATTGCAAATTTGACACTGCTACGGAAGAGAAATATTTAATACAATGAAAGCATACTATAGGGATTCAACCTTTGGAAAGTGACTCTCAAGCTTACAATTAAAGATTAAGGAGGGGCGCCTGGGTGGCGCAGTCGGTTAAGCGTCCGACTTCAGCCAGGTCACGATCTCGCGGTCCGTGAGTTCGAGCCCCGCGTCGGGCTCTGGGCTGACGGCTCGGAGCCTGGAGCCTGTTTCCGATTCTGCGTCTCCCTCTCTCTCTGCCCCTCCCCCGTTCATGCTCTGTCTCTCTCTGTCCCAAAAATAAGTTAAAAAAAAAAAAAAGTTTATAAAAAAATAAAAAAAGATTAAGGAGGAGTTAATTACATGAAGAGAGAAAAGAAGCACATTTCTGGCAGAGAAAACTGCTAATGAAAAGGTCCTTGTGTAATTGTATCTAATAAAAGTTATTGAAAGAAGGCTAGTGTGGCTGGAGTAATATTCTAAAAAGGTTGCTTTGGCTGCAGCAGGAACTCTGGGGAAGTGGTTGGAAACATGTAACATACAGAACATACAGGTGATTGTGGCAGTCCAGGTGAGAGAAATGATGTTACAGACTGAGGTGGGTTTGAGAGACATTTATAAAGAAATGTTGGTAGGACGAGGTGATAAAAACGATCGTGGTTGCTATGGGATTGAAAGTTTAAGAAGAGAGTTGTAGAAAGGATTATCTGTAAATTTTTGGTATTCATAACTATATGGATCATGTCCTTTTCACTATTGTATTTGTCAGTGCCTATTCACGACATGACATGCTCAAGTAAACATTTGAAGAAAATGAATGAGCATTGTTTCAGTTATGAAAAAGTTATATTCAATTGCTCTGTAAATTTTGAGTAGGAAATGCATTGTTCTGTGGAATTAAACCTAGAAATTTGCTCTTTACATTGAAATTTGAACATATATCAAATGGGCCCTAGGTTATAGTAATTTATCTTTATATGATCTTTTAAAATAAAATTTATATGTGACAAGCTAGTATAGCCTGCAGTCATTTTGTAAGAGAAATGATGATAAAACATTTCTAAATTCTGTAGGACCCTTGGTATTTTCTTTTTATTAAAGCGATCCCCAAAGTTGTTTTCTTTTTCCTTTGCAACACATTTTAACTTGGTTATAAGCAACTCAAGCTTTTTATTGGTGACTTAAAAAATCAGGAAAGGAGTATTGAAATCTAGTTTCCTAAAGTTCCTACTATCCTTCCCCTTAATTATGCTGACTTACTAATACACACATATACACACACACACTCATGCACACCCTTTATTGTGGAAAATTTTGTTACTGAAAAAGTGAACTATTTGGGACTAGTATTCTTAAAGTAAGGAACTGAAACTTACATAATATTTTTATTCTAAAACCTAAATTTATTTCTTCTTAAAACATTTATAATCTATATTACTAATATTTGAATGATAAATCTTAATAACATTGTAGCCAGTAATATTGAGAATGCTCATACAGATGTATTTTACAGGTGTGTTCTACTCCCTCTTTTGGGAATGAAGCCTCCCCAACAAAGCCTGTATCTACTTGTTGACTCTGTGGATGAAGGGTGTAACATTACCGAAGGTGAACAAACATCTACCAGCTTATCTGGAACTGTCGCGGAGCTCTTAGCTGGTCACCATGAGTTCTTTCCACCATGGCTATTGCTTCTGTGTTCTGCCCGAAAACAGAGTAAGGCTGTTACTAAAATGTTTACTGGTAAGTGTAATTAATGCCTTGTGTGTACTTTCTGTGTGTTAATAATCTGTTTCTAAACCGTGTGTCATGTCTTCTAAACTGTCTGTTGGCATTTGGTGCAAATGCCACATCGATTTAGTATTAATATTTTTTTTGTTGTTGTTGTTTAGTTATTTCCCAGCCCTCTTTGTCACCAATATTATTATTCTAAATCATATTTTTACCTTTATTCCTCTAGATTGACTTTAATAGCATACTTTTAAAAATTGGAACTATTAATGATATAAACCAAAGAATTATTAAGTTTGGTTAAAACTCTTAATTTAGGAGAAGTTTGAAATATACACTTTCTTTCCATCCATGAACATAGCATATTTTTTCTTTATTCAACTTTTTTTCTTAGATCTTTTTTCAGTTTTCCTTGTATATGTCCTATACATTTCTTTCTGCTTTTTGCTAATGTTTTAAGTTGAAATATATGGGTTTTGAATTGAAATGTATGTATTCAGAATTGAATTTGCGAGTGTATCACTACAGGGAAGGAACATTAAGAGTTTTACTGGCCCTAAGTAAGTTTCATCTACTCATATCTGAGGATTTAACAGAACTAGTCCCTGTTCTCACAGATTCTTCAGGATAATAAATAATTGCAGTGAACATCAGTTTATAATATTGGCACACATCCTATCACTGTCATTCTGTTACCAGCACTGAGAAGTTCCATCCCTAAGAAATATTTTCAGTAAGAATACAAAAGTGGTTCAACAGACACATGGTCCAACATTTCAGTAAATCATGTTTTTATTCCCCTAAAAATTTTGAGCATTTTTCAGCCTTTTCTTATAAAAAAAATGGCTAAAAGTGTTGTGATACCAATGTATTAAATTGTGCGTATTCATACTAAGGGAATTACATGTAGAGGGATTAGAAGTTGCAATTTTAAAAAAGCAATTATTTTCAGTAACTTTAACTCAGGATATTCAGATTACTGATTAACAGATATTCTTAGTTCTGTTTCAATGAACAGATAACTATCATGAATGATGAACTTTATAATTTATTCTATCCAGGAGCACCTGGATGGCTCAGTCACTTAAGTGTCAGACTCTTGATTTCTGCTCAGGGCATGGTCTTATGATTCATGGGTTCAAGCCCTGCATTGGGCTCTGCATTGACAGCACAAAGCATGCTTGGGACTCTCTCTGTCCCTCTCTCTGTCCCGCCTCCATGTGTGCATGTCTCTCTCAAAAATCAATAAGCATTTAAAAAAAATTTATTCTATCTAAATTCATATTATGAAGCATTTAGAGGGGAAAGAGCTTTATTTTCCAAATCATAAGCATTTTATATGTATTATTTATGAAAGTACATTTACAGTGGTAATTTAAAGGCAGTGACAGGTGATACTCTAATTGGATGTAAATATTCAGTCCCATAAGTAAAGCTAGCATATATTCAGGTATGTGGATGGAAATATATACATTTTTCATGTGAAAAAATCAGCTTATAAAAACAAACAAGTATTGTTGGTTTTGTCTGGCAACTTTTTTTCCTGGTCATTTGGGACTTCAGAAAATCTCACCAAGGTGCTTTTATGGATACGCATGTAAGACTGTCCTAATGCTGAGTTTAGTACCCCTTATCACTAAAGTTGAGCGGAGCTCTGAGCCACTAAAAGAATAAGAAACAGTTGCATTCATAGACAGAAAAATGAAATAATTTATCTACCTTTAATGTGTTTACAGAGGGAAAAGAGAACTGATTTGTATACTCATAGGTGTTAATTTATTGGTATTAATTGATTCGTTATCTATTTATTTGCTTATTAGTTTATTATGTATTGAAGACATCCTCTTTGAATATATGGCAACTTCTGTGATCATTTTCAACTGATGACACCGACTTTTTTCTCTCTGTAGGTTTTCGAAAAATAAGTTTAGATGACCTTCGGAAGGCATACATCGTTAAGGATGTTCAGCAGTACATCCTTCATCGTTTAGATCAAGAAGAAGCTTTGCGACAACATCTCACTAAAGAAACTGCAGAGATGTTAAATCAACTTCACATTAAAAGCAGTGGATGCTTTCTTTATCTAGAACGAGTTCTAGACGGAGTTGTAGAAAATTTTATTATGTTAAGAGAGATTCGTGACATCCCAGGAACTCTTAATGGTCTGTATCTCTGGCTGTGTCAGAGACTTTTTGTAAGAAAACAGTTTGCAAAAGTCCAGCCCATTTTGAATGTGATTCTTGCAGCCTGCCGGCCTTTGACCATAACAGAATTGTATCATGCAGTCTGGACTAAAAATATGTCATTAACCTTGGAAGACTTTCAACGTAAGTTAGATGTCCTCTCCAAACTTCTTGTTGATGGACTAGGAAATACTAAAATACTGTTTCACTATAGTTTTGCAGAGTGGCTTCTGGATGTGAAACACTGCACTCAGAAGTATTTATGTAATGCAGCAGAAGGACACAGAATGTTGGCTATGAGTTATACCTGTCAAGCCAAGAATTTAACACCATTGGAAGCACAAGAATTTGCATTGCATTTAATTAATTCAAACTTGCAGTTAGAGACAGCTGAGTTAGCTCTCTGGATGATATGGAATGGTACACCTGTCAGAGATTCTCTGTCTACTTTAATACCCAAGGAACAAGAAGTGCTACAGCTGTTGGTTAAAGCTGGTGCGCACGTCAACAGTGAAGATGACCGCACATCATGCATAGTCCGACAAGCCTTAGAAAGAGAGGATTCCATTCGGACATTATTAGATAATGGAGCTTCAGTAAATCAATGTGATTCAAATGGGAGAACATTATTGGCTAATGCTGCATACAGTGGCAATCTTGATGTCGTGAATTTACTTGTCTCCAGGGGAGCAGATTTAGAGATAGAAGATGCTCATGGACATACACCACTTACCCTAGCTGCTAGACAAGGACATACCAAGGTGGTTAATTGTTTGATCGGGTGTGGAGCAAACATTAATCATACTGATCAAGATGGTTGGACAGCATTAAGATCTGCTGCTTGGGGTGGCCATACGGAGGTAGTTTCTGCACTACTTTATGCTGGCGTAAAAGTGGATTGTGCAGATGCTGATAGCCGAACAGCCTTGAGAGCAGCAGCGTGGGGAGGTCACGAGGATATTGTACTGAATTTGCTACAACATGGTGCTGAAGTCAACAAAGCTGATAATGAAGGTCGAACTGCATTGATAGCAGCAGCCTACATGGGACATAGAGAAATTGTGGAACACCTGCTGGACCACGGAGCAGAAGTGAATCATGAGGATGTCGACGGCAGGACCGCTCTCTCTGTAGCTGCACTTTGTGTGCCTGCAAGTAAAGGACATGCATCGGTTGTCAGTCTTTTAATTGACCGAGGTGCTGAAGTAGATCATTGTGATAAAGATGGCATGACTCCGTTGCTGGTAGCTGCTTATGAAGGACATGTCGATGTGGTTGACTTGCTTCTAGAAGGGGGAGCAGATGTAGACCATACAGATAACAACGGTCGCACACCCCTCCTAGCAGCAGCTTCTATGGGCCATGCGTCAGTTGTAAACACACTTTTGTTTTGGGGTGCAGCAGTGGATAGCATTGACAGTGAGGGCAGGACAGTCCTCAGCATAGCTTCAGCCCAAGGAAATGTGGAGGTAGTACGTACCCTACTGGATAGAGGGTTAGATGAAAATCACAGAGATGATGCTGGATGGACACCTTTGCATATGGCAGCTTTTGAAGGTCACAGATTAATATGTGAAGCACTTATTGAACAAGGTGCTAGAACAAATGAGATCGATAACGATGGACGAATACCTTTCATACTAGCTTCGCAAGAGGGTCATTATGATTGTGTTCAAATCTTATTGGAAAATAAATCCAACGTTGATCAGAGAGGTTATGATGGAAGAAATGCGCTGCGTGTTGCTGCGTTAGAAGGGCATAGGGACATTGTTGAATTACTTTTTAGCCACGGAGCTGACGTTAACTACAAAGATGCTGATGGTAGGCCTACACTTTATATTTTGGCCTTAGAAAACCAACTTACGATGGCTGAGTATTTTTTAGAAAACGGTGCAAATGTAGAAGCAAGCGATGCCGAAGGAAGGACAGCACTTCATGTTTCCTGCTGGCAAGGCCATTTGGAAATGGTGCAGGTTCTGATAACCTACCATGCTGACATCAACGCTGCAGACAATGAAAAGCGGTCTGCCTTGCAGTCTGCAGCTTGGCAGGGCCACGTAAAAGTGGTTCAGCTTCTGATTGAGCATGGTGCCATAGTTGACCATACGTGCAATCAAGGTGCGACTGCCCTCTGTATTGCAGCCCAGGAAGGGCACATTGATGTTGTGCAGGTTTTGTTAGAGCACGGTGCTGATCCAAACCATGCCGATCAATTTGGACGCACTGCTATGCGGGTTGCAGCCAAAAACGGACATTCTCAAATAATTAAATTATTAGAAAAATATGGTGCATCTACTTTGAATGGCTGTTCCCCGTCTCCTGTTCATACAATGGAGCAAAAACCTCTACAATCGGCGTCTTCAAAAATGCAGTCATTAACAATTAAATCAAATAGTTCTGGCAGTACTGGTGGAGGGGATGTGCAGCCTTCACTGCGTGGTTTACCTAATGGGCCAGCTCATGCATTCAGTTCTCCTTCGGAATCTCCAGATTCTACAGTCGATCGTCAGAAGTCGTCATTGTCAAATAATTCCCTGAAAAGCTCAAAAAACTCATCTTTGAGAACTACTTCATCTACAGCAACAGCCCAAACAGTGCCAATTGATAGCTTTCATAACCTGTCATTTACAGAACAAATTCAGCAGCATTCATTGCCGCGCAGTAGAAGTCGACAGTCCATCGTTTCCCCGTCTTCCACAACACAGTCCCTGGGACAGAGCCATAATTCACCGAGTAGTGAATTTGAGTGGAGTCAAGTAAAACCCAGTTTGAAGTCAACTAAAACAAATAAAGGGGGGAAGTCAGAAAATTCCAGCAAATCAGGGGCAGCTGGAAAAAAGGCTAAACAAAATAATTCCTCACAGCCAAAGGTTTTAGAGTATGAAATGACTCAGTTTGATAAAAGAGGACCTACAGCCAAATCTGGTACTAGTGCACCCCCTAAACAGACGCCAGCAGAATCTCAGTGCAAAATTATGGTACCTTCAACTCAGCAAGAAATTGGTCGATCTCAACAGCAATTTCTTATTCATCAACAAAGTGGGGAGCAGAAGAAGAGAAATGGAATAATGACAAATCCCAATTATCATCTTCAGAGCAACCAGGTTTTTCTTGGTAGGGTTTCAGTCCCACGGACAATACAAGACAGAGGGCATCAGGAAGTGTTAGAGGGATATCCTTCCTCAGAGACGGAATTAAGCCTTAAACAAGCCCTGAAGCTTCAGATCGAGGGTTCTGACCCTAGCTTCAACTATAAAAAGGAAACACCATTATAAAAGGTAACATTTCATCAACATAAAGAATAAAATATCAAAAGTATGGTTCCCTCTACTGAGGATACTCTTTTCCCTAATAGTCATGTGGCCAGTTCCCTCGCCTAATCAGTTCAGATGACATCCTCTCAGCAGCACCTTCCCTTAGTGCCCTTGTGAATTTGAATTGCCCCACACCACCAGCATTCTCTTTTTGCCTTTCCTGGTTTTTTTTGTTATCCAAAGAACTTATTATTTCACATACGTTATATATTTATTATTTTTATTATTTGTCTCTTCCCAACTAAAATATAAGTTCTGTGAAGGTAGGGGTTTTTATCTGTTTGTTCTCTGCTATATTCCATGTACTTGGAATACTGTTTGGACCTATATTAGTTTTTCAGTAAAAATGTATTGAGTAAGTGAATGGATGAATGAATATACTACTTATGAATCTCAGTAAGAATTTCTTCTTACATAGTCATTTCCCTTCTTAGAAATTCTTTGGTGGCAATAGAGGGAGAGGAGAGGACCATTTCTGTAATACTCACTTTTTGGTTTGAATAAGATAGTATATGTAGTGCTTAGTAGATAGGTAGTCAGTGTTAATTTCCTTCCTTTTTCACCCTGGAAGAAGTCAAAGATTTAATCAGCTAAAGGTAATTTTTACTGTGGCAGATCTCTTAAGAATCTTCCAAATAAAATTTGCACACACCAAGAAGAGGTGAGGAAAGATGTTAAGTTGGATGTATGCACAAGAGGGTATTTAGAGCCCACTATATTTACACATAAGAATTACATGTTTAAACCTCAAAATAAAATCAGATTTAAATACAAACTTTTTTTTCTTTCCACCACAATGGACACTTCACTAATTACATAGGGGAATTTAGTGAGAAAATATATACATAATTTTATATAATAGATACTTTTTCAGAAGCACATCTCTCTCATTAGAGATAAATCCAATGGTTTCATTAGGAATCTTTGCTATTTTATACTACAAGTATATTTATCCCACTTTGCTTAATCATTTTTCATTCTTTAAAAAAAATGTACTCTTTAGCAAACTGAAATATCCCTTGTCTTTCTGGTTTGTTTTTCCTTCTTTCTTTCTTTCTTTCTTTCTTGCTTGCTTGCTTGCTTTCTTGCTTTCTTTCTTGCTTTCTTGCTTTTTTTTGTCTTTGGAGATATATTTTAGGGGTATTTTAGGTGAAACATTATTATAAATTGTAAATTTCCTGTGCTTTCTAATAGTAAACACCATTCAATCTGAATCGATGGATGACTGGTCAAATCTCATTCCGAAATAATTTGTATAAAGTAGTTAGTTCATTCTCCAATGTGACTTATTTTAAAAATACTTAGTTCTGATGGTACAACCCTCTAACTCTTGTGCTATCTTTTGTAAAGGCAAAGTATACATATATATTACACAGTAAAACACATTAATGAAGGTAAACATTTTGTGGATTCTTTAAAAGTGATTGTAAATTAAATAATGAATCTCTAATAGATGTGTCCACTTTATGTTTTATATAGTAAATACATAAATATATATAATTATATAGGGTCTTAAAACTATATGTAGTTATATAATAAGTATAATGTAGACATTAATTTTTTTTTTAACTTTTGCATTAGTTTCCTATTCTGTGAAACAGAAGACATTGTGATTGGAGTGGTTCTTCAGCTACTGGATGAAAACATAAAATGCCTGTTGATTTGCTGAAAAAAAAAAAGTGAAGAATGTGATATCTGCAGTACAGTTACCTTAATTACTGTCATGTGCCTAAATAGTAAGGCTGCCTTCTCAATGTAACCCTCTGTGCTTAAAAAAATTCATTTTGTGTGCTTTGTATTCACTACATAAGAATAAGCACTTTTTTGAAAAAAATGCAGATGTATACTGCAGTTCCCT
Source organism: Lynx canadensis (assembly GCF_007474595.2). NCBI lineage: Eukaryota > Metazoa > Chordata > Mammalia > Carnivora > Felidae > Lynx > Lynx canadensis. The sequence goes on from NC_044306.2 coordinate 100,324,604, forward strand.
GATAAAAGCTGAAAAAAAAAATTGCGTAAAGTATTTTAAGTTAAGATTTGATAAATGTGCATGTGCCATGATCAAATATATACGAAAAGGCAGTGTCCTTTGTATTTATTTTATTTTTTTCTTTTTGTGGCAAATGAAACTTAAGCATATTGTTTCACATTTGCATCGTTGTAGTGTATGGCTTGTTTCTTGTATCTTTAAAAATGTTGCTCAATAAAATAAATCATGCAACTATTTTATGTTCAGTACACCTTCGGCATTGGTTGAAAATGTGTTTCTATTTAATGCCACACTGAAGTGAAAAATGGTTTCTTGACAGATTTTTTGAAAATAATCCTAGTATTTTAGGGAGCTGCTCTAAGTAGTTTAAATATGGATTTCCCAGTAGAATCCTCCTGGTCTCTGGCTAAAGATGAAAAAAAGAAAAAGAGAGGAAAGGATGAAAGGGAGAGAGATAGAGGAAAAAACACACTATAGGCAGAACAAAGTTCTGTTTCATTCACTGGGATGCAATTTCACCTTCCACTCGCTTATCATTCCACCTCCAAGAAGACAGACTATCATTTCTGAGGCATAAAAATTCTCAGGGACAAAGCCATGCCTCAGGGCGTGTGTACGTAGAGGGAGATGCACCTGTCTGAGGGTAGATTTTTGATCCCTGAACAATTCATCGACTACACTTACCTCAACTGTCCAGTTAAGTACAATATAATTTACCAGTGTCGATTTTAATGTGGCTTTTCTCTCAGTCCTTTCTATCTTATAAATCACTGCATGACCCAAGTAGCCCCAACTCAAAAATCAGCGGAATCCATTTTAGTGGTTAATTGGATAAATATTTTTGATGAATGTGTAATATGTGCCGTCCTTCACAGATGACGCCATTAACCTGTCAGTCATAGCGCGTGTATATTTTTTTTACTGGTACTTGGTAAACGATAGTGATGGATTTGCACTTTTCTGTCCACATACTCTTTCCTGTTTTCTTCTTTGGACAATTGCTCACAGGATAACTGGATGGCAGGGTTAAAGGTGAAGTCTGTGACAAGGAACACAAAGTTGACTGGCTCAGATGACCATCGGACCCACGGCCTGGACTTCTTGATGGACTCTAAACCAGTGGAGCTGGCTTAGATGGGCCGTGTGTATGTCCGGAAAGGCTGGGATTTATTGTTAAGAAGCCATGGTTCTGAGTCTGATCTTTGAATAAGCCTTGTGAATTTTAGAAAGCCCAGAAATTCTGTTTCCCATGTGCTATTGATAAGAAAGAGAAATGAGGAAAGAGAATTTGGAGATTCAGCACAACAACATTGCCACTACCGGAAAAACAACCTTTAGAAAATGTCTTAGTTAATAACAGAGGTCAGTACTGTCCTCTTCATACATGAAGGGTACATGGGATACATTCTTCACAGGAATAGAAACGTGTGATTAGTTGTGATAACTGTCTCACTTGAATCTTCGTGTGAGGCTTTTGTTTTTATTTTTTAAAGTCATCAAAACACATTCTGTTTGTGTCATCAGTCATAATCAGGAATAGGAGATAAGGTCAATCGATATTAAGGTGACATGGCAATATTGATAACTCGAATGTGAATGTTTCAAGTATTGAATTTTTGTCCCTATGGGACATTTATTAAATACACTTAATAGGACTCTTGCAAAGTAGCCTTAAAAGTGTTAATGATTCTATTGATAAATATGAATACATACTATTATTAGAACCAATGTTACTCATATCTCAAATACAGTACATTTACATTACTGTAGAAGATGAAGCTCTAATTTCTTATTAGGTGTATTTTTCTTTAGAAAGAGAACCCTGAAAGCTGCCAGTTTTTCTATTAACCTTGAATTATTGGAATTGTATTTATTTAATTTTATTGTTTTTTACAAAAATGCACCTTGTGGCCAAAGGGCAAAGATATGACTCATTACATAAGGGATTTATGTTTTTCAAAGAGCTAAATGTTTTCGTATCCATATTATGTACACTTGAAACAGTTGGTAGGAAGAGAACCTGTTGGAAAAATATGATTTTCAAAAGTAAGTAGTTCTCTGGGTGTTTTTATATTCATTGTGTTTTGGAATAGGACAGAAGAGGTTTTTAGTTAGGATAAGGATGATAAGAGTGCTGGAGATACCCTGCTTTGCCTACTTGTTTCTTTGGGGATTTAACAGCATGACTGAAAACAGCTTTTGCTCCATTAAGAAGAGTAAAAACTAGTCCCCCCAACTTAAAATGCCTAAAGAGCTATTTTAAACATCAAAATGCTTCAGTTTTGTAAATCACCTGACGTCACTACACACATATGATGCCGTGTGCTTATAACTTTTTAACATTCCGCCTGTGCCCATTCCCTAAAAGTCATGAGTTGATAATAAGGGAAGCGATTAAAAAAAACAAAAACAACAACAGTAATGAAAAATTAAAATCTGAATGTGTGTAGGAAAGGTTTTGGAAGGAAAACTGACTGGCACTCCGCATACTGCAAGGTGATGCCAGTATCTTTTGTCCTCCTTCCTCACTCCCCACCCCTACTGGAGTCCTTACCAAAAACAAGTCACTACTTAGAAACAGGAGTAGTTTTCTCATTATTGTTTGGCTATGCGAATGTTCGTTTTGCTTAATGTTGCTCCATTTACACTTCTCAGCAAATGTAGTTGCAGACAAATGGTTTCTTTTTATTGTTTCCTTGGTTTGGGGTATGTAAATAGCCTAAAATGTACATTGAATTTCACATTGTAAAAGTTTTATTTTATTCCTTGTATTATATTAAGCAAAAATCCCTATGTATATGAAAGTGCATAATAAATATATTTGCTCTCTAGAGGATATCTTGTTTTAATTTTACCCTTGAACCACCAGAACGTGCATGACATGTTTACAGTAGAAACAACTATTAGTTTTAAGTTGTTAGCTTATTTTAAATAAATACGGAGTACGGAGAAAATGAATTTGGGAACATTCTACCAAAAAAGAAAAAAAGAAAAGAAAAAAACTAAGATGTAAGAACTTCACAGAGGAAGGTAGAAAACCAAAAAGATCTAGACTTTATGTCTCTGAAAAGTTTCTGTAAGGACCTGGTGTTCTTCTCCCCCCCCCCCCCCCGACTGATCACTGTAACTGCTGAACCTCCCCATGTCTGGCTTCATGACTCTGAGGTTGCGTAACCTGATCAGTTGTGTGCATGCGTGCTCCGTGATCATCAGAACAGTATGGCCATCTCACATTTGATATTTTGGAGTTTATTGCAAGTGTGGTCATTCGTTTTCTAAATAAATTTCTATGTATTCTTCACTCGGTAAAGTTGAATCGCTTCATGTTCTGCTTTTCCCACCAGAACACAACATCCTGTACATGTATGAGCGTGTGTGTAAATACATACAGTATATTATTCGAAAGAGAGGTTTCTGAAAAGGCCAGCTAGGTATTATCTGTCAATTTTATGATAATTACAGAGTTCTGTAGTAATTACCATACATTCTTTCTAAATGTGTTGTATTAATAAGAATCTAACTCAAACTTTTTAATAACCATGCTTAAACACAAATGGGTGATGAACGTAGAAGCATTTTAAAACAGACTGGTTGACTAAAACTTTTATGGAGTTTTCTAGCTGGTGGTCCAAAGACATACACTGTGAGAACTTGGCAATGACTAAGGTTTCCATTCCTTTGCCCTAGTAGTTGGAAGGATTCCAACTAATAGTGATATTCACTCTGAAGGCTTAGATTCTTGGATTTGGGGGAAATTTTCAATTATCAAGCAAATACATGCACTAAATCTTATTTCAGGATGGGGCGCCTGGGTGGCTCAGTCAGTTAGGCATCCAACTTCAGCTCAGGTCATGGTCTCAATCTGTGAGTTCGAGCCCCGTGTTGGGCTCTGTGCTGACAGCTCAGAGTCCGGAGCCTGCTTCAGATTCTGTGTCTCCCTCTCTCTCTGCCTCTCTCTCCCCTGCTCATGCTCTGTCTCTCTCTGTCTCAAAAGTAAATAAAAACATTAAAAGAAAAATTTTTTTTTAAATCCTGTTTCAGAATAGGGCCTCTTGCTTACCCGTCTTGCTAGTATAGTAAAATTAAAATTATCCAGTATTACAATGGAGTCATTTGAAACTTACTGCATATTTAGATATACTCCTTCTTTTTAAGTGTTTCCTTTTTAATGTTAATTTATATTTGAGAGAGAGCACAAAAGGAGGGGCAGAGAGAGAGGGAGAGAGAACCCCAAGCAGGCTCCTCACTGTCAGTGCAGAGTCCTACACAGGGCTTGAACCCAGGAACTGTTGGGATCATGACCTAAGCTGAAACCAAGAGTCAGACACTTAACCGACGGAGACACCCAGGTGCCCCTAGATTACTAGTCTTAAATGTACACGATCATTACCCATACTGACAAAATTTAGATAACAAGAAACACATTCATAGATGAATATATTTGCAATGTTTAGGAGAAGTTTTACTTACAGCTTTTACTTATTTTTGGTCTACTTGTTGAAATGTGATCTAATGATAGGTCCCAAAAGAATTGATGTACATTCCTCCCATTTTGTTTGTGAACTTACACTGAATGATAACCTATACAGGAAAATATGCAAATCTTAAGGCATGGTCCTATAATTTTTTACAAACCGAACATATCTATTTGACCATCACCCTGACCAAGATGTAGGCCATAACCACGTATCTAAATATAAACCTCCTGTGTCTGAAAATAATATTTATTGTGAAGGTAGAGGTTAAATGAGACCATTTGATTTTATGAGATTTGATTGTAATTTAATAACTCCATTAGTACATTTTAGTAGGTAGACACAACAAGCACAAACACTTGTATACATTAAAAAAAAATGCTCTTACTGGGGTGCCTGGGTGGCTCAGTCGGTTAATTGTCTGACTTCAGCTCAGGTCATGATCTCACAGTTTGTAAGTTCGAGCCCTGCATCAGGCTCTGGGCTGATGGCTCAGAGCCTGGAGCCTGCTTCGGATTCTGTGTCTCCCTCTCTCTCTGACCCTCCCCTGCTCATGCTGTCTCTCTCTGTCTCAAAAATAAATAAAACATTAAAAAAATTTTTTTAATGTTGTAATTGTGATTAATTCTCCTATGGAAAGGCAATTTATGCATTTCTGAATACCTGCCAAAAAGCCACAGGTGTATTTTAAAGACACTGTATGTTCAGTATATCCAAACCGATAGCCATCAACTTTCTTACCTAAATATCAGCTCTGTTCTTCTGTGAATAGAGTTTTCCATTCTACTTTAAAGAAACTGACATTGGATATTGTAGACGAGCTGTATGGGTATGGCTTAGACATGGAATTGGACATGAAATCCCAAGGGAGAACTTCTTGACAGAAAAGTCTCTGGTCCTTCCTCAAGAAATTCACCAAGGGATGCCCTGCTATACGTTTTAAGTTAAAATACAACGCGTTGTGACTGAAATTTTAAATAATCAATAGTTTGATTAGAAAACCAAATACCCATCCCAGCTGAATCACTAAGAGGGCTTCTACTTCCCACATGACTCTCTCAGGCACGTAGGTTTAAAACTCCAAGGTAACGTTACTGCACTTGGCTCCCAAAATGTGTGGCCAGGTCTAAAACAGATTTTAATGCTCTACTAGGCTTCCCAAATGCCATGTGCTAGTCTCCTCTCTTGAGCAGTCAACACGCATACTATCATATTCACATCTCTGAGACGTCCTTCAGGAAAAAATAAGTTAATTTAACTTTGCATAGACTAATGTTTTGTTCTGTTTTGCTTTCCCAAAAATAAATTGTGAAGAGAAGAGTGGTCCGGTCCACAGTCTTTTAAAGAATTCCTGTTAAAACATGGGTTAGAAAATGCACGGCAGAGACAGAGTCATGGTGCCTCAGGAAGCAGTCCTTAACGGGGGACTCTAACTCTTAACTCTCTGGACATTCCTATTCTTGTGCCTGTCTCTACCATCATTGTTTAGGGCCTCACCTGGTCTGCCAGAAGTCCCTCCAGCACTCCTCTCCTCTGTGTTGTGCCTTCTGACAAGCTCACAAGTCAGCCATGCAAACTGAGATGCATCTCTTAAAGCATGGCCCTCTTCTGGTCACAGACTCCAGCCAGCCTTCAGTCTGTCTCCTCAGCGGTCTGTTCTTCAGGTAGGCGCCAGTGATCTTTTGAGAACGTTGCTCTGAGGACGGTTTGCTCCTGGAAACCGTCAAGATCTATCATGTCTTATAGAATGGCACAGAAAGCCTTGCACAGACTCTCTCTCACCTGTCTTTCCTGCTGCTGCTGCTGCTGCTGCCTCCATTTCTGCTACCACTCCCTTCCCCCGCCCCCACCTGCCACTGGCCACACAGCAAACCCTCTGCCCCCCAATCCCCACACTCAGTTGCTTTTGCTAGAACCCTCTATGCTCCTCCAGAGCTGTTTCTCTGCTCACATTGATCTTTGTCCCAGTCTCCCAACCATAGAGAAGTGCTTTTTAAATTACTGTTGTATTTTATACTTTTATGGTTCTTTTTCTGCATTATGTGAAACACATTGTCTCCTTTTCTCCCACTGCAATCTTCTTTCAGACAGGAATTGAGTCTTACTCATCTTTGTATCTTTTGGGTTATCTCATACATAGTAAGTATTCAGTTACTATTCCTTTCATGGCACTTTCTTTTCATTCAGAAACAGCTGTGGGAGAAATATTTAAATTCTGCTATTTTGGTCCACTTGTTAAAACATACTGAGCTTACCCAAGCTCTAAGAGTGATCAAACTCAGTAAAAAATAGTATGTATTCTCTTATCACTGCTTTCCCATCTGTTCCATTCACTTAGCGTGTATTGAATATAACAGAAAAACAAGCCAATTATTCAACATTTATTAGAACATATGTGGCTGACTGTTGGATTGCTTTTAGCTGATAACCTGACCTGACCTCTTTGTAACCAGAGACAGCTAAGTTGAATTCAGTTTATTCTTTTAAGAAGAACTTAGTAATTGTCACTAAAATCGAGAAAACTTATCCATTTGTCCTTTAATTATGTAGCAAACCATTTATCAGTGGTTTTCAGGGAAGCAACAAGGTAAGTGTAGGCTGTCAGCCCTGCTCCACATCACAGATACGTCACTCCCTGACCCTTTCTCTAAGAATCCACCAGAAGTTCTCCTGGTACAACAATAACACGCATCTGATCTGAGACCTGGTAATAATTCATTTGATGTAGATTTTAATAGAAAGCTGCAATGAAAACAGTTGGACATGTGAGAAAAAAAGCCCACTAAAAATGAAATAAAACTGATGACATAAAATTTAAAAAATGAGTACCAGAATGAAAGACAAATGAAGATATGATCTTAAAACAAAAATAGAGGCTCTAAAAGAGAAAGCAAGATGAGATTGTATAAACTAATTAATGAAGACTGGTTTTGCCTTAAAGTTCTGAATTCTATTTCATTTGATTTGTGCAAAAAATGCCATTTATTTTATTATTTGCATTTCTCATACTTATTATTTGTTCTCTTTAATAGTAATCATATTTAGTTTCTAGTAAATTCTTATTTAATAAAGAATGACTTTCAGTGTCCATCAGACATTGAGAATTTGTCAAACTGATACTAACTTAAGACCTTTAAATTGCCCTCATTTAAATACAAAGAGAACTTTATCCCTTCATCCCTTTGGGTTCTAATGCTCTTAGTCTTTGTCTTGGGCAATTATTTGTGACCAAAAATGCAGATGTTTCAGTGTTAGCAACTTCTCATTGGAAGTGAGATTTGTGTATTTAGTCAGTAAATATTTGTCGGACACTTAATAACTAGTCACCAATAAAAGTGATAAACAAAAAACGCACGAGGTTTATGCCCAGAAAGGATTTATATTTTAACAGCCTCTTTTTAAAGAAAGAGTAAAAATAGGATATAGAATAGAATAAGATTGTAAACTCTATGAGGAAAGAGACGTTTTCTCTTTTGTTCACTGCCATATTCCTAGCAGTTTTTGTATAAAGGAGGTGCTCAGTAGATACTAAATTAATGCTTTGAAATAAGTTTGTAGACAGAGAAAAGATCTACAAAATCTAGAAATTTAGAGTCCTTTATTCTTTTTATTTATGTGTCTAATATTGTCTTGTTTCCAAATCCCAAACTCTAGTGAAGGGTAACCATGTTGTGTGAAAAGGCAATCCGCACACATATGAAACACGTTATGACTTCCAGGGTGCTAGACCCAGGCTGCTTACTCTAGAAATCTTTGGTTGAAGGAGACAGAAGTAACTCAAGCCAAAGGAAATGTATGTGGCAAATATTAGAAATTCACAAAATTCATGGGAAGTGTCACAAAACTGGTTAGGACACAGGCAGAGTTCAGGTTATGTATAGATTTTAGGAAAAGGATATTCAGAAATAGCAGGAAGTATTTGTTTACGGAGCTGGGATAAAGAATGCTAATTGTTTTCATTGTTTCTGTCATTCTGTTTAAGTTTCAGCAAGTTTAGCTTGGGTTATGCTCCCATCTCTTAGGTGGGAGAGGACAGAACATCAAATTATATTCCTCAGATAGCATCCAATAGGGAATACAGAATTCTGAAGAGGGAATCAGGGTGAAATTAGGAAAAGGACACAAATGCTAGGAAACCCCAGCTAGAAAATGCTAGCCACAGTGCTTATGTCAACTGAAGCATATCGAGAACTGTAACATCACACTTCACCCCACTTACAGGCTCACAAGTCAGCGTGCCGCAGTTTCATAGACATGAGCAGAAGACACAAGACTTTAGGTCAGGGACAAAGACATTTATTACTCATAGAGCAGCAGGCATCATGGGCTTCGCGTTTGCATCGGTTCTCCTTGCCCCAGGCTCTATGGGAATGATGCAGAAGCAGACCCAGGAGGACCCTACCTGCACAACTAAGGAACTATGAGCCTAGGACCCTCCATCTTATTAAAGTGCCGCTAGCAGACTTGCCCAAACTTTGTTCGGGAGAAAGCCATTGTTTTTATCTTAGATGGCAAAGAAATCTGCCCTCTGCACTGAGGGGAAATACTATATTTCCAAGGCTATTTGCTACACAAACATCCTCGAAAAGATATTCCAGACAAATGATGTCACAAGATGGGCAGAAACATGAGGGATTCATGGGGAGTTGTCTACCAACAAGGTCAGAGGATGAGTTGAGGGGGGCAAAGAGACATTGATAGATGCAAGTATGATTCAAATCAAATGAAGAGAGAAACCAATGGCCAAGACATTAGAACTCAAGTTCGAAGGGACTAGAGGGTAAAATAAGCTGAGAGCTTTAGGCTTTGTAGGTTCAGAGGGAACAAGGCAGCGAAGCTGGTGCTACTGTTGGGAGGTGTCCTCAAACCCTGAGGGTCGTTTGTTGCTGGAATGTGACAGGCAGGCTGACAACACCAAGAACTGGATGGATCTTTTTGCCAGTGTGTGCCTCCGTCTATTTGGTGGAACTTGAAGAATTATATAAATGTATTTATGAAGAAGATGCGAGAACATGTGGAGATCAGGCAGAGCTGTTTGGGACTCAATCAAGAGATCAGCTTCATGTCACTGCCTTAGTGACTGGATACTTACACTTCACTCAACAAGTTGTCCTTTGGTATTCCCAGAGTAGTGTTGAGGCCTTTCTTAGCCTCGACCCTATCACTGTCTTAGTAGTGTCGAGGCCTTTCAGAAGAAGGGAGAAGCCCACTGTGGCCACATCATGCTTGGCCACATGCTAAATATTTACCCCATCAAACCTTACTCTGTATGATATAGGCATCTTCTCTGTCCAAACTCACAGGTACTTCCTGGAAGAAAAGAAACCAAACTCAGTCATTGTAGGTTCAAGCCCTTGTCACAGGGCAGCGATGACAGTGCCCAGAGTGACACCCTTAACCTTTGTGAGAGAAGAGGGGCAAGTGTGGGCAATGTCCCCCTAGTCATCTGCCTGTATTTGGTTCTCCTGTAATGTGTCTCTCAGGAATATTCAGAGGAATAGTTTAAAAACATGTCAATGGCTTCAGGGTAAGAATTAGTGTTAAGGAAAAAAAAAAAAGGAGTCTTTAATTAGCATTAAAGAAAAATATTTTTTTTTTTCCTTTTTTACTGAAGTACATGCCAATATAGATTGAAAAGAGAGTAAAAACTTCAAGTAGTTACCCCATGGAGGTGGTAAACAATTTAAAAGATATATTTTAAGGGAAAGAAAAACATTGGTCAGTCATTTTTAAACTAAATGAAAAGCTAGAGAGAATATAAAATAAAGCTTACAATAAAGAAATGTGTTATTAGTTATAAAGTCAAATAGAGGCTTTATCTGAAGTATTTCCTCCTTTTTTTTTTTGTAGTGACCTTATTCAGATCTTGAGTAATGAATTCCTTCATGATAATGATGTACTTCAGAAAATCTCAAAGAAAATTTTGACTTCATGGCACTAAAGCTGCTATTTCAAGAAAATTCATTATCACCATTATTATTTAACATTGTTCTGAAGTTAGTAGCCACTATAATTAGAAAAGGAAAAAAACAAGGATTGAGTTTGTAAAGAAAGGTGACACTATCACTCTGTGCAGACACTGTCATCATATACTTGGAAAAGTCCCAGTGAATCACCAGAAAAACCACCATAAGCAACTAAAGATTTCAATAAAGCGGTGAGGTATACAATCAACACGTATTTCCAGCAGTTTTCACATATGCAAACAACAACCAAGGGCAACATACAGTGGAAGAGGTATACAAAAATGACATTTTTGTCTATCAGAAATGTCTATCAGACAAAGATCCCCAAATCTGATTGTTTAAAAACTTCTTTTCGGAAAGTCCACGAGAGAACAGGCATGCTCCTACACTGCAAAAGGGCATACAGGCTGCTACAATTCCTCTGGAAGCGATTTACTTGCTAGGTAATAAAATCGCAAATTCATTTTCTCTTTGATCTGGAAATCCCACTTGGAGAGTTTACCTACAGATAGGCCTGGACATGTTTGAAACGAAGAAGGTACAAGTTAATTCACTGAAAGAGACAAAAATGGACACACGGTAAAGAAACAAAAATTGAGATGGCAAGAAATTTGAAAAGCATGTCCATCAGTAGGAAGGAGACTCATTAAACATATCCTTGTGTACCTATGCATTGCAGCAGTACAACTGGCAAATGCGAGTGGGGAAGCTTCACCAGGCACTAACACTGAGAAAGCCCCACCACATGTTGTCATGGGAAAAAAGCTTGGTGCCCAACGATGTGTATCTTATGCTACCTTTTGCATAAGAATGATGGCAGTAAGACCTGCATAAACAACAGTTCACATATGGGAGGGAGAGGATGGGCACCGGGCCCTCGGGGCCAAGGTAGATGCCCACTTAACACTGGACAGCTCTTATTTATTTACCAACTGAATGTATTCCCAATTCAAAAAGAAAGGCCAACGAAATGGGATAATTTAATACTCATTTTCCAGGTCAATATTTTAAAATATTGTTTATTCATTAGGGGCCCATTCAATCTTCTCCCCTGTACGTTAAGTGGGCCCATTTGTCGATTTGTCCACCGGCTGGAACTACCCCACGATGACCCAGTACAGCACCTCTTCAGTGTGCCCTGTTTGCAGCCCCATGAATTAGTGAAGGATGCCAGACAGGTTTCCTGCCTGGGCAGCAGGCCACGGATAAGGTGTAAACTCTTCTAGTCAGAGTTCATTTCACATCCAGCATCTACCATTTCCTAGCAAATGACTTCACCCCTGCTAGCTTCAGTTTCCTTTTCACAAAATGGAGATAATAATGCCTTCGCTGCAAGGTGGTGAAGATTAAAGGAGCTGACTCACGTAACACACCTGTTGAGGCACGGGACAGGTGCCAGTTGCCTTTTTTCCCACCTGACTTGCTAAGTTTAGCAAATGATACTCTACGTTAACTGACTTCAATCAAATAACTATCCCTTCTTCATTCATTTAGAACTCTTGTGGTCATTGATCTGCTTTAGCGTGAATAGCTCCGACTTAACTCTTGTGTCACACGAGCTGTTCTGCTTTTCTCTGGTATTATGACTAAGACCATAGACACAGCCCATGGATGTTCAGTGTAGATTGCTAGTTTTTTTTTGTTTTTTTTTTTTTAATTTTTTTTTCAACGTTTATTTATTTTTGGGACAGAGAGAGACAGAGCATGAACGGGGGAGGGGCAGAGAGAGAGGGAGACACAGAATCGGAAACAGGCTCCAGGCTCTGAGCCATCAGCCCAGAGCCCGACGCGGGGATCAAACTCACGGACCGCGAGATCGTGACCTGGCTGAAGTCGGACGCTTAACCGACTGCGCCACCCAGGCGCCCCAGTAGGTTGCTAGTTTAAATGAATAGCACATTCCTTCGCAAAATGCTGACTGATTGCTGGCTCATAGATTTCTTGGGGCAAGTTAATTCCGTGAAAACAGCTAAATGGGGTTCTGGGTGCAGACTTTTTTTTTTCTTCCTTACTAATCAGGATTAAGTGTAGTGGATATAGCTACATGCTTGGATTTAGCAACTAGAGGTAGCATAAAATTTTATACCTGATGCCTACCCCGTTAGTAATGAAGGTAAGCAGCAGTAAATAAGAAATAGATAAAAGCAAATTAAAAGCCAAATTAACATTACCAACAAGCTTTCTCTTCAAAGACTAATAAATACTCTGAAATATCCTACTTAGGAAAATGAAACTGTGAGTTATGTCCTCCAGTGGGAACCTGTGATTTATTTGGGATTTCCCATAAAGACTGTGTGTGCCTTGTAGAAACTAGATATCAAAGGGATGGCATTTGGTCTCACAAATGAATTTCTGGAAGAGTTTCCTGAAATTTCATGTCATAAGCAAAATAGCCATATTTGAGAACAATCTGTAATGAAAATAGTGTTGAAAGATTTGTAGTTGTATTTGATTTCTCACAGTATTACAATTTGAAAAAAAAGAAGCTGAAGGACAATAAAAATTGTAATGTGGGTCAAATGAACAATGCTGGCTTCTCCTTCTCATCTTACCTTTATTGGATGAAGGCACTTTCCACTAAGTTTTGAGAAAAAGAGATGTCTTTCGAACTACATTGATCAGGGGTGCCTGGGTGGCTAAGTCAGTTAAGCATCTGACTTCAGCTCAGGTCTCTATCTTACAGTTAATGAGTTCGAGCCCCACCTTGGGCTCCACACTGACAATGAAGAACCTGCTTGGGATTCTTTCTCTCCCTCTCTCTCTGCTCCTCCCCCACTTGTTCACTCTTTCAGAATAAATAAACTTAAAAAAAAATACATTGACCAATAATACCACATGTGGTCCCTGTCATTGTCCATAAAAAAATTATTTAAAAACTAGAATGGAGAGAAAGGGACAGGACCAGGGCTAGGATTTCAGTATTCTTTTATTTGTAGTAAAAGCTCTAATTTTTTTCATGAGAAGAACCTTCCCTTGATGTGCATATGCAGTTGTCATTAGCCTTTTACAGGGGCCATATATCCCTGTGAATTCTTTACATCAAATTATAGACAGAAAGGTCATAAGAAAAAGAGGAACCCAGGGCACCTGGGTGGCTCAGTCGGTTGAGCTTCTGACTTCGGCTCAGGTCATGATCTCCAGGTCTGTTTGCTCGAGCCCTGGGTCAGGCTTTTTGCTGACAGCTCAGAGCCTGGAGCCTGCTTGGGATTCTGCGTCTCCCTTTCTCTCTGACCCTCCCTCATTCATGCTGTGTCTCTCTGTCTCAAAAATAAATAAACATCAAAAAAAAATTAAAAAAAAAAGAAAAAAGAAAGAAAAAGAGGAACCCTGGCATGGAGCTTCTCACAGAGCTCACTGTTGAGAGACTGACCTGCATTTGTGCTCTCCCAACCCACAGGCAAGAACTTCCATCTACCTTCCCACATTACAGTATCAACTCTTTGGAATTACCGGGAGGAAATGTAAACAGTCTCTGTCAGTTTTCTACAACATTGAATTGAGAAGTTGTGTTCTTGCTTGTTCATCTTAACAAATTTGAACATTTTCTTTTTCCCCAATAAAAGGAGACTTCTTTTAAGACCCGGGTAGTTATGCTGGGGATGTGAGGAGATGATCGGCAGGAGGTGGCACCCTCGCTGCTCCCGTGTTTGTGGGAAGTTAACCCTGTAATGGCTTTAGGGGACTGAGCCATCTGGTTTTACAGTTCATTACCCTTTCACTCTCAGGAGCAACACATTCTGTAAGGAGTTGCTCTTTGCTTGCTGAGCAGTTTAGAATAGAAACTAACAATGGGATTAAGTTCATTCTGCTTCCCTGCAGGTTTCCATCCCCAGGGTGCCCTCAATTTGAAGAATAGTAACATCAGTTCTGGAGTTGGGGAAATGAGAACAGCAGGCGGAACATAGGGGTGTAAAGCAATCAGAGTATACGTTTGCAAAGAAATAGCCTACTTAGGATGAGGCCAGTAGGCAAAACCAAAAACACTGTCCATCCATCCCTGCTAACACCATTGCAGTGGATAGTTAAAAGACAGACAGCATTTGTGAACTGACCAGCATGGGGAGAAAATCCTTTCCTTGGAATCCATGAATTGTGGTAAAGGCTAATTTAGTGGTCCTTCCTTCTTTCCTTCTTTCCTTCCTTCCTTCCTTCCTTCCTTTTCTACAGAGAAATAGCTCATAAGTTATAGACCTTCCCCATGCTCCTCTCCTCTGCTTAGGAGCTACAGAGAGTATACTATCTACCACGTGCTTACATGCACGGTGCTAAACGCATCGTATACAATTACTTTGCACTTAATCCTTACAAAATTTTATGAAGTAAGCTTTACTATGCATATTTTATCAATTACGAAAATCATGTTAGAGAGCTTAAGTAACTTGTTCATTGTCAAAAAAATAAGTGAAAACACAGCGCCAAGATTTTGTGTTTTCATTACTGAATATTAAGTAGAAGGAAAAGCTGAAGAAATAGGTGACAATATAAGGTCTATGGATGAGTCACAGAAAATGAGACTGGAAAATATGGAAAATAAAAGGTGAAGGGTGACTCAGTATTATTTCCCAATTCATAAAATCAATAAAGAATTTTTTTAATTAAATTTAAAATTTTATTTCCAGTATAGTTACCAGGAAAATGTTAAATAGTTACACTATCAGGAAAATGTTAAATAGTTAAATAGTTTTATACTTACATATAGAAGAAGAAAAAAGGTCTTAACTCACATTCAAAACAATGTTTAATATTAATGAATGATCTTTGTAATAGGAAGAATTTAAGTTAAAGGTAACAATACTTAGGAAATATTAAAAAAATAAAAAGTTATATGATTTTGATGGAGAAGATCTGCCTATAGGGAAGATTTGAAAAGAAATGATTTCTTAATGATTATCTCTTATTATCTCTTTGTTATGAGATGGGCAAAGATGACCAAACCTGATGATGCATCAGTGGAAGTAAAAGAAGGGCCAGATGATCATATGAGTTTCTTTTTCTTTTCTGAAATTTGTATGCAGAGACTTTCAGTAGTCAGGAAATCATCCATGAGGATTCTCAGCAAGGTTCAGAAAGTGAGAATCTGGTTCGTTGTCAGCATGACTTTGAATGTATAAAGAGAGGAACCATTGCCATAGGCATTTGGTTATCTTTGAGTATAGGAAAGAACTAAGTTGAAAATATGATAAGTTATTATATATAAACTGATTTTTTTATTTTTGTTAAAATTTTTTTTTAATGTTTATTTTTGAGAGAGAGAGAGACAGAGAGATAGAGTGTTAGTGGAGGAAGGGCAGAGAGAAAGAAGAGGACACAGAATCTGAAGCAGGCTCCAGGCTCCAGGCTCTGAGCTGTCAGCCCAGAGCCAGACGCGGGGCTGAAACCCATAAACCGCGAGATCATGATCTGAGCCGAAGTCTGTCGCTTAACCGACTGAGCCACCGAGGTGCTCAGACTGATTTTTTTTTAAGTTTATTTATTTATTTTTGAGAGAGAGAGTGAGAGTGCATGTGTGCAGGGGAGGGGCAGAGAGAGGGAGAGAGAGAATCCCTAGCAGGCTCCATGCTGTCAGCACAGAGCCCAACGAGATCATGACTGGAGCTGAAACCAAGAGTCAGATACTTAACTGACTGAGCCACCCAGGCTCCCCTATATATAAACTGATTTCGGAGCAGGATCTTGATACAAACTTAAAGCCCTCATCTAAGCAAAATGAGAAAGCAAAACAACAAAACACCTTCTATAAAAACAATCCACAACTGATTCATTAAAACTATGACAACAGCAAACTGTGTTCCTACCTTTTCACAGAGATCCATCAATTAGCAAGGATAAATATGGTACTGTTACCTTTTAGTAAAACTTGAGGATTAATGGGATTGAGATGTCTGTTGCCATGAAACATAAATTCCATCCAGTAAGGATTCAGATGCTAAGTTGGAAAGTCTCTCGCACCTACATGTAAGCTTTATTCTTGGCAAATTTATCTTCAGCATCAATGTTAATGTATGTAGAACACTTCAAAAACTAAAACAACAAAATTTCATTTCATATGTTTCTATAGAAACTGTTTCACTGCTAGTATGATATTTGGAGATTTTTTTTTTAAATGGCTTGTGTTATGTTGGAAAGAGCACTGAGTTTCCAGGAGACCTGAAAAGTTATCTCTGCTTTGCTGTTCTTTGTTCCATATTGATTCCTGAGACACTGCTTTATCATTTAGAAATTAGAAATAATAATTCCTGTTCTTCTAGCTCTTCATAGGATTATATGAAAATATTTTACAAGACATATTATATCTAGATTTAAAATACTGGTAATTTTTAATTCTGGAGACTCAATGTAATATTTCTAAATTTTGATAAAATTAAAATCTTCAGAATTAAATTTGAGTAGTCATAAATTCCAGTATATTCCCAATAACAAGGTCACATGAAATCTCGAACATTTACAAAGAAGAAAACAAGCAGGCTATAATAAGAGAGAAAATTTGAAATCCATATTCTAATATTGTATGAGATATTTCACTTACTGATAGTAGTTGGCCATCTGTTTGCATTTTGTTTAGCTTAGCCTCCCTATAACGCTGGGCTGTGGTGGCAATGTTGCCTTGTATTTTCTGTCCTGTAACTGACATTTCTTAACCTTTTGGAAAGCTATATGATCAATGGATCCCTAAGGTTAACCCGTCACTTCTATTTTTAATTCCAGGTTAAACTTGAGCTCCATAGCTACCCTTCACATGGCACCAAGTCCCAACAAAGAGTTTCAAAACTCTCTCTAATTTTGATAAGACTGGAAGAGGCATATGTTCCCTAAAGAAGTTCAGTCAAAATAGGAACAGCCAGATTCTTTAAACAGCCTCTTTTTTTCCAACACATGCATGTATCTCCTTTACTATGAAATAGTATATTTCAGTTAGCAATTGACATAGGATTCAAGAACATATCCTCCCCCTCCCAAAGAAGGTTCTGATGATACTTCCAATTTGTGAATAAAAAGGTGAGAGGAAATTTGAATTTCTAGAACCAAATAGCCTTGTTTTTAATCTCCCAAATGAGCTTTTTCATATTGGTAAATTTCTCTTTATAATAAATGCATTGCAGGCAACTCAGAGGGAAAAGTACATAAAAGGAAGATACATGCATTTTGCCCAGGGCACTTTAATTGATCTAAACAAAGGCTGGGCTCCAAGCAAATGTAACTTCGGAGATCAGAAGATTGCATCTGCTGGCAAATAAGTAGGTTTTGGGAATTCATGCTTGGGGAGGCCTGCTATGGCTGCTCAGGCCCCTTGCATTTTGTCAGTGGTTTATTGAGCAATCAAAACATTTAGAATTCTCATGGAAATTTGCCTGAAGCAGGCATGAACAGACTGAGGTGTAAAGTAATGATTAGTTTATGAGTAGAGGTGTTGCCCTGTTTTTTTTTGTTTTTGTTCTGGTTTTTTTTTTTTTTTTTTTTTTTTTTTTTTTTGGTCTGTTTTGGATTACCCTTCATGAGAGCAAAGAACACAAAGGATTTTCTGAACATGTACAGAGGTGTATTTCTCATGGAATATTTGAACTATCTCCTTACATCAGAATCAGGACATGGGCTAGGCTGTGAGATTGGAGTTCTGTGACGTGAGCTGCTAAAAGTCCCTGGTTGTAGACTCATTACAAATTTGACATTTAGATTTACATTCATATATGACTGATTACAGCACTAGGCTTCAGTCTGCCCTACCGCTCACAGATGGACATTCATCATAAAATTAATAATGAACCAAAATGGCTCCTGTGCCCCAAACCCATTCCCATCCTACAGTCCTGAAACCATTACATTAAGAATGCTTTGGGGGCGCCTGGGTGGCGCAGTCGGTTAAGCGTCCGACTTCAGCCAGGTCACGATCTCGCGGTCCCTGAGTTCGAGCCCCGCGTCAGGCTCTGGGCTGATGGCTCAGAGCCTGGAGCCTGTTTCCGATTCTGTGTCTCCCTCTCTCTCTGCCCCTCCCCCGTTCATGCTCTGTCTCTCTCTGTCCCCAAAATAAATAAACGTTGAAAAAAAAAATTAAAAAAAAAAAAAAAAAAAAAAAAAAAAAAAGAATGCTTTGTATATTTACCTGTAATGCCCTGAGCTCATTTGTACATAAGTCCTCTTTGATCAAAGTCCAAATTCAAATCAACATTGTAGGGCCTGGAAAAAGATGAGACAGGTGCACTCATACCAAACGTAAATGAACTTGCTATTTAGCCAAGAGGCCAAGATGGCAAGACTGATGTTCATAGATGCTTCATCAGAAAATGCAAGTACAGGGGCGCCTGGGTGACTCAGTCAGTTAAGCATCCGACTTTGGCTCAGGTCATATCTCGCAGTTTGTGGGTTCAAGACCTGTGTCAGGCTCTGTCCTGTCGGTTCAGAGCCTGGAACCTGCTTCACTTTCTGTGTCTCCCTCTCTCTCTGCCCCTCCCCTGCGTTCATATGCTCTCGCTCTCTCAAAAATAAATAAACACTTAAAAAAATAAAAAAAAAAGAAAAGAAAACACAAGTACATATAGGTGTAAGGCCTTCTAACCTGGGTAATAGAGGGACAATTTTTCTTTTAAATGCCTTCTTAAAGGAAAAATTATTAAATCTTAAAGTATCTTTGAAAACCTACTATCTAGGAGAAATTCTCACAGGACAATGGTAGTATATTTGCCTCATATGTTTTCAGTAAAGTCTTGTAGAAAGGTCATGCCAGCCAAACAAAGGAAAGCTAAGGCCTGACCAGGCCAGATTTAGGATCTCATAAAGGGAGGGGGATTCAGTGGCCACAGGAGATAAATATATTCATTTTGAATCTTTTGGTTTGCAAGTAATAGAAATCCATTTAAATTCTTTCTGGCAAAGAGGGGATTTTATTGAAAAGCTGGATTGCTTGGCCATTGAAGGGCAAGATGCAGCTTGACCTAAGGGGTGACTAAACTTGGAACTTGACGCCCTCCTGACCGTCCCTCTTCTGTTTGTAGATCAGCTTCTTTCAGAGGTTGGCAATCTTCGAATCACATAAAGCTGTCACTAGCGAAGGACTTCTCTTCCCAGGGAAGAATTGAGATTGGCTCACCCTCAACTTTGACAAGGAAGGTAGGGTACAATGTGAGCAGTAATTAAAAATTCAAGGTTAAGTAGAGAAAATAATAGCTTTGAAAAATAAAAGGGTGAGATTGCCAGAAAAAAAGGACTAGTTTTGTGCAGCTGGATGTAGGTAATGTACCTGACAATGAGAAGAAAAATCATCAGTTATGCTTAAGCTGAGGACGCTTGGTTAGAGGGACCAAGGACAAGGAAGCAAGAGCAGAAATTAGAATGTGTGAAGAGGATTGAGACTAATACTTCCAAAGGAGAAGAACCAGGCAGTATCCTGCTCAAGTGACTGTAACAAAAGCCTAGAAAATTACCAGGCAGGGAGGTCAAGAGCAACAAAGACTGCTCTTTAGAAATACAGTTAAGGCCAGTGAGAGATTCTGGCTTTGAAACTCAGCAACTTCAGGACTCTTTGAAACCACTACTGGTCTTCAAAGGACCACAGCCTCAGGGCTGGTGGGGCCCTCTGCTGGGTCCTAAAAGTATTCTAGCCTGTGGTGTTACTGCCACTGTTGATCCACCTTTGTAAACATTTCTGGCTGAGGGTACAAGAATTTCCTCATCAAGTCAAACCTAGGTCAGAATTTGTTTTCAGCAAATTCAATTGATTGACCAATGCACAATTCTTTTTCTTTTCTCTTATGAACTGGTGAAGTCTGAAGACAAACTAGAAGGCAAAACAAAACAAAATTTCCTGAGAACTATTTCACAAATTTCCTCTCGTCTAATATTGAATCTTATTAACCCCGATTTAAAACAGACAAACCAACAAACCTTTTATTTAGAAAAGGTAGCAAATACATGAGACTGATAAAAAAATTATCTCTAGGTAGAGGACTTGAGCAGACATTTCTCCAAAGATGGTGTACAAATTGCCAACAAACATGTGAACGATGTTCAACATCACTAGCCATTAAGGAAATTCAAATCAAGACCATAATAAGGTATCACTTCACACCCACTGTGGTGGCTGTTATCAAAAATACAGAAAAGAAGCGTTGTTGAGGATGCAGAGAAACTGGAAACTTTGTGTCAGTGGGAATGTAAAATGGCACAGTTACTACGGAAAATAGTATGGTGGTTCCTGAAATGATTAAAAATAAGATTACCATTATGATCCAGCAATTCCATTTGTGGGTCAATATCCAAAAGAATTGAAAGTAGAATCTTGAAGAGATATTTGTATACCCATGTTCATAGCGGCACTGGTCACAAGAGCTAATGGGTGGAAATAACCCCAGAGATCATCAGCAGATGAAAGGATAAACAGAATGTAGTATATTATTTAGCTTCAAAAAAGAAGGAAATTCTTATGTATGCTACAACATGGGTTAACCTTGTGGACATCATGCCAAGTAAAATAAGCCAGTCACAGAAAGACAAATACTATATGACTGTGCTTACATGAGGTATCTAGAGTAGCCAGATTCATAAACAGAAAGTAAAATGGTGGTTGCCAAGAGCTTGATGGGGAGGGGAGATTAGGGAAACTGGGAGTTGTTCAACAGGTATAGAACTTCGATTCTGCAAGATGAACAAGTTGCAGAGATTGGTTGCACAATGGGAACATACTTCACACTACTGAACTGTAGTCTTAGAAATGGCTAAGATGGTAAATTTTACATTACCACAATAAATATGCAAATTATGACCAGATTTTTTTTTTTAACATTTATTTATTTTTGAGACAGAGAGACAGAGCATGAATGGGGGAGGGTCAGAGAGAGAGAGGGAGACACAGAATCTGAAACAGGCTCCAGGCTCTGAGCTGTCAGCACAGAGCCCAATGCGGGGCTTGAACTCACGAACCGCGAGATCATGACCTGAGCCGAAGTCGGACGTTTAACCGACTGAGCCACCCAGGCACCCCTATGACCAGAATTCTTGATGTGAACAACATTTGGATTCTTTTATCTAAATAAGAATGTTTCCATTATGAGTTGATTTGATATAAAAATATTTTTTTCTTTCCTGTAATTTATACCCCTTTATATTGTATGATGTTTTCCTTTTAAAATTGCATTTGGGCAAATTGCTGATAACTTTATAATTATTGCATTAACTTTAATGCAATATAATGCAAATTATACTAAGATGTTTATAAACACTGCTAGTTTTAAAATTAAAAATTTCCCTGTAATCCAGCTCTTAGGAAATCAAGAATAATGTATTTTAAGCAGTGTTTAAACAAATCATAATTAATTATGTTTCAAGATACATCGACTAAGCTGGACCTTATAATTAGAGAGCAGATTGTGTTGAAAATGCACTTGCACCACCCCCCTAGGCTTGTGCAGTTATTTCTGGGCTCTAATTTAGGCATGTAGTGTTTATTTGCCACTAGGAAACACCTGATAAAAATACTTAAGTAACCCAAAGACAGTTATATATACCTATGAAGACCTGCAAAAAATAGTTTTATGTGAGAAAGATGATTATCTGCTTATGCTTACAGTTTTGAATATTTTCTTTGATTTTCATGTGTGTCTATTATAACCAGGCAATATAGATAGCTCTTACCACAAATCTAGACTGCTAAAAGTTCTGCTTTTGAAAAAGTAAGGTCATGGTCAAGCCTTCACATATAACCTCTATACCAACGCACAAAGAGATATCAACTAGGTGGCAATCATTCTGCAGTTGAGAAGTTGAGAAGTGAGAAGTTAGAATACTTAGCTTAATGTCACATAGACTTAAGAGGTGTCGACAGCCAAGTCTTATGGAGGGGTGGAATTTAATACCGGACCTGACACAGAGCAAGTAGATCTTCCAGGAGGTGGCTTTGCGCCTCTGATTTTTTTCCTTTGACAACAGAAGTCCTTTAATTTTGTTAAGTTTCAGTTCCTTCAAGCATTAAGTAGAGCCAACCAACACCTGCTGCTTGTGCTCTCCTAAGGACACTAAAACAACGCCAACAAAGCAAACAAAACCCTTCCGTGTGTCTCCTTAGAAGAAAACAAGTTGTTTTAGGAATATTTAGGATTCCTTTTTATGAGCACAGAGACAACGATCTTCTGTGCGAGGGAGTACTTTCAGTGGAGTGGTAAGAATTGGTTCTGTTACACTGTATAACCAAGGGGGAAGTTGTTCAAAAATTACACATAAAGCTTCTTCAGAACACATGTGTAAAGTGAATTTTTGTATATTCATTTCTGAAAATCAGAATCTCTCATAATTATGTTTAGACATCTTTAATAAAAGTGAGCTTATACCGAGTAAAGCAGTACAGAGAAATATGATATATAAAAACACAAAGAGGGGCGCCTGGTGGCTCAGTCGGTTGGGCGGCCGACTTCGGCTCAGGTCATGATCTCGCAGTCCATGAGTTCGAGCCCCACGTCGGGCTCTGTGCTGACAGCTCAGAGCCTGGAGCCTGTTTCAGATTCTGCGTCTCCCTCTCTCTGACCCTCCCCCATTCATGCTCTGTCTCTCTCTGTCTCTCTCTGTCTCAAAAATAAATAAACGTTAGGGGCGCCTGGGTGGCGCAGTCGGTTAAGCGTCCGACTTCAGCCAGGTCACGAGCCTGGAGCCTGTTTCCGATTCTGTGTCTCCCTCTCTCTCTGCCCCTCCCCCGTTCATGCTCTGTCTCTGTCCCAAAAATAAATAAATGTTGAAAAAAAAAATTAAAAAAAAAAATAAAAAATAAATAAATAAATAAATAAACGTTAAAAAAAAATTAAAAACACAAAGAAAGTGTGTGTGTGTGTGTGTGTATATGTGTGTGTACGTGTATATTATATATGATATTTATATATACTATGCATATATATATATATACTATATATTTTAAGAGATTAGACATGAAATTAAGATGAGTCAATTCTCTTTTTTATTAAATATAGAACCACAAATCAAGCAATAATTAAATTTCTGTGATAAACCTTTCATATACTGAAGCGCTATTGTCACTTCGGCCTAAATGTCCTCTAGCATCTCTCTATGAAATTATTAATTCCAAACAGACTGGTAACTTTGAATGTCACACTTTAGAAAAACAGAAATATTAGGTCAATAAAATAACCTCTGCATTTTCTAAATCCTTTGGCATTATAACAATTTGGCCCAAAGATATAGATCTGAAAATGTATTTGTATATTGGATTACAAAAGTCAAAGAGCCACTTATTGTTTAGACTTCTTAAAAAAAAAGCTTACTGATAATTTTATTAATTTATTCATACCCATTGATTATTGCTGCTCTCCTAACACTGAGAACGCTAGGAATTACCGTTAGATATAATTACCATTAGAATATCTGCAGAACTATATTCATCTTTAATTATTTATGTTTTCCCATTGAAAGCAATCCAGATAGAAACATGTTAGTGACAAAAATGTCACTTACTTGCATGTTTATGAAGTTCTTACTGAAGAAAAAATGTGGACAATACATTTTTTCCCTTTTGCCTCTTCTTTTAAATCTTTTCTCATTCTCACCCAGTTCTATTTTCTTAATTTCTCAAGTTTTTGGTTAGGTATGTGGAAGAAAATGGAGTCAAACCTTTCTCTGGTCACTCTGGGTCCATCCTGCTGTGAAGTTCTCATCAGTGATCACAAGGATGAGAAACAAATGGCAGGATAGAGTCAAGGACACAAGAGTCAAGTCATGGAGCAAAACCTACAGGTAAAAACTTCTGTGTTCATTCAGAAGGCTTGTTGTCACCAATTCTGCATTCCCCATCCCCATCACTCTACTCCTCAGAACTGAGGGAGATCTGATGTCTCTTATGCCCAATTTGTGAAGCTTTATTTTTAAAAAATGTCATCAAAGTAGATGTATATTCAGATAAAATTTGGTTATAATATTTTGACAATTTGCAAACTGTGAGTCTCCACATTGTGGCAAAACTGGAGTGATTTAAAGAGTTGATGACTAATTCACCGCAACTTAGTGAAGCTGCCAAATGATATCTGGGTCATTTTTTTTTTAAGCTTCCTGCTGACTTTAAGGAGAGTTTTGAATAGTTCTGTTGTAGTGCAAAGAGATTTAACCTTTGAAGGACAAGTGATATATATCATGCTTAGAAAACATATCTCATTTCATCAACATTCATAAAATATACATTTAACATGTATTGAAAACCCAATATATCCATAACATAATTACACATATTATATATACACCATTTTTTATACAAGAAAATATAATTTTCAGTTTACACTTTAGTGATATACACACATTGGATATTGAGTTAACATGATTGCAGCATAACTGCATACTGATTTGTCGGAACAAAGAGAGTCAGGAATGAATTAAAGGCTAATAAAAGTGTCTTTGAGAAAGATCTAAAAATAGGAGGAGATAAGGGATAAAAGAAACAGGTTCTTGAGCACCAGCACTTGGTGGCCCTCACAGAAGTAGTGAGGGAAGCAATGTGTCATCCAAAGCCAAGAAGAGAACCTATTTCTCTAGCTCCTAATGTGTTTGAGCCATAAATACAGTCCTCGGCTGGAAGACAGACTGTACGAACAGCATGGCAAGTACAAGTGCTCTCATAAAGAGGCTTATGGACTAAAAGCATTGCTCATCCAGGTTGAAGGGGGATAGTTAAAGGCTTTAATCATCTGTCTTCATTTAAAATGTACTGTCACGGGTATAGTTTGAATTTTTATAGTAAGTTTTCATTTCAGCCCAAAACTCAGATGTTTAAGAAATAAATTTTTGAAATATTTTCCCCAACTGATATGTCTAACATAAATCCGAATTACACTAGGTGACTATCCTTCCACCCACCTAAAAAATTACTCACTCCCTCTTTTCTCGATTGTATCTGTAATATTTCAAGGAGCTTGCAGAGTGCCAGGTGACCAAGGATGGCATCTGTTCTGGGTAGCTGCCGTCTTCCCTCCCTGGCATCTTCTGAAGCAGCCTTGTTCAGTCTGGTCGGTGTGTGTTTGCCCATGCAGATTGCTTCCGTGACACCCTGGAATCTTGGCCGGAGGCTCCATGGGTCATGTTAGGACTCAGTTAATGCTTGGGCCTCTCTTGGGTGTGCAGGAATCATGCTGTTCTTCTTGCCTATGCTGAGACCACAGAAACTCTGTGAGGCTTCATACACCTCTTCACCCCTTCCTGATTACTAGAGAAGAAGGAAACCGTCTACTCCTAGTGTAAGGAAATTGCGAGAGGCTTTCTGGACATATTTGAATCCAGACTTACTCTGAGGACTTTTCCTTTTCTTTATCTCCATCAGGAAAAATGAGGCAAAGCTTCCCTCTACACATGTTGCCCTCAAAATATTTGGAGTTCTCTGCCCTTCAAGACTTTCTTCAGTAGAGCATGGATATCTCTACCTGAGATCCCACTATATCTATTCATGTCTACAACTCTTTCTCACTCACTTCTTCCCCCAATTTTTTGGAGTTACTTTTCATCTTGAGGTTGGGAAAGATGAGAGAGAAGGGGACAGAAGCAGTGAAATTTCACTTGAGTAGTCTAGTATGTTTTTGCCTTGGGTTTCCCTTGTTGGCTAGATTTTGCCCATGAAAATGTAGGCTTTTGATCCTCAGCAGGCTGTTCCTTGATTCTTTGAGTACATTTCTTGCAGCAGTTGATAGATGCTCTATAATTTAGCTTCCCTAATGCCAGAGGGTCACAGGGTAGCATAAAATATAAGGGATACATGTTGATTAATACTTCAAGATGTTATTCTACCACAGCACTGAATTCCCCAACCTCTGGGTTACCCAACTTTTTGCTTTGATGTAATAAATAGGACGGGGAAAAGATTAGTTTGAATTGTATGAACTTGGTACTAGTTGACAATTTTA
Source organism: Lynx canadensis (assembly GCF_007474595.2). Lineage (NCBI taxonomy): Eukaryota > Metazoa > Chordata > Mammalia > Carnivora > Felidae > Lynx > Lynx canadensis. The sequence continues at coordinate 100,350,917 of NC_044306.2, forward strand.
ACCAGAATGGCAGAAAAAGATTGCAACACAGAAGCATGGGGTCTAGTGTATTTTTTTCTCGGGGTCTGGCCCATGTATCATCTGCTTCAGAGTCAAATGCAGTAGACATAGTGGGAAGTAACAAAGTTATTAAAGTGGTGTTAACTGTACCTTACTCCAGGTATTCTAACCAGAAACTCTAGAGGTTAGGTCTGTGATTTTGCAATTATAACTAACATGCCAAATGACTGGTATGTGTTATTTGGTACACACACCAACCCCTCCTTGGGAGTTTTTATTTTCATATGGTGCCAGGGAACAATCAACCTGAGTCGGCGGCAGATGATAGATCTTTTTCAGGGAGCCATCCTTCCGTTTCATTGGCCTCCGCCATGGTGGACTTACGTCACTTTGTCACATGTTAACTAAACACTTAATCCATATTTTTATGTCATTGTTTAGTGAGTGATTCATTTCACTTGCAGAGACGAGAAAGCTATTCTTCCTTAGCAAGGCATGTTTTACACCAAAGAAATAAATACACAGCCTAATCAAATAAAGAGAAACTCCAAACAGCTTCCTTAACCATTGTTTGTTTAAATACATGGGGATTGGGTCTATATTGAGCAAAGAAAAAGAAAACTTGGAAGATGTAAGTTGCATTTATGTAAAATAAAACCAGGATTGAAATTTTTCCTCTTGAAGCTGAAATTACTTATACAACATAAAGTGAAAGATGTAATAATTGATAAAAGGATTTGAATTCACATTACATATGCCATGTGATAAATTAGACTTTTAAGATATGAACTGGTAACCCAACATTACATTAAAATTTTAAAATACAGAAACATGACTAACGGAAAATTTCAAACACTTAACTACTTATTATAAGATGTAAGCTGGGGGCTATATTTACTTGAATTTAATTATGGACAAGAAAGAAAACCAACACAGTACCTGGAACAGCAAACCAAGGTGCTACGTAAGTTGGTTACAAACCAGCAAACAAAAAAATGCTGAAGAAACTGGAACTTACAATTAAAGTAATGTTGGCAAAAGGAAACTGTCATTTTTTCATGGATTGGTTATTTAACCACTGACTTTAATGCAATATGTGGCCTCAAAAGAAAAGTTAACCAAGTTTATGTGTGTCATTTTAAGAATTTTAGTTCAAGTGTAGTCAATCCTGATTAACTTTAACCCATCTAACTGGAACCTTTAATTAGTGTTATTTTTTTTCCTTAAAAAAATGAGGTACCACACACAAAAAAACAGCTTTTTTCAAAAGTTTACTTTAAAAATGTCCATTAAAAACTCCCAGAGCATTTTTCAATGGCACTGTCTATTTAGAAAAACTTTTCCAATCCACTGTTTTCTTTATTGTATAATAATGTGATATACATGCCCTGAATATTAATACTAGACTCTCAAAAAAGAGTCCGTTTTATTCAATATAATATACTTCCTAAGACAACAAAGTAAACTAATCTTCATTATAAAAAAGGATAAAGAGAATTTCAGGAATTCTCTCACTTGCAGTTAATAAGAACACTGAATAAATCTAGAATCATCCATTTACTGAACTTTTTTAGTTATTAAATTTGAATTTTAATAGCTGGGACACTTTATTGATAGTTGTCAGGTAGGTGTCAAACAGAACAATGAAAGACGGTCCAGACAATGGACACTTAAATTGTTTGTCAGCAACTTCTGACACTGAGCTCATACAGGGGCACTGAAGCAGTTCACGCGTGTTCTGCTCAAGCCAAAGTTTAGAAAGGGAGAAGAGGAAGGAGGCAAGATTAATAAAGTGTATGGAAAAAAAGAAGCTGAAAAGGAGACAACACAGATGAGAAAGTGAATATATGCTTTCAAAAAGTGCCTCGGGTCCCATTCAGTGGTATCTGTTCAGACAGAAGCTTCGCATATTCCAAAACATACTGGTTCATAGTGAAAAGTTGTAATTTTAGGGCTATCTATAATTCTCAGTATCATTATAATACAGTGACTTACCTGACCAAATGTTTTCTTAAATAATTTAATACATCACTATTTGTATTATAAACATGCCTGACAAACTACACTGTGATGTACCATTGGTGATATTAACTAAAATAGGATGGGCAACTGTCAGAATTTTAAACATAATTTATGCTGTGATCTATGACAATAATGTTAAACAATATAGATATCTCTTCTCTGCTTCTAATAAAATTCATTTCTATAGCTTCGGTGTAGGTCATTGAAATGTGTAAATAAAATTACCTTTTTCTAAACAACTTGTCTTTATTGTTTATATAAATGAGACAAATATTTCTGTACTATTAATAAAAATCCCCGGAACTCAATTTCATTAAGCAACTGCTACTTTCAAACCCCTGCAGTATGTGTGTTAAAAATCTAAAAAGATAGAGCTCCTTTTCATGTCCCGCGAGAGTTCTTAGACCATCTCAACAAAACAGACCACTTGTATTGAAGACAGAATATGGCAAGCAAGAAACACAAAATAAATGATACTAGAATTTGAGGAAGGGAGACATTAATCAGATGAATGGCTGCTAGCGATGGAGTTGAGAGGTGGGGGAAGATCCAACACATGGAAGTGATAAAGGAGGACATGTCATTTTAGAGTAACAGCTGTGGCTGAATTATGGAGTGCTAAGCCTGGAGAGGTAAGCAGGATTCAAAAAATGGAAGTTTTGATTGCCATGGGTTCTCATGATCAGATTCGTAGAAACAGGAGAATTTAGTAAGGTTGATAAATATGAGATATTATTAGATATTTAGGTAGAGAGGCCATGAGGTAATTAGATACACACCCATGAACTTGGTTACATGCCAGAGGTATACAAATTTGGGAATCTTTATAATATACATAGTGTTTACGGTCACCATCTCAAACATGAGATCACTAAGGAAGGGAGGAATATTTAGATATGAAGAGACTCACGGAATGAGCCATATTGCTCTCAGAGGTTATAGAGCTAAAAATGAAGCAGCAAAGGAGAAAATTCATCTGAATATGTTGTAATGAAAGCCAATGAAAGTGTGAAGCATGATCAGACATGTCGAGTATTGATGACAAGGCAAGAAAAGGTGAACGAAGCTATTGGACTTAGCGACTTGCAGATCATTGGTGAACCTGAAACAAAATGCGTCCATGAAATGGTATCGGGAACAAAATCTTATTGGAGTGAGGTTTAGAGTGAAAGGGGGCAAAGAAATTGTAGAGATAAGGAAAAGAAAACCCTTGGAGGGGTTATGTTATTTATTTTTTTTTAAAGAAGAAAGCAGAGAAAAAAGCAATCCCCTTTAGTGCCTTTATGGTGATCTTCTTTGGTTACCACACCACATAAATAAAATATTTGTATATTGATGGGAATAATGCTCAAAAGGAGGAAAATCTAATGATTCAGGATACAGCAGGGAGAGGAAAAGGAGCCATGTCTTTGAGTAGGCATAATGGAAAGACTTATGTTCTAGATAGAATGATTTAAAATTACAAAATGTAACTTTCTCAGAACAAAGACATATCTTTAAGGAACTATTAATTGGAATCCTGATAATATGTGTTTTGTGTACGTGTGGATAAAACTGGATAAAACAATCTTAAAATTTACCTGGAGAACAGATACCAAAGTTTAGCCGAGAACATTTTGAGAAACCATAACATAGAAAGACATGTTTTCCTAGACTTAGAACATACAAGAAAGCAATTATAAATGGATCAATATGGTATTCACATGGTAGTAGACAAATAGCTTAGTTAAATATAATACAAAGACCAATATTAGATCCAAAAATACATGAGAACTTAATGTGGCAGTTAAATTCATTGGGAGAGGGTTTGTTATGTTATAATGAGTGTCTGCAAAAGTAAATTTCCATCTGGATGAAAAGAATATTAGCCTTTACCTTAAAGACATGAAGATAGGTTTCAGAGGAGTTAAAGTGGGAAGGGTAAAATTAACAGAATAAAAGTTTTGTGAGGAGATCTAGGAAACTACAGGTGCAAACCAGAGATGATGTTGAACTTCTTAAGCAAGACTAAAAATCCAGAGGCTATTAAATAAAAAAAAAAAATAGACATATCTGATCACGTAGGAAGACCTTAGGATGTGGTCAAGAAACAGTGTGATGGACCGTGTGCTACAAGAGGAAGAAGGAAGCGTGTGGAGAGAAAGAAGAGGATGAAAAAACTGGAGGACTCAGTTCTCATGTGATGCTCATGCTGGGCGTGGTTGGACAAGCACGTAAAAGCAGAGGAAGGTGGAGTCTGAGTGGCCCATTTGAGCCAGGGGTTTGGGGAGTGGAACAATTAGAGGCAATGATACGATCCAGGTGGGGTCATATTATGCACCACAGGAAGCTGGGAAGAGTGAAGAATGATGAATGAGACCACTTGAAAACCACTTTATGTCAATCTGTTCTTAAGATACATAAAAAGTGCTTACCTGGGCTTATGGGAGCCTCCTCCACATCCACATATCCAGAGCTGATTACTTGATGAACGAGCCTGGCAGCTTCCCAGACCTCAATCTATAAAAGTTGCTAAATCATTGTTGGAATACTAATCATTGCTGGAAGAGTGTTAAGGATTTCTTATTCACCATAGCTGTCCTCAGGGAGACTGACAGTGGGAAGAGGTCCTCTCAGCCTTCTTTTCCCCCAACGGCTATGGTCTAGTAACAATAGTCAATCATCTATTTCCAGAGGAAGTTGTGTCTGTTTACCTGCAGGCCTTCCTTTTGCTGAATGGGGTGTCCAAATTTGGAGCCAAGATTCCTCAGAAAAATAGAGAAAAGGTTGATTCCTTTCTACTTCTACTACTTTAGATGTTTAAAATTATTAGTTTGGGGGTGCCTGGGTGGCTCAGTAAGTTAAGTGTCCAACTTTGGCTCAAGTCATGATCTCACAGTTTGTGGGTTCGAGCCCCGTGTCGGGCTCTGTGCTGACATCTCAGAGCCTGGGAGCCTGCTTTTGATTCTTTGTCTCCCTCTCTCTCTCTCTGCCCCTTCCTGGCTTGTTCTCTCCCTCTCTCTCTCTCTCTCAAAAATAAATAAACATTAAAAAAATATTAAAAAAATAAGCTTACTTGTTTGTAGGGTCGTTAAATAATTCTGTGCCCGCCCCTGTCTATGCTCACACCCCTGACAACATATATTTTACCCAACCATGTTCCTGAACTTCATCTTCTATCTCTCAGTCACTCTCTATGAAGAATATTTGCATTGAGTTCCCAGTGAGGACAAGAAAAACCTAAAAATATTATGAGACACAGTTTATCAAGGCTTTAGAGAAAGTGAGAAATATGGAACCACTCTGGGAATTATCTCTGCCATCTCTTTGGGGCAAACAAAGAATGTAAATTTAGCAAGTGTAGATCTTCTTGGACTTACGTCCCAATAAGCCCATAATAAGCTGAAAATATCGTGTTGAAAATGTGTTTAACACATCTAACCTATAGAGCATCATGGCTTAACCCAGCCTCCCTTAAACATGCTGAGAATACTTAGACTAGCCCACAGCAGGGCAAAATCATCTAACACTACACCCACTTTGTCAGAAAGTGTTGAATATCTCATGTAATTTATCAAATGCTGTCCTGAAACTGAAATGGTTGTACGGGCACAGAACTGTCGTGAGCGTGCTGGTTGTTTCCTCTCGGAATCGCTACTGCTGCCCAGCATCACGACAGAGCATCCTACCACAGATGGCTAGCTCAAAAAAGCATCAGAATTCTAAGTTTGAAGTTAAGGTCTCTACTGAATCCGTATCACTTTCGCACTACTGTGAAATTTGAAAAAGCGTAAGCTGAACCATTGTAAGCTGGGGACTGTCTGTAGTGCTATGTCAACCGTCTTCAGAGGCAGCCAAGTCCGTCAGTGCTGGCTGTCGGTGATAAACACAGGCCTTGGGGTCTGGCAGGAATGGAGACTGTGGTAGGAGAGAAGCATCTTTGTGTTTAATCCTCTGTACCTCTCATTTCCTAAGATGGGACGGATGGCATCACCTTTTAGACTGATGTGCAACACCATTCTGATTTCTTTTCCAAGCCTGGGTCTTTCTGACTGAGATTTTTTTTTTTTTTTCTTTTTCTACGTTTGACTTTTTCACATTCTGGATTTGTTTATTTAATATCAGCCCGTCTGTATATGACGCTTCTCTAATCATCTTATCACATCCTTGTTTAAGCAACAAACCCACAGCATACTGTTTGGGTTGTGTCATGAAAATATATCTCTGTTTTCTTTTGAAGCATCTGTGATTATTATGGAGAGCTTTGGGCGTGGAGTAAAAAGAACAGGTTTGAAGCTCAGGTCCTATACTTAACATCTATATAAATGTGGGACATTTTCTTGATTTGTTTTAGGCCCTATTTATCACTTATTGGAGAAATTAACCATTTGAAAATGCTCACAATGTAGAAATGCTCCTTAAACTATTTTTATAAATTTTCCATTTTAGACAATGAATTTTGAGAAAACTTAATTTCTTTAACCATTTTATGTGATATTAATTACATTGTGTGCATATAATGACCAGAATCTCCAATCCACTAACAGAGTTTGGGATGACATGACTAAATGGAGACAACTTCTCATTAGGTACTTTAGGGAGAAGGCAAAATACTTCTTTTGGTGTCTCTATGAGGTATATGATTTTGTTACTCTTATATAGGAAGTATCCAATTTCCTGAGAAATGAAGAAAATAGTAGCCCTTATTTTTCCAATGTACTTTTATAATTCTTTTTTTTAAAGTTTGTTTATTTATTTATTTATATTTGAGTGAGTGAGAGAGACGGCAAGCAGGAGAGAGACAGAGAGAGAGAGAAGGACAGAGAGAACCCCAAGCAGGCTCCACACCGTCAGCATGGAACCTGATGCAAGGCTTGAACTCATGAACCATGAGATTGTGACCTGAGCTGATCTTAACCGACTAAGCCACTCAGGTGCCTCGCTTTTTTGATTCTGACAAGCATGTCACATGGCATATTCTTTCAACATCTTCTTGATATTGGAGAGTAATTCTATATTGAAGTGAACACAATCTCAGGTATAGAAAAGAATGTGGGAATTCGTGATAATCTTATGTGCTTATTTATTCATTCTCCCTGAATAAAAATCCTAATCAGACAAAATGTGTGTGCCTGGGTGTGTGTGTGTGTGTGTGTGTGTGTGTGTGTGTGTGTGTTGGGATGTTAATTAAGGAAAGAGAAGAGTTAAAAAGAAAGCATAAGAGTTATTCTTTCTGTTATGAGATTTTGCCTAAGAAAAAGCACAAAGAGAACAAGAACAATTTTAGTGTGATGTATCCCAAATGACAAAATAACATCATCCGGACTGCCGATTTATGTTAGAGCAGTGAACATTTTGAGTGATCCAGGTCTTGTGGAATGAGTCGGCAAAATTTTCTAGAGTTAACAAATACTGAATGAAAAGGGGGTGATGGAGGCTGAGAGAGACAAAAAGAGAAGACTTTCCAGATTGGAGTTTCGGAAAAAGACCGAGTGCTGGTAACTTAAACAGATTTCTTTGCAGGAAAAAGGAAGCGATGGGGGTGGGGTGGGAGTGATGTTATTGGAGAGTTCCAGGAGATATAGTCGGTGGAGGACCTTTCAAGGTTTTGTTCCTGACCCAAGGAGAGGCGATAAATGTGCAGCTTGTGAAACTCCTGCAGAGCTCTTCTCAGAGAACGCCATCTGGGCTCAGCCTTAGGGTAACTATGCTGAGTGACTCTACCCACTTGCCCAGTGCAAGTGCTAACAAATGCAAGGCTGTTCTGTGTGTCAGACCACACAAGGTAGCATAAGTCATGTCAATATTTTTTTTTCGAAAGGGAGAAACAAATCTGAGAAGCCTGTCACAATCTCCTAGTCCAATGTATTCCCTGACATATTTTTAAAGAAGAGTGTGCAACTTTGTGTCTCTTGCATGCAAAGAATATTTTATTTTCTTGGCAATGAAGTTTGCTATTGGAAAAACATATGTATATGAAAAACATATCTATATATCTACATAGCCTATATGTCACAGAAAATTTTGGAATAATCTGCACTGACACTTATGAAAAAATTTCCTTTCTCTTAGACCATCGGCTTTCCCTTAGCATTTCTCTTCAGGCAAGGTGTTTTCTCTGGCAAATATTGTTCTATAGCCAAAGCACACTACATGTGCCAAGCTATCTGCCAAACCTACTACTACTTTTTCTTTTCTTTTTTCTCTTCTCTTCTCTTGTCTCCTCTCCTCTCCTCTCTTCTCCTTTCTTTTCTTCCCTAGGCAATTATTCTTTATTGTTCATTTTAGCCCCTCCTTTTCCCCCTCTTCTTCCTCTCCCCTCATCTCCGTTTCCTTTCCTCCTTTCCCTTCCTTTCTTCCTTCTTTTTACATTTTGAATTATCGAGTCTTGTATTCGTGTATTTTTCTGTTCCAGGCATGGCTCTGGTGGGAAAGAGAAGACTGACTCTGGGTTTGTAAAGTCTTCATCCTCATGGATGAAACCTTTTTTGAATGCCAGATCTAATCTATAGTTTCACTTTACTGACTGCCTTCTGTCAGTCAGAGTCTCCAAAGAAACAGAATCAGTATCTATCTACCATCTTTCTATCTAAGAGATTTACTATGAGAAATTGGTTCATGCATTTATAGAGGTTGGGAATTCCCACAATCTGATGTCTATAAGCTGAAAATCTAGGGAAGTTGTGGTATAGTTCCAATCTAGGTCCAAAGGTCTGAGAACAGGGCACCTGATGTCATAAGTCTCAATCCTAGGGCAGGAGAAGACCAAGACTGATGTCCCAGCTCAAGCGCAATGGCAGAGACACATTCCCCTTCCTCTGCTTTTCCTTCTACTTAGGCCCTCAACAGATTAGATGAAGCCCATCCACAATGGGGAGGGTAATCCACTTTATAGAGTACACCAATTCAAATGGTAATCTTATCTGGAAACAGAAATAATGTTTAGTCAAATATCTGGGCACGCTGTGACCCAATCAAGTCAACCCATAAAATTAACCATCATACCTTCATACTTCTGGACCAGTCCCACCCAAATCCTGTATCCTGACTTGGTTCCTGAAATTTCAACTCAATATATTACATAGATCACCAATTTGATTAGGTTCAGAATTTAAAGGGTACTGAAAACACTGTCTGAGCCATGCACAATTCAGTGGGACTATCATTCCCTGTTTTCTAGATATTCTCCAAATACTCATGAACTCTAAAGATTTATTGCTTTTGAGCAACCAGATTATAGTCAATTGACTCATATTAAACATGTGATTATGCAACCATTCAGATTTCTTTTCCAATATAGGTCACTTTATTATGCATTGCACATAACCTTTTATTTATTTATTTTTTTAGAGATTTTATTTTTAAGTAATCTCTTCGCCCAACATGAGCCTCAAACTTACAACCCCTAGATCCAGAATCACATGCTCCACTGACCGAGCCAGACAGATAACCCCGCACATAATTTTTTAAAAGCAATAATTCATGTAACTGTTCAGACAGAAGATATTAGAGAATATTTAATTGACCTTATTTAATACGATCATCCTATTTTTTAGAACTGAAGGTCTAAGTGAACTAAGATCATGCTTTGTTACTGATGGAGCCAGGGCTGAACCCAAGTTTCCTAACTCAATATGCTTTATAGACTATGATGCAAGCTTTGAATCTTGCTTCTATTTCTTTCTCAACCTGTGCTTTCAGGGCGAGCTATTACCTCCCATAAGCAGCATCCTGGAGTAGTGGTTACAAGCGTGTTTTGTGGAGTCTAATCAAACAGGATTCTGCCCTCAACCTTGTTGCTTACTGGTTACACGAGGTTGGGTAGCGTAGTTAACCTAGCTGAGATTGTTTTCCCACATTTAATGCTATCTAATAAGAAGTCTAATAAGAGATCAACTAAAGTAAAGGATAGCACCAGGCATGGAAGGAGCAATAGAAACATCAGCCATTATTACACGCATTATCTCCAAGTTTAGTGAGAATTTCAACTACAAACTCATCTAAATTTTGATGAATAAGATAAAGCAAAGGGCCTATCATTATAATTTGAACATTCCTTCCTTCTTAACATAGAATGATTTAACCAACATTTTTGGATACTTTTAAAAATGTGGCTATAACTAGCTATCATAACATATACTTCAGATTTTTTTCATAATACCATTAGCTACTTTATCAATTCATAGTTTAGCTTATTTTTATTTAAATGACATAGAGTAGTTGGCACTAAGACATAATTATCTGAATGTTAATAGAATCTAGACCTGTATGTGGCACAAAAAAAAAATCCAAAATTCACTACTATTCCTAAAGAGTTAAATTATATTCTAAAGCACAAACTATAAAAAAATACCAAAAATAATTTCAACAGATATTTATTCCATTTAGTCCATATTCCATATTTATTCCATTTTTTAATTTATTCTATTTTTCTCATTTATATTTCAATAAATATTTTAGGATTTTCTATTTAGATTTTTTTACACCTACAGCTACAGAATTTACATAACTATATTCTTTGTCAGTAGTCCTTTATGGAAAAAGTACTTATTACGGAATTATAATTTTTCTAGCCCTTATGTATAAAACAAGATACTATATTGTGATTTTTAAAGAGTACTTTATTGAGGTATGATTAACATACAAAAAGCTATGTGTATTTAATGGATACAACTTGATGAGTCTGGAGTTTCTATTTCTTAATTGTCTTCTTGAAGCACCCGCTAATGCTCCTAAAACAAATAGTGAAGAAGGCCTGGGATATTTTTATTTTTCTTTTTTTAAGTTTATTTATTTATTTTTACAGAGAGAGAGAGAGAGAGAGCAGGGGAAGGCAGAGAAAGAGGGAGAGAGAAAATCCTAAGCAGGCTGCATGCTGTCAGAACAGAGCCCCATGCAGGTCTTGAACTTACAAACCATGAGATCATGACCTGAGCCAAAACCAAGAGTCAGACACTTAACTGACTGAGCCACCCAGGCACCATGAGCCTTGTATGTTTTTATCTCTTCATTGAAGATGCTGATAAGTAGAATCAGACCATGTCCTTTCAAGGACTTTGAAAGAACTGTAGGATGTACATTAATTTTTTAATTTAATATCTCTTTGTTTTTAAGCAGCAGTGCATATATCTGCTCTAGAGCAAAGTGAAAAAAGGTGAGGGGAGTACAGTGTCTTGGGTAGGGACTTACCTTCTTATTTAGCATGACAAGGAAAGACCTCTCATGTAAGGTGTCATTTGAGTGGAGAACTGAAAGAAATAATGGTTTGAGACACAAACAACTGGAAGAAAGTCATGCTAGTCAGAAGGGAAAACGTGCAAAGGGACAAAGATAGAAGCATGCTTGATGTGTTTGACATACTCCACGAAGTCTTTCTTGGTTGTAGCAGAAAGATGCAGAGGAAGGAAATAGAGGACAGAGCCAGGAAGTTAATGGGACAGTGTGGGTTGAAGTGGTGGTAACAGATCCTGTGGGGACTTAGAGGCCCAAATGAGGGCTTGACCGTTTACTCTTATTCAGATGGTTTTGAGCCAAGAAGGGATCTGATTTATGTTTTACAAGTCTAGCTCTCATTATCGTGTGAAAAAATAGACTGAAGCACTGACACCAGTTAGAGGCTTAATTAACAAACCAGGTAAGAGATGATGGTGGCTATCAGTAGATACTTTTGAGAAGTGGCTGGATTCGGATGTATTGATTCTGGATGCAGTGTGGAACAACTGACCTGCTTATAACAAGGCTAATTATACCCGAGAAAGAGTCAATTTCCTAGGTGTCAGGCAACCCTATGAACATGTCTACTGGGAAACGTCTACAATTATTTATTTACCAAATGTCAATTCAATATTATGCAACTTGATGAAATATATAATAAAGTGTAAGATCACTCGTTACTTAAGCAGACACGTAACTAGTCATAAGCAGAACATCAGGAGGACATGGTGTAAACTCACGGTCACTCACTTACACAACCCACTGTTATTCAGGGGCACATGTTCATGCTCTATAGAGTCATGTGACACTACTGTTGCTAAAATAAACTCAAGACAATTTCTGTATGGAAAAAAATCATTTCCATTTCATCAACTGGGCCTGTTTTCGAAGGGATAAGCATGTAGACAATGTCATGTAATTAACATGTACTTCTGAATAATAGATCCCTCTTGAAATGGGGGATTATTTGCCACGGATGTGCCACAGACATAGAGCTAACAAGCCAAAAGCTTATGTGGCTGATATTGCTGGTTGTTACCTAACATTTGTTCTCCCTCTCTTTGGTTTTAGCACTCATTTTAAGCTGAGCACAGGACTGTCTAGAATAAATAATACATTTTCCACCATCATTGATCCTCAGGTAAATATCAACATGTGACAATTGTCTTATATGGAATGTAAACAGAAATTGTGGGCAAATTCTAGGAAGTGCCCTTAAATGAAAGAGGCATGTCTTTCTTTGTCTCTTTTCCTTTTCTGCTGGCTGTAATAAAATTTGATTGCCGGGGTTTGAGCAACTATCTTGGACCATGAAATGGAACCATTTGAGAACAAGAAGCAAGGAGATGTAAAGTGCCTTCTGTCCTGGTAGTGGTGGGTCAGGAATGCTTACACCCAAAAACAAACATCTATCTTGTTTAAGCTGCTGCTGTTTTGTGCTTTCTGTCTCTCACAACTGACTCTAATCTTACCTGATACAGGTAGAAATAAATAGACCATTTTGACAGAGAACTAAAATTTGGATTAATCTTAGGACTGCTTTTTTAAATATTTTACATTGACCTTGATTTATTCAGTGAAATATTAAAATATTCAAAGTATGCTAACACAACTTGTAAAATAAAAATTTCACCTCAATGTGAATCAATTATAGAATCTTTAGTGTAAGTTAAAAAAGAATCATAATATAAAGTATACTAATAAAACTGGAGGCTGATTCATCATTCATGACCCCAGAAAAGTTTTTAACTAGTTATGGTTGGCTGTTTTCAATAAAACTTCCTAGTGACTAAAGGGTTTTGGGCTCTATGTGGTGAATTCCAGTTTGGTAATTATTATATTCTCAAGTGAATGTGTATCTAAAGAGTAAATATGCTTTCTTAGATCTGTAACTGGCACAATGGTAGAGTCAATGATGTTTATTTGTGCTGTTTCTAAGGAAATTCCATCTAATTTTCTCTTTTCAATTATCTCTGAACTTCTGAGTCCAAAGATTAAAGATCATTAAAAATCCTAGATCTTAGAGGCGCCTGGGTGGCTCTGTCGGTTAAGCGTCCGACCTTGGCTCAGGTCACGATCTCACGGTTCGTGCATTCGAGCCCCACTCGGGCTCTGTGCTGACAGCTCAGAGCCTGGAGCCTGCTTTAGATTCTGTGTCTCCCTCTCTGTCTGCCCCTCCCCTGCTTATGCTCTGTCTTTGTCTCAAAAATAAACATTAATTTTTTTTTAATCCTAGACTTTATTGAGTTTATTCATAATAACTTCCTTAAAGTATAAAGATGTCTATTTAACAATATTTTAAGTAAAAATATTGCAATACCTGAAAAGAATTTAATTAAATTTGAGGAAAAAGGAAAAACAACTTTTTCTTGTCACTCTTGGACTATTTTTCTAAACAAATCTGGATGGATAACTGTTGAATAATCTAATTCCTACAGTTTTCATCTGTATTTCCAAATGAAAGGGCTTGACATATTTGAATAACCAGTAAGTTTTGCATTCTTATTCTTAGTAACCACTTGAGGTTATTCCCACAATATCATCCACAACCCCATAATTAAAAATCTAGATGAAGAGAAAAACTTCACTATAAATATACCCATTTCTTTCTCTATGCCTTGGGTAGCAATTTTTCCATTAAATGATGTAGAATATTTGAGCCATTGGGCAAAAAAGCCACATTTCTTTTAAATTACCATAAATATGATAACTGGTAACTGTAATTAGAAGGTAAATGCCAGGTAATAAAAATGTAAACACAGGCTACTTTCTGCTTTTCAATGAGAATTTGAGGGATGCTATAATCTCTTTGGCTGCTTTTCAATGAGAATTTGAGGGATGCTATAATCTCTTTGGATCTGCCATCTAAAACTGTATTAGCCTAGTATTCTGAGGAAACTTACTCTGGCTGGTGTGTACCGCACAATCACAAACTCAAAGGCACCAAATTGCAGCTTATCGAACACTAAAGGGAAATCACGATAACTTTATGTTTATAACAAAATTATCAATAATTTTGCAACAAAATTCACAGTACTGAACAGAAAATGATTTCCATTTGAAGGCTTTGATTTATATTATGCCACGGAATCATAAAAGTTATTACACTAAAGTTGAAATTGCTGAAGAATAAAGGTGGGCAGTAAATATATGCTGTACTTACATGAGAATGAGTCTTGAGAGCTCTTTTGAGAATAATTAGAATGTAAAAATTCATCTATATATGTACCTATGTATGTATAAAATAAAGCAATTACAAATATATAAATTAAACCCTACATTTAAAATTCGTATTCCACAGAAGTAGATAGATGAAAAAGTTTTAGAGGGACAAAGGGAAAAATATGATCTCTCTCGAGGTCCATAAAATTTTAAGGGAAATTGACAATGTAATGTTAAGACATTATTGCACACGATCAATTGGAAATTTGATGTCAAAAAGTACACATTAGTGCCTCTCTCTTTATGATTATGAATGTCCCTATAAGGGTTTTTAGTCTTTGTGCTTTAGATCACATGGCGGCTGAGAGTACAGAGTTGTTGTCAAATCTGGGCAAATGTTTCCCTTTGATGCTTACTAATTATATAATCTTGGGGATGTAACTTAACTTCTTGAAGCTTCAGGTCTCATATATAAAATTGGTGAAACCACATTCCCTACTTCATAAGGTTGTATTTAGCATTAAATGAGCGCAACTGTTAGTTATGGAGCATGGATAGCACTTGAGGTTTAATAAATTTTAGCCATTATTTTTACTGTCCCTTGAGAGAAAATAGAGAATTTTTTTCGTCTACGGTACCACTAATTTAGCTTAAGATTCACCGTCAATTTGAAAACAGCTTTTGTTGGATCATATCTAATTATCATATCAAATACACACATATGAATTGCAAGACACTGATTTTGAAAAGTCAAAATTATAAAAAAAAAAGTCTTAGACCCTAGGAGTATGGCAATTAACATTTGCATTTGTGGATGCTTTTAGCGCCCCTCCACTTCCAGGATTTCCAATGTTCCCGGTTTTCAGCACTACATTGTCAATATACATAAAAATATAATAATGTAATAACAAGTGATAAACAATATTGATAGATATTAAGTTTGATATTGAAATTTTTTATTTTAAGTTTATTTATTTATTTTGAGAGAGACAGAGACAGTGTGTACAGGTGAGAGACAGTGAGAGAGGGAGATAGAATCCCAAGCAGGCTCTGCATTGCCAGCACAGAACCTGACGTGGGGCTCAAATTCATGAAACTATGAGAACATGACCTGAGCCAAAACCAAGAATCAGGTGCTTAACCGACTGAGCCACTGAGGCACCCTGATATTGAAACTTTAAAATAATGTAAAATTGAATAAAGGAAAGTAGGCTGTAGAATTTCCTTTTTGAAGAGGTGGTTACTTTATTTGTATGCACAGGTAAAATTATTAGTGCTTTTAAGATTTTTTCTTTATTATTGAGATATAATTGACATCTAACATGGTAGCAGTGTTAGGCATACAATATAATAATTTGATATACGTATATGTTGTGAAAAGATCACCGAGCTGTTTTCAACACCCATCACTTCACATAGTTACAGATATTTTTTTCTTGTGGTGAGACTTTTAAGGTCCACTCTCTTAGCAACTTTCGAATGCACAATATAGTATTGTTAACTATGATCACCATGCTGTGCCTTACCTCCTCAGGATGCACAATTATTATAACTGGAAATTTGTACCTTTTGACCACCTTCACCCACCTGCCACTCCCCACCTGTGTAGAGTTGTTTATATGAAGAAGACATCTGAAGGTTTTAGTTGTCCCCAAGAACACAAAGAGCCAAAATTGTGATTTAGCTGCTAAGGCAGTCAAATCAATCAAGTCATATTGAGAGACAAGAGAGACAAGAGATGGATGGGGAACTCTGAAATCAAGGATTCTAACTCACTCCTCCTTTTCACACTTTCTTCTCTTGGATTCTGACTCCTCATTCTTTTTGCTTTCCTTCTTACCTCATTGGCTGCTATTCAGTCTCCTTTGCTGCCTCCTCCTGTTCTGACTGACACATGATGCTGCATTGTCCTGGGGTTCCATCCTTGGTCTTCTTTTCTTCTCTATTTCTCCCTTGGTGTCTCATACAACTCATATAGCTCCAGGTAATATCATCTATGTGCTGATGATTCCAAATATACATCTTTGGCTCAGATGATGTTTTCTATTCCAGATTCATATGCAACTGCTTATTCAATATGTTGAAATGTCAACTTTACATATCCACAGAGATATGTAAGGAGGGTTTGATCTTCTCTGTCAAATCTACTCTATATCTGAAGCTTTCACCACCTCATCATGGCCTCTCTGTTCTTCCTATTGCTGGGGCCCAAACCCTTCAGTTCATGCTTGATCTCATGATTTCTCTTAAAATCTATGTGCAGGGATATGGCTTACACCAGAATCTGACCGCTCATCATCTCCATGGCGACCATCCTTTTCAAGCCACCGTCATCTCTCAGTGGATTACAAAAATAGGTTTTACCCACTATAATCTATTCTTATTATAGTCTGAGTGCCCTTTTAAGGCAAGGTCAAATCATGTCACTCCTCTGCTCATTTAGAGGAAAAGCCATGGTCTCTACAATGGCCTGAAAAAGTTCTAGATCCTCTGGCCCCTGTCACTCTTTGATCTTTCCTCCCCTGATTTTCCCATTGTTTTATTCCACTCCAGCTACACTGCCTTTGTTATTCCTCAACACACAAGCATGCTCCTTAGCGTCTATGTCTAGCTTTTCCATTTTTCTAGAATGCTCTTCCTTCCACATTTCTTCTTGGATACTTCTCTCATGTCCTCCAAATTTTTTCAGATATCACGTTTTCAGTAATGGCTACACTGGCCACTAAATATAATGCTGCAACTCATCCCATCCTTTACACTTCTGATACCTTTTCTCTCCACTAATTGCTTTTCCTATAAAAATTAATTTCTAAAATACTATAGAGTTATTTATACATTATATATATATTGATTCTGTCTTCTCCCAATGGAATATGAGCTCTACATGAGCAGAGATCCTTAACTATCCTGTTCATTGATACATTTCAAGTGCTGAGGACAGTCCCTTGCTTAGAAAACATTTTTGGATGAGTGAAGAGACTCCTAGCATCCAATCACAGAGAGGTGTTAGTTTCAAGAAAAGATTGATCACCAGTGCAAAATATCACTGATCAATAAATTATGAAAAGCACTTTGGTTTTAACTCCTAAGACGTCGTTTATGACTTGATCAGGGTTATTTCACTGGAGTGGTAAAGGCAAAAGACGGAGGTCCAATGATCAAATCGGAGACAAAGCATAAACAGCTGGTAAAATAGGAGATACATGACTGCAATTATATATATGGAGGGAGGAAATCTCACATGGAGGAGGGGAGTGGGATCCTACAGTGAGAAGATATACTAGGTTTAGTCAGGTCCCTGAGGTGGAAGCCAGGAGTGATCCCTGAGACCATCAATGAGTGATATTATCCTTCTTCCTCTGAGACTGGGGGCACCAGGTTGAGAACGGTGAGGATAAAATCAGTTTTTAGATAAGGTACAAGAATTTTATGCTTTAGCATTAATTTTCTCAATGAATGTCAAACCCCACATTTCTCGTATGGTAAGAAAAATTTCATTAAGGAACATGACTAAAGACTTTAAATTTTTGAATAACTTTGCTGGAGAACAGGAGCTCTGTCCAGGGACATGTAGAAGGCACTGGAGTAGGGTTGAGAAGCCCAGTTAAGACTGAAATCACAAGTAAGTATTGGATTCATACCCTAACTGATTTTAGCAGGCTGGGTGTAAAAATAAAGATGTTGTGATATGTAGTATGAAATACGAAACTAAAAATTGGAATTCAGACATTTCTCCCACCCCTCCCCCACAATTTTAAAAGTCATTTTTTATTTTTTTAAATTTTTTTTTTAACGTTTATTTATTTTTGGGACAGAGAGAGACAGAGCATGAACGGGGGAGGGGCAGAGAGAGAGGGAGACACAGACTCGGAAACAGGCTCCAGGCTCTGAGCCATCAGCCCAGAGCCTGACGCGGGGCTCGAACTCACGGACCGTGAGAGCGTGACCTGAGCCGAAGCCGGACGCTCACTGACTGAGCCACACAGGCGCCCCAAAAGTCATTTTTTTAAAGAGAAAAAGAATTTCCTTTCCTGGCTCAGTCACTTGCTTAGAAGTAGCTCAACTGGCTAAACAGTATATATTCTATCTACTGGCTACAAAATCTGTCTGGACTAGCCCAGCCACAAACCCCAAACAACTCCAGGTTAATCAATAAGACATCATCCCTGTTCTTTTAAAAATTTTAACCAAAATTTGAGTTGCATGTATATGGAAAAATTCAGCTGTATCATATGACATGTGATACAATGAAATTTAAAAGTGCATGTTTTGTCTCTATAAAAACTGTCTCATTAACTTAGTTCAGAGTTTGCTCCCTCTTTTTTCTAGGATCAAGTTTATTTATAGTAATAAACTGTCTCCAGACTGATTTATGTTATCTGTTGCACAATTTCAAGATTTCTGTGAGATGTTAGGATTGATTGAAGATATGTACAAGCAGTGTGCAGAAAGACAAAGGGGGAAGGAAATTTAATGTGTTTGCAAACATGTGAGTGAAGTAATGCAGCACCGGGACAAGGTTAGCAGTCACCAGCAGGACTTTAGACAACAAAAAGAAGGTAGAGATTGTGTGCCCTGAGACAGACCAACAGGGAGACTGAATTTAGCATCGTATTATTAAACTCACTCTTTGACCAGTTGCACAAAGACAAAACATCTTTGGCAATGATCTGTGGAATTCTGAAGGCCCAGGCATTTTCAGGGCCTCTTTATAAGTCTTACAATTTAAAAGAACTGCTTATATTATTCAAAGTTTAAATTTTGGTCAAGTAATGAAGTGTAAGCTTTTGAGTCCCACAGCTCATTATGAAATCGCTTGTCTAATAATTATCTGGGCAAATTACTTAGTTCCTCTTTACCTAAGTTTTCTCATTTGTAAAATAGTACTGGTGTTACAAGGTTGTTGCAAGATTTATAAGAATAATATATAAAAAGAAAGACTCTTATGAGAGGGCCTCACACATAATATTAAAAAATGGCATGATTTTGTTAATGAATTCTGCAAGGTTACAAGATTATGTGAAAATGTCCTTGACTAACAGCAGCATAAAATTTGGTGATAAATTACAAAAGTTTTAAGGTTCAAACATAATGCTCTTTAAATTCTAAAAGCATCCAGGGCTCCTGAGTGGCTCAGTCAGGTCATAATCTCACGGTTCATGAGATGGAGCCCCACATCAGGCTCTGCACCGAAAGTGTGGAGCCTGCTTGGGATTCTCTTATTTCCTCTCTCTCTGCCCCTCCTCAGCTTGTGCACATGTGGGCACTCTCCCTCTCAAAATAAATAAATAAGCTTAAAAAAATAAATTCTAAAAGCATCCGATATTGGTATAAAAGCTGCATATTAAAAACTTTGCCTTGCAAAGAAGGTCTGCAAAATAAATATTTTGGTTTGTATGTTGAAATAAATATCTGGTATTCAGAAGTTGACCAATGTTTAGTTTCTGGTATGTAAATAGTATGGCAAAACCAAAGAAAGCAAATAAATAATTGAAATATCTTATATAATCCCAATTAAAATTTGCACATGAGGCTGCATTTTCCAAATCATAAGATATGAACAAATGTCCAATTATTTTTTTTGTAAAAGCACAGACTTGAAGATATATTTCTGGCTTCCTTTAATATTTTATCTGTTTTATTCATTTATTTTATTTATTACATTTCTTTTTTTATTTACTATGTTTCTAAGCTGACTATAATCACATTTTCTCTACAATTTAATAATATAAGAATATTTTGGAGATTAACAATTTATTTAGTAGAGTGGCAAAATTATAGTTCCACGTGACCACAGATGTTTTGATGTCTATAGTAAATAAAACCATCACAGCTTTTGCATTTTTTTAGTCTCAGTTATTTAGAAAATGAATTTAACATAGCTTAACTCAAGGGAAAAACAAAAGAAAAAAAATAACTTAGAAAGAAACCAAGTCATTCTTATGTTGAAGAATCAAATGAAATACAATTCACTCCTGAATGATAGTATGCTCCTTTCTTCTATTTCATTTTGTTTCCATCTAAGTTTTCAAAAAGAATTTGCTTTTTAAATGAACTGGAAAGAACTTACTCAGCCACCTAATTTATAATTATAAGGGACATATAAAAGAAAAATGCATAATGTAAGTGAACAAGCTAGACATTTCTAAACTTATGGCAACCTTGTAACATATGCATATAAACAAAGACAGGAAGAAACATGGAAAAGTAATGTAAAGAAAAGTCTTGAGGAGGAGATATTCATTCCATTCCATTAAAAATAATCTTTAATGTTGCTCTATTATATTCTTACAACAAATAAAACAAAAACATATTTATAAAGATTTTTAAAATAATAAATGAGATCTTAAAAATTTATAAGGGGACGTGATTTTCAAGTACTCTGTCATCTGATAAGGTTTTTTTCACTATGGAACACTCTAACTTCAAATTCCTCAGAGGTTATTTTGTTAGTTTCACTATCCTAACACAATTGAATGACCCAATTTTTTTTAATTAATAGATTTTATTTTTAGAACATTTTTAGATTTAAAGAAAAATTGAGAAAATAGAGTTCCATATACACAGTTTAACCTATTATTAACCTTTTCATTAGCATAGTTATAATTAATAAACCAATACTGGTTATAATTATTAATAAGCTTCTATAGTTTCTTCAGATTTCCTTATTTTTAAATATATTTTTCTGTTCCAGGATTCCATCCAAGATACACATTGTTTCATTATCATGTCTCCTTAGGGTGGGTTTAGACTGTGACAGCTTTTTCTTAGGATGTAACAGGCTGTGACTTTCCTTATTTTTGATGACCTAAATAGTTGTCAGGAGTGCTGGTCAAGAATATTGAGGATGTTCTTCAACTGGAATTTGTCCAATGTTTTTCTTGTGATTAGACTGGGCTAATCAGTGATTGTCCGTGATTAGACTGGGTTTTGGGAAGAAGCCCACAGAGCAAAGTGTCATTTTTATCATTTCAGATGAAGAATACATACTACCAACATGATTTTGACTGCCAACATTAATCTTTATCTCATGGCTGAAGTAGTGTTTGTCAGGTTTCTCCACTGTAAGGTTACTCTTTCCCCCACTCTCCATACTATCATCTTTGGATGGAAGTTACTTTTGGATAGAAGCCTGCGCTTAGGAAGTAGACAGTGATGTTCTACCTCCTTTAAGGTAAAGTATCTGTACAATTTGTTTGGAGTTCTGCACAGAAGATTAGTATCTTCTCCCTCATTTATTCATTTATTCAATCATTTATTCATATCAGTAGGAACCCATGGTTATTTACTTTACACTTTGGATGAAAACCCAATGCTTCTTCATTGTCTTGCTCAAATTGTTCCAGCTTTGGTCATTTGGGAGTTCGTTCAGCTCTTGTTTTTTAAAGGATCCACTTTTTTTAAATGTAAACTTCACTCTAAGACTAGCACATGCCTAACTTTTCTGGGACTGAAGCACTGAGAAGACGCAGTGTGAAAATAACCCTCAAATCTTTGTGGCATTAAAAACAAGAAATGATCAACGTTACAATAGCCAAACTTAAAAATTTGAGGCAATAAAATGACAGAGGAATTTGATTCAAAGCATTATGGACACAGTAAGGATTTTTCATCATTTAATAATGATGGCACAAAATTCTCTCTTAAATCTTTTAAACCACTGTGCTGTTCATATTTAGCAAAATAAGATGC